>NW_028263377.1:17664247-17980358 GCF_051168715.1 Poecilia mexicana | reverse complement strand
AGGAACAGGAAGAGGACTATGACATTCCTGAGGAGGTGGAAACTGTGATTGGTAAGTCATCACCTGCACTCAGTTTTTTAGTGAATTATTGCTGCTTAAGAAACATTTTGTGGCCTCTTTGTCTTCTTTCAGAGCACCTGCTTGTTGGCCTGAAAGATAAGGAGACAGTTGTGCGCTGGTCTGCAGCAAAGGGGTAACAGTGTTTTTATACGACACCCAGCAATGATTGATTTAAAAAGGCCTCCTTGTTGTTACTTGTCTTTGGCATTCTTTATGCAGAAACAAGTCATTGTGTGTGGTAAAAATTTATTTGATTTTTTACAGCATTGGGAGGGTGACTGGGAGGCTTCCGAAGGAACTGGCAGATGATGTGGTCGGATCAGTTTTGGACTGCTTCAGGTTGGTTTATGCTTTGGGCAGATTGGCTCCCTCCATGAATTACACTTTCCCAATTATTTTAGTTTTAATTTTGCTGCAGCTTTCTTATTTATTGAACAAGCAAAAGGTCCTGGGAAAGGTTTACATTCAATTTTATATTCTACCGTGTTCTTTGTTTTTAACTTGAAGGTTGTTTTCTGTAGTTTTCAAGAAACGGATAATGCCTGGCATGGAGGCTGCCTCGCACTGGCAGAGCTAGGAAGGAGAGGTCTGCTGCTTCCATCAAGACTGACTGATGGTATGTACGCTCAAGTCGACTTCAATAAATGGACAAGCAATTCAATAAGTCATGTTTTTATTTCTTACTTTACATTTTTTCTGGTATTTACATTGATAGCACATTTTTACATTTGTATTTTTTGCTGATGTTTATATAAAGATGACAGGGTTTAAATAATGTGTCCCCGTTTTACCCTTGTAAATCAAAGGTAAGCACCAGATACTGACTGTAACCTGATACCTGTAACAGCATGCCTGTAGATTAAACAAGTCATTTTGATTTTCTTTTTTTCCAGTCTTGTAGCAATCTTTTCGGTCTGCAGATTAGAGATATAATCTCTTTGTATCTTTTCTGCAACAGTCATAGTCCAGTTGTTAGGAGCGGGTCCTCCTCCTCAGAGTTGGGCCTGTTGCTTTGGTTTTCTTGCTCAGTTTTTGAGATTTGCTCTCACTCTGGCTATTGTTACGTCTTTTCAAGCCACTCTCTTTAGCTCTTTTAGTCGACTTGGTATTTTTTAGGGAGTCGGGAGTCATGGAGTCCATTGAGTCTTCGCAGGGCTGGACTTTAATGTGAAAATCACCTGAAGAGGCTACAGAGCTTGCAGTGGCAAGTTGGCAGAGAGCCAGAGCTGCAGTCTGCCTCTGGTCACACGGTTCTTCGTCCAGATCTTCATCCAATGTAGGTGGAAGGTCCTCTGAAGGGCTTGGAGCAGAGCTGTAGGTTGGGCTGCTGTGAGAAGCTCGGAGGCTGAGATTCAGAGGGAGCTCTGTGCCGTTCACGTTATCTGAATCGCAACCCTTTGTCCTCTGTTGAGATTTTTCCTCATGGTTCTGGTCTCTTTTTGACAGGTTTAGAGGAGCTACGTTGTCTGATTCTTCTTGATTGTTCTTATCAGACAAGGAGACATGTAGACTGCTACCATTCGACCTAAAAAGGACATTTCAAAAATATTAAAGATCAGTTACTGCAAACAGGACCATATCACTTGATAAGGAAAAGGGTAAACAACCAGAACTTTTTCTTACCCTCCATCTAAGCGATGGCTTCCTAACTGAAGCAAGGTTTCTGCCGACTCTTCTTGTCTTGAATCTTTTGTGACCAGTTCCACAACTTTAGATCCGTGTCCAAGCTGGAGGGAGGTCTCCGACTCGCCGCTGGTCGTGCACTGGGAAGACTCTGATTCTCTCAGGACAATGTTTGCTTGATTGGGTCTGTCAGGTGACCCTAAGGCTGAGCAGCCCTCTTTAGGACTCAGCCTTGTTGTTTTGTCTCCACTTTGGTGACTCTCCCCTTGGGCGGAGCTGTGAGAGCTGTTGTGACTGGAATGTGAATACATGTACAAGTCATAGTCCTTCTGGCCAAAGCCTTGACCGTAGCCATCCAAAGAAAAATATCTGTGTCCGGTAATTGGAATGGGCTCATGGGGTCTGTAAAGGGTGTAAGGCAGAGGAGGGCCTGGGTGAAGAGTGTGGCAGTATCTGTAAGAATAAGGGGGGAATGGAGTTCCATGAGGTGGGGCAATGGGTGGTTGCACCAGAGATCTTTGGGTATCTATAAACTCCGGTTGGAAGGACGGAACGTTTGGATCATTTACAGGAATGTGTCTGGATAGATAGTATGGTGGATACAGGGGTCGTTCAGGCATGAGGTAGGGAGGGTATTCGGGAACCATGAGAGGGGTGAAAGATTTGAAAGGAAGAGTTCTGGCCCACGGGCTGCTTGGATGGCTGATGTTAGAGGTTGGCGAATCCTCTCTTCGCTGCACAGTTGCAACCAAGGCCTCGGCACCGTCACGGTTGGGAGTGACAGGGGAGAAAGCAGATGGGCGAGGCAGAGCCTTGGCCTCATCGCTCTCTGCGAGTTCTCTGTCTGTGAGTGTATTTGGTTTTGCCACACTCTGGTTGTCGTTGCTCACTGGACTGTCACACCCAACATCTAACTCTTCTATGTCATCTCTGCTCTCGTCTTTCTTCCCTTCCACTCCTTGTTTCTCAGAACTAAGGCTTTGGACTGCTGAAATGACATTTGTACAATCCTTAGGTTTGACAGAGACTGCCTTTGCCACAGCCTTCAATTGTCGGGGTGCTTGTCCATTTTTTTGAGACACCAAGGAGATTGAATTTTGACACAAATTGTATTTCATATGATTGAAGAGATGAGACTTTTCATTACAGGTGAAAGGACACTGGAAACATTGGTACTTAAAAGGTTTGCCTGGCGGACGAGGGATGTAGTGAGGCCTTTTTGGCTTGCGCTCCTGATCCATTTCCATCCTGACGCTGACTCTCCTGAAAGAAAAATATAATATATTCTCGGTGAAGTACTAACGCTGCAGAAAACTGAATGTTGAATCAGTGAATGTAACTTAAAATCTATTTGTTTTCACTGAAGTCATCGTTAGTTGTGCCCCAAGTGATGGGTTGTTAGACTGGTTCAGAGAAAGACCTTTTGTCATTTGAAGTTTTAGCTATGCGTTGTTTTAGTTGCATGGCTAGAAAAATCTCCTGGTGCACAAAACACCACAGCCTCAGGCTACATTTGTTCCTTTTCAGTGGAATGGCTACTAAGCAGAGAAATATTTAAATTTGAAAACCTGTCTGCTTTATGCAAATCTGTCACCGCATTTTTGCATATATCCCGGTCATGGCTTGGTTTTAGCGTTGGGTTGTTGACATCAGCCAACACGTGCCAGCTAACGCTGCCTGCTCACGCATCAGTCCCGTTTCTATAACTCTCTAATGACCTCCCTATAAAGTTAGCGGGCTGCTAAATCACCAGACAGACGGTTCATTCTTTTAAGTTTCGCAGACCTGGAGGGCATGCAGAGACTTGCTTTCTCTTACACCAAAACTGTGTGCTGTCAGCGTGGGAACTACGAGTCAACCTGCTTACCAACCTGCTTCCCATGACTACACCTGCGGGATGCATTCATCACTCGATAAGCTCACTGCCAATGAAGATTGCAGTGAGATTCATTTTTGCTCATTGTCAGAGCGCTGTAAACTAATAACTGAAATCCTTTTAGTATATATAAAAAAAACCGTCTCAATACGGTTTCTGTCTGAAAGATTTGTGTGTTCTCTCTTGAATTAAACATCACCTAAAGATGTTAGTTTAGGGCTGCTGGGTGTGCGTTGAGAAACCTGCTTGTCGTGCGCTGTCGCAAGAAGTTGTCACTCAAGTTTCGGCTAAAGTAGCATGCGAGGACACTCCCTTTCTAAGGAACATGGATTCTCTTTAAAATACCATTTTAAGCCATTCATCTTGTGAATATGCAGCAAATCGAAATAATTTCTTATATTTAACTGAAGATAACATCCAGGAAACATGAAAATGAGGAATTATTTTTAAAAAAAAGAGCGGAGCGACAATTTTTAAATTCTGTAGTTCTTTGTTCATTATCAACTTAAGCCTTACACAAAGGCATGCATACATCAGTTATGTATCGCCAATAGCAGCAGTCTGAACAGAGGTTAGATAGGATCTGTTTGTAACAGGTGCACACCTTGTACATATCACTGCTATCTACAGCCCAACTAAAACTGTGTGGCGACATAGTCAAACTTTGTCAGTTGTTTGTTAAAATAGATATTGTTTTGCTACTTTCATGTTAAATAAGCAAGAAACAAATTGGACAAAAATTACCTTTTCTGATTGAAGCAGCAAAGTCTGTTCCCGTATGTGAAGCCCGCGTAGAGGAGATCCACAGTTCACAGCAAATGTCAGTATCTGGTTTAAAGCGCTCGTTTTATCAGCTCAGAGTTTAGAACCCATTTGTTGGATGAGTGTGATGGGAAGTGTGATCTAGGCTGTGTGCTGAGTTCGTCTTTGTAAGGTGTTTTCTCTCTAGTGGGTGGTGCTTCAGCCCAAACAGCAGGGCCCTCGGGCAACAGTGATGCACCTGATATTAGTCAGGCCTCAAGCAATGATTTAAATGTTGAGTTGGAGATATAACTCTTTTTGTATCCTTATCTAGCTTTTGTTAAATTGGTGAAACAAACTTTATTCCACACTGACTCCACATAGATTTTGTAAAGTGAAGTTCAGTAGAATCTGACAGGACCTGCAAGTGATTTGCATTTACTGTGTGGTGTTGCAGGATTAGTTTACATGAAATATGAGCTGAAAAAAACTGAATTTGCTAGTTGTTCCTCTCTAAGAAATTTGAATAATATTCCTCATAATTACTTTGTGTTTTGAACACAACATGTGAAGTTGGATAAAGTACTCCTGTTTTTATTAAGCTTTTATTATCTGATTTCTATCTTGAGATATTCATCTTTGTTGTTGTATATTTCAGTCGTGCCACTTATAATGAAAGCACTGACCTACGATGAGAAGAGGGGAGCCTGCAGTGTCGGTTCCAACGTGCGTGACGCTGCCTGCTATGTCTGCTGGTCTTTTTCCAGAGCTTATGACCCCAAGGAACTCCAGCCATTTGTCACCCAGATTGCAAGGTAACACCTGTTACTATTAATCCTCCCAAGACAAAAATACATAAATATCACCTGAAATAATTTTTATTTTCTCTTTTGGTTGTAAGGTGGTCCAAAAAACAATGACTGTGTGAAGGTTAATGGCTCTTCTATTTAAAACAACTTCAGTTTTCAGGATTAAATATGAGAAAGCAGTTTGACAAGGCAAAAACATAAGTTACGCCAAATCCTGTCTGCTGATGGGGTGGTAACACTGCATAAAGAACATAAAGAATGTCTCAGCATTAGATTTTTATGTTGTTAATCTAATTCTAACTGTAGTAGAGACACTTTAAATGACTTAGAACCAGTCAGCCTAAATAATATCAAAAACTAAGTCATCATTTGTCAAGAAAACAACTTTTATTTTAAACATTATTCCTACTTTTTCTTTGAGTTACCTTCTACACTTACAAAGATGAAAAGTAACAATTAATGCTACACAATTCTCATCCACTCGGTATTAACAACCTAAAACTATGGGTCTTAAACCTGATGTAACTACTGTAAAAGTTCTGCCTGTGAAATAGACACTTTTAATTGAGGAATAGTTATTTAAAAGACACAATTATTTAAAAGACAAAATATTCATCCTTAAACCGATTGAATCCCTAAAAGTTATCAATAACATGTGTGACAAAGGTAACATTTTATCACCAGAACCTCCAGGAATAATGAAAGCATTTCTGTTTTTTGTTTTTTTTTTGTCCAAACCTTGTTCATATCTCTTTTTGGAACCATGGTGGTTTCTCTAGAGAACGCTACTGCTATTACCAATAACGACTATGTCTCTTTGGGAACAAACAGCTTCTTGGGAAACCAGGGAGGTCACATGGACCAGTGGGACTAGCTTCTCTTTTTGGCATCTTTTTAATTTAGATTTGGAAGCAGGGGATGCGTATATGAAAACTTGCTGAAGTTTTACACATGTGGGGAAGATAAAAATCAGAGGTTGGGTTATGCAGAGGCCGACTCAAAAATAGTCAAGCTAGCATAGCATGCATTACAAAGCAAACATTCATCACAACAGTTATCAATGGAAATTGATCAAGCCTCAGGATTGGGTCGGAACTTCTTTGAAGTGGTAGCTTTCTAGAGAGGCCTTATCATGAGGTCTTGACCAGCCAGTCAGAAGCAGACTGTGGAGTGGTGCTTTAATGACTTGCCAGGGTAGGAAATGTAACATGGCCAGATTTGTACCTCTCCTACAACATCAGAGGGTGCGTTCACACTGCAGCCTGAAGTGACTCAATTCCGATTTTTTTGACGTAATGCGACCTGTATCCGATCTTTTCATGGCAGTGTGAACAGCACAGGTCGGATTCTTTTTCGAATCTGACCCATATCCGATACGTATCCGATTCAAATGCGACCTAACGTCCAGGTCGCATTCATCCGAACTGAACGTCACTGTTTCTCAACAAATCTCACTATTCTGCGTCCTGATACGTATATGAGGATTAAGTTGTTAATATGTTGCTCCGGCCGGATAACAACTTCAAATATGTAAGCTATGCTCCACCGTTAGCCTCCATGTTTACTTCCGCAAACACTGAGCACTTCTTCTTTTTATGGCGGTTGGCAGAACACTTAGAATGCTGACGCTATTGCGCCCTCTACTGCGCATGCGGGACACTTTCAGGTCGCTTGCCCGTTTACACTGCAGAAAGCATACAGGTCGCATTTACTGGCAGTGTGAACGGCCCCGGCAAAAAAAAATCGGGATTGCCAAAATATCGGAATTGAGTCACTTCAGGCTGCAGTGTGAACGCACCCAGAGAGTCAGAACTTGTGCAGAACTGTATCACCAATCAGCAATGAACGTTGTCACGGTAATGATTTATTTGGCAAAAGCAGCATATTATTTTTGAAAAGTCACTCCAACAAGTAAACTAAACATTCAGTTTTTCTGAAACATAATGTTCAACTAGCCAGCTTAGACAGATGGGCGAGCAAAGAGTTTTTGGTAAAAAAAAATTAAAGGTTGGTTGACATTCTTTGATTATGTTTCTACATATTTACTTGTTTTGCAGTTTGTTCTGCAGTTGTCTGTATTTAAAGTCTTTTAGACAAAAAGGCTGAAAAGTGCAGCAGAGTTGTAAAATCCTCTGCTAGAAAGAAAAACACTATCAGTAAATACTACTTTTTTTGGTTGTGAAAGACCTTATCAGTGAGATTTGCATAGAAACTGCACAGTTTGCCTGTAAGCTGCAACTTACTGCCTCAAACCAGTTTTTCTGTGACACGTTGGTACCTCTACTTATCCAGCTCCAGTTCATTTGGTATTTTGCTAAATGCATATTAAAAGCTGGAGGGTAGAAGAACTGCTTTCATTTGCAATGTGTCATGCAGTCATTTTAGGTGATTGTCATTTGATGATGGGCAGGAAGGTTTGGCTTTACTCTAGATGAGTTCAAGAAAGAGTTTATAAATGCTGTATAAAGTTGTAATAAACTGAAAGTATGACTTAAATTAATGTCAACTTAGCTGTACAAAGGATATACTAATAATAAATAATAGTGGGTACTGTTTGCTATGGAAAATAAGCATTTGGAATGCCAGTATGGCCTAATAAGGCTTATGTGAATGCATTTATTTAAGGCCAGTAACCTGCTTCTCTTAGATCTTTGTGCAGACAGTTACAAAGGTATTCAGAAGTTTCTTCTTGACCATGGATGCTGACAAAACTGTCTTTTATTCAAGTAGAGGCTCCTGATCCACCGTAGAAAAGTAAAAAACGTATTATCTCAGGATTCGCACAACAAATCTTTAACCAGAACACAGACGTAGCTCATCACCCACTGAGCTGCACTCAGTCTTTGTTAACAGTAACGGTTTATGTCATGCTTTCCTGCCTTGCAAGTATGGACCTGCGGCCTCTGACTGTGCAGACCAGCTCTGCAGTGTCAGAGTTAACCCCTTTGCAAATCATCATCAGCGCCTGGGACTACACCCTCCCTTTCCCTGGGCCACAAGATTGCCAGGTTTCGCCTGCTGCTGTAGGTTTCGGTCGCCGTTTGGCAGAAACGCTGGGACAAGCTGGTTCCTGCTCTATTCATCAGAACTCGATGACAAGTCCTGAAAATGTGTTTTTGTGAAAATGGCCCTTTGTGACTTGGGGGCACATACAAACAGTTGTGTTCTCCTGCAAAGTTGCAACATGCATGAATAGACCTGTTGCAACTGTAGGATTTTAAGTATGCTCTTCTCACCGATACCTTAGGTTTAGATATTGTATAGAGCTGTGTTGTTTTTCCAAACCCTCTGGGTAGAAGCGTTTTTTTTTGTTTGTTTTTTTTTAAGGCAAACCACATGCTAAGGAAGTAAACATGGTCAGCTGCATTTTCGTTTTTCTCAGGGTGTCATCGTCATGTATATGTAAGCAACCCCACGCCCCCATTCTCACACACACTCCCTGAGATTTTCAAAAGTAATGTAGTGTGAAGGGATAAAACCTCTTATGTTGTTCAAGAGTCATGGGTAATGATACAGCTGGTGTTGAACCGATGAACTGAGGAAACGGAGTTTGTTTTGTGGTTATGGTCTGCCTCTGATTACAAAAGTGTGTGTTAAATCTGGATTATCACATAAAACACAACTTCTCCACAGCGCCTTGCTGATCACCGCTGTGTTTGATCGCAACATCAACTGCCGCAGAGCTGCGTCTGTAAGTTTGCTAGTAAACTTCATCAAGCTGCTTTTCCAAAGATCGTGAATGAAAAAAAAACTTAATTTTGCGTCTCTTTTCGTCCCAGGCTGCCTTCCAGGAGAATGTCGGCAGACAGGTTTGTGACTGAAGCTTTGATGACCTGAGCATTATGACAGTATTAGCCTTATTTGACTCTTATTTGCAGGCAGATATCCAGTTCATGCTCAAACTTGCCTCATTACGAGGATCTTTTAAAGAAAATGGCCTTCTAGCGTAGCTACAGGGCACCAGGAAACACTGAAGGTGCCAGTAGCCCTTAAGCAAGAACTCTAGATTTGTCATTACTTGAATTGGGAACTCTGTCACTGACTGTAGACATCTTAAATGTAGCTGGTTGGTGTTGCAAAACAGTCCGTCCTAAGGTGAAAATGTTCTACACTTTTCTTCATTAGGGCACCTTCCCTCATGGCATCGACATTGTGACGGCAGCAGACTACTTTGCTGTGGGAATGATCAACAACTGCTATCTGAACATTAGGTGAGGACAGTGTTGAACTGCTCATGCAAAGCTATTTTTATGTTCATTGCAAACTGCTCAAGTACACAGTGTCCCACCAATATATTTGTAACACGATGACGCTCACAAATACATAAGGGATAGTGTTCTCTATTCAATTTCCATCTGATATAGCGTAGATCTTGTGGCCATGAGGCATTTCAATAAATTTCTCTTAATTTCAACTTCTCGTCAGTACAGCTGCATATTGGTAAATTACAATAGCATCATATAATATTAATTTCAATAATTCAAAGAGTAATACTCCAATATTATGCTCATTACCCACAGATTGCTATATTCAAGTGTTTATTGTTGTCAATTGTAAGGATTTTGTCATAAAGCTGGTGTAAATTCAAACTATACTTTCCAGGACAATTTCAATAGTAGCATATTAAAAATGACAAATAAATATCCAAAAATCTCTCCCTACTAAAAATTATGCAATTATTGTGTACCTTTGAGCAACAATTTGTTTTCTCTTGAGCTCAGGTAAGGTGCTTCATACAGCGTCTCTGGTTCTGATTGAACTGTATGCGGTGTTTCTTGAAACATGGTCATGCAGCAGCCTGCAGATTTCCCAACGCTTGAACAAGTTTAGCTTCACAATCCTATCAAGTCTCTTTTTCTACCACGCATATTTTCCTTCCACTCAATTTTTCCACCATGTGCTGGGATGCAGCATTCTGGGATCTCTTAATGATCTGTTGTGGCTTATCCTGCTGGGGGAAAGTGTAAGTCACTGTCATATAAGCGACTGTCAAGTCAGCTCTCTTCCTTTTGGTCGTGTAGGCCCACACATCAAAATCATTCCTTAATGGTCTAATAAAATGTTCAGATTTTTTGTGAAGCTGAATTAGCTGTAAGACATTATCGTCCAAATTAACAGAAATAAATGCGTGCATACATAAAGCTTGAGTATACATCTATGCAAGTTTTATTTTTCAATTGAATGTAAGAAAAAAAATTTACCTTTTGAAGATTTTCCAATGCACCGGGATGGACCTTCACAATTACATTTAATATCTTTAAAAATATAAACGTTTGTTATTTACCTCGTTTTGCATAACTTATCAGGTTTGTCACAAATGAAACGGAAAACGTCACCGCAGAGAAAGAGGGTAGCCTTAGGGCATGACTGAACACAGATATATATATATATATATATATATATATATATATATATATATATATATATATATATATATATGTGTGTGTGTGTGTGTGTGTAGAAAAGGAGTTCAATACAGTTTTCTTCTTTTTAAGACTTTATGCAGACATGTAAAAAAAATGGCTTTCATTCTTTTTGTTTATCTTAAGACTGTTGTTTTTTGTTTATTAAGTGTCTTCATAGCTGGTTTCCCAGAGTACACCAAATCCATGATCGAACATTTGACATCCAGGAAAATCAACCACTGGGACGGGTCAGAACTTTCACCATTTGTCATTAAAATCACTCCGATGACCTTTTACATTTTTAATATCTTTAGGAAACATTCTTTATTTTGTTTCGCAGCGCGATCCGACTGCTTGCCACAAAAGCACTCCACAACTTGACGCCTCAAGCACCTGATTATATGGCAACAACAGGTAAACAATGTCACCTTACTTGTTCATCGGCAGTTAAATAGGCCACAAGAAAAGCTTTTTAAACACCGACTGTAAACTTTTGCTTAAAAATTGAGTAAAGACGGCGCTCTCTTTCATTTTAACGCAGTTTTGCCGCAGCTGTTGACCACAGCAGTGGGTGTTGATCTCCACAGTCGTCATGGAGCCATTCTGGCATGTGGAGAAATCACATATGCGCTGTACAAAGTGGCTCTTCAGAGCAACAGGTAGACTTGATATATATGAAATGTCAAACGTTAAAACATAGAGAATAAAGTGAGTCTTTCTTTTTTTTTTTATTAGGACTGTGATGGATCTAATTTCTCCAGAATGTGTGGATGCACTAAAGAACATTCACAATCTGGTGAGTGAACAAGGAGTTCTTGGTAATACTTGCTGTTTGTGTAAATTGTGGTCAAACTGTGATGTAGCTGACTGAAATTTGCTGACACTTTCAGCTTCATGAAAGAAAACAATACAGGTAGGCAGAGATGCTCCTTTCAGCTGTTTTGCTTGTAATGTAGTAAGAAAGCAAAATATTTTCATATAAAATTATTTTCCTTTCCATAGGGGCTTCGGTGGAGCCCTGATGAGACCAGCAAGTAGGTCCAAGTCACATGTGGAAATTGAATCACTGAAAGAAGGTGTGAAAACAATGATTAAACCTGATATGTATTTCTGCTACTTTTTTTTTTATTTTTACAGTTTGCAGCCTCATAGAAAAGTTGTCCCTGTCTAAAATGCCTTTTAAGAACGACCCCATAATCAGTAAGTAAACGGAACAGCAGATTTTGCTTTTTAATAATTTTTTGTAAAGTCAAAGCTAAAAGTTTCTGGTATGTTTCAGCTGCGTGGCAGTCGCTAATCGACGACACTTTAAAGACTCTTCATCTCTTTTCTAGTGGAGTAAAGGAGGACTTTATTGTAAGTCAACTGTGGGTTCATGAATTAATTATGATTTATTCGTGATTTTTTAGAGGTTTCATATCTAAAGCCTACCTTAATAAAAATATCTGTTGATCAACTTAGTTTTGTTTGTGTTATTTCAATTTGTAAATGTGTCAAAAATTGACTGAGGACTGTATGAGATAAAGAAAAATGATGGATTTAGACATTTGTTTGGGGCTAAAGTGAAGTGAATCCTTTTAAAGAAGTAAAAAATAAAACCACAATGCGCATCTTGTACAGAGATGATAAAAATGTATAAAAGACTATATACTCTCCTCCTGTCTGTAGGTCTCCGTAGTAACAGCCTTATCTGCCTTGTGTGAGGAGTTCTACCAGGACCAAGAAAACCAGGCTGACACACAAATACAAGGTGGCATTTCTTGTTGTTTTCCTCTGAACCCTAAATGAAAACACTAAAATAATTTATAAAGCCGCTTTTATAACAACAGTTTATGTTCACATACTTAGATGCGCTCATATCCCAGTACCTCGAAGGACTTATGAGTCCACAGTTGCTCACCCGTTCCGGATCAGCTCGCGCCCTCGGCTGTCTGCCCAGATTTATGATCCACAGCAAACTGAAGCAGGTGGGTGTTTAAAGTACGAATATAAATTTGGGATTTTTAAAACATATTTCACTGCCTCGATAAATTACTATAAAATATAGATTCTCTGTTCTTCTTTTTCTGTTTCAGATATTTGGAGGGCTCGAGCAGATGTGCGCCGTCAGCCAGAAGGAGGGCAATTTCACTGAGGCTAGGAGAGACGCAGTCAGATCAGTGGCTCAGTGAGTCTTCTTACACATTTTGCCTGATGGTTCTGGTTCATGACCCAAAGGTTCCTCGTGTTTTCTGCTGAAACACATTGCTCTATCAACACTAATGCCAAAGTAAACTATGGACTGACTCTTCCAGAATGACCAGAACGGCATGTCCTTCTAGTAATCAGATTGTATTTTGCATATTTCCTCTAAAGTCAATTTCTTTTCTAGCTTGCTGCATTAATCTTACTTTGTTGATTATATTTTTACATTTTGCATCACTTTGTAAATTTGTGTCGTGTCTTTCGTCAGGGTCTTCCTCAAGACAGGTGTTTGTCCCCACGGCTCCCCTGACTCCGTCCTCTGCTCGGAGAATGTAGTCGAGGTGTTTGGTTTTCTTCTCTGCAGCATCAACGACTACACAACAGACAGCAGAGGGGACATAGGGGCCTGGTGAGTACTGGATCCTGAGATTGGCTCTCCTGCCTGAGGCTTCCAGTGTTTCTTTTTTCTACCCTTCACACACAAGTAAAACAAAATACTTCTCTCACATGTAGCTTCAGGCCATGCTTGGGGACTAGCCAGGAATGTCACCTGGCTTGTCACTTGTCTTCGCAAAAAGGGTTGGGCTGCCTCTCTAAGGCTGTCTAGTAATTTTTTTTCCTTCCATTATTTTGTTTTCTTTCTTCCTGCTTTTTTTTTGTAGCATTCTCAAACACAATGCTCTTTTTTAAAATTAAAGATTTTTAATTGTACCACCCTTCCAAAAGTTGCTTTTGATTACAAAATGCTTTGCCAAATCAATGTTTGGTATTATATGCAGGGTTAGGTTTTTATCTGTGTGTAGAAATATATCACTCTTTCATAATTTGAGTCCAGTGTATTTTGGTATTTGTAGAGTCTCTAAAGCCACTTGCCTCATAAGTAAATCTTAAATAACTTCTTGCCAAATAAAACATAACAGTTCCTTCCATTTAAAAAAAAAAAAAAACTGAGCCGCCTTCTTGCTGTCATAGTGAAAGGAAAAGTACAACTTCTTCCACATCTGCGGTTTTAATCTGAATTTATTTTAATTTGCCTTTTTACTTGGGGCCGAAATAATATATAAAGATCAATTATTGAAATATTTATCATCTGATTTAGTAACTGATTAATTGTTAACTGGAGTATGCTTGCTCTAATAAAGAGCATTTACTGAAAAAACACAGAGCACTAATTAAGCCAAAAATGTGCAAAAATATTTCTACGTTTTGCATTTAAGATAAAATGAAAACCTTTGTAAATATTGTCTGTAAATATGTTCTACCCAGAATTCCAGTTTTGGTTTAATCCTGTTCAAACTCTGTAAAAATAAATAAATAAATAAATAATCTGTTAATGGATCAACAGATTAGCTTTATTTCTTGTTAGGCCGACCAGAAAGGATTAAGATTTTCATATATTGATGTTAGCTTTAGCAGATGAGGATGGATACTTTGTTACAAATTATCAAGAGTTCACTAAAGGAGTGGTACATTATTGCATTTCAGCCATTAATTTTTTCCCCCTCTTATTAAGGAACACAATAATTAGTTTTTTGCATCCTTTGAAGTATTTTGAAAATTGTATAAAAGGGTTTATGTGATTAAAATAAAAAAAATCCACTTTTATGCCACTTTTTTGTCTGCTTAATCTTCAAAATAACTCATTACTAAAATAATGGTTGCTTTCCTACTTTAGCTGTTTAAAAATGCTCATCAGAAATGTTCATTTTAAAAATCTTGAGATGTTCATTAGTTTTTCTGCATCATTGTTTTTAAGCCTCAGTTAAATCATAGTAAATTGCAGCTGAAGGTGAATCCACATCCTCACATGGGCTTTGCTGAGTTAACTCTCCTCTCTCTATCCCAGGGTGAGGAAGGCAGCCATGACAAGTCTGCAGGAAATCACCTTGATGGTGTCCAGCAGTGCTCCAGAGATCCTCTCACCAAACCTGTGAGTAGTAACCTCAGAATGCTTAACTCCTTGCCCTTTCAGTCTTCATTTATAAGCATGCACTAAGTGAATGTGACAGTGAGATTTAATTTCTGCTTGAATCGTCTTTAATATCCTCTCCGGTTTGTCTGCAGGGTGAAGTCTATGATGTGCTGCCTGGCTCAACAGGCTGCAGAGCAGAATGACCACTACAGAGCTCATGCTGGAAACATCTTCCTGCACCTCCTTCACCACACTGAGCCTGTAGTACCTCACATACCCCACAAAGAGGAGCTGTTGAGCATCTTTCCTGCGTGAGCTGCTCAAGTATATTACTGCAGCATTATAACTTGTAGCAAGTTAACGAATGTGGGGGTGGGGGGTTTATGCGGCTTTGGTTACTTTGGGGAAAAATACATCAGCCCTGATTTAGAGACACTTTTTGGCGATCTTTAATTTTGTTTGGTTTCTCTTCCAGGGAGACCATAACCAGCCTAAACTGGAATGCCCCATCCCAGGCTTTCAAGTACATCACACAGCTGCTTGGATTGCCTGAGTATCAGTACCACACCCTGCTGGGGCTCTCTGTGTCAGTGGGAGGGATCACCGAGTCCACAGTAAGTGGAAGAAGCAGAAAATTGTCAAATCGCAGCCGGAAGATAAAAAGTCTGGCCATAAATGATGCGGACGAAAAGATTTAGTTTCATTGCGATACTCCGGAGGCTTTTGCAATCGTTGCCACAGAGCTCTGTGTTACCCCTGCCAGCACTGAGGGACATTGTGCCTTTATTTTGACACAAGGTTTTCTCTGTTAAAGCACCTATCAAACCCATAATGTGAATTTAGTAGGAGCCAGAGTATTTTTTATGTCAAGGGCATAAACAAAGCAGTTGACTAAAGCAAGCAAAATATGTAAACATACAAAAATAAATTGATGTTTCAGTTTTGTTTTTGCTCAAAATGTGGAAACAAAATGGTTGAGATATTTATTAGTTTATGCTGCGTGACAAATAAATAACTTTTGTGTTTGATTGCAGGAATTTAGATTGGATAGTTCCACATCACAAAACGCGACCACATGCTTTTTTCATTTAGCAGCAATCTGTTTATTATTCAGGTTGTCCGACCAACAGGGGGCGCCGTTTGTCCACCGTTGTCTTCTGTGTAACACCTGCTTTCCAGTGTGCTCTTAGAATCTCACAGCTCAGTTGTTGTCGGTCCTCGGCCAACCTTTGCATAAATACCGGACTTGAAATATTGATTGAGTCGACGTTCATTCTTTATGCTGACAAAGAAACTTTTCTCATGGTTTTATTCTGCGGTTTATCCTAAAAGCATGCCTGTGAAACTCCTCTGCAGCCTTTTTTACGCAACATCTCTCTGGAGGTCCATCCTGGGCTCATAACTGGGGTTGATCAAGCCCTCATTCCTCTCCCACTGCGATTTAACCTGTTAAAACCACACATTCAGAAGCAGCCAAGGCTGCAAAAGTTTGAGCTTATTTTTAACTTTGAATGTTTATGGATGGAATAAAGAAAGTATATTTAAAGCCTGCAATAACAACCTCGAGGCCAATGAAGGTAAACCAATCTGCCATTGGTGCTTTAAAGCAAGCTCCCTCGGAGACCATCCAGCTCCGCTCTTGTTTTTATCTCCTCCTCTTAAGAGTTTTTCTACTTCTGCAGAAACATCCTCAGAGACGAGAGGCACCGATGTATTTGTACAGCATTTAGAAAAAGGAGCCAAGATTGCTGCAATGTATGGGCCACGATTACGATTCTCTCACTGCAGGGCCGTACGCTCACAGGCCAGTGAGAAACGAGCCTTACTCTTGCTTTTCAGGAATCAACCTGGCATAGTTCAATCACAGAAAATTTGGATAAAAAATAGTTTTACCATTGTTAACTTTGATAATTCTTTCAGACACAAAATCTCTTTGAAGCCTACATAACATTATTTAGAGGGTTATGTTACAAGTGCAAAAGGCTAGACTCTGCACTACATATAGTGGTAATTTATTTAGCTCACAACGTCAAATCTATTACAGGACTGATTTAACTTTTTTTCTTATCTGCACCATTTTGACTTTGACATTAATCCCCACCATCCTCACTGCGGTGAATTACTCTTCCGTCCTCCTGCTCAGACTCCTGCAATCTTTTGCATTTGTTCAGGCGCATCACTCCTCCCAGTCGCTGTTTGCCTTCCTGAAAGGGATTCAGAAGGACATCGATGCTCTGACGCAGTTTACGCAAACATTGCTGAGGATCTTTAAGAATAATCTTCAGAATGACAGGTACACTAAACTAAACCAGATTCATCCCTGTGGTATAACTTTAAAGCACTTATTTTCATCATTAATATCTATAACATTTCAAATTTGTTCTGCCTTTTTCTTTAAGAGTATCCGTTCCCCTACTTATGATGCTCAGTCAGATGCTTGCCAACAACGTTTTTGAAATCTTGACCACACAAGAAAAGTAAGTGACTTTTTATTATAGAACTGTGTCTTCATACCTCAGGGATGACCAGAGTGTTCTGTCTCTTTGCTTCATAAGTCACCAGGTCTGTGTGGATCTTTTGGGTCTTTGCAAAGAGCTGAGGAAGTCCAGGAATGTGGCCAAGATACGTGCCTGCATTTACGTGTAGGTTCTCGTATGCACATAGGCTTACAGCTGCACCACTAAAGCAGAAGAAAGGCTTATTGTTGGTTGTTTTCCAGATACTGTGGACTGATCCAGTTTGAGGGAGATGTGAGGAAGAAAGTTTTGTCCCAGCTGCTGATGCTGCTCTGCCATACGTTCCCGATAGTAAGTTCTGCACACTTATATCTAACAGTGGACTTCCTACGCTGTAATGAAGGTTTATCATCCCTATTTCATATACTATGAATATCTGCCCACCTAAAATGAATGGCGGGTTTATTTTTACTAAACGGATCAAATTTTATGTCGATGATTGTGGCCCACAGATGGAAACTTGTAAATTAGAAAGTTGGATACGTTTATATTTAACTTGTATATTCTTCTAATAGTGTATGCTGTCCCTTTTTAGATAAATTAAAAATAGAAGTATATTGACACTGAGAACTTTTCCTTTAGGAGTCAAATATTATAGAGAAATTGGTTGAAATTAAATAAAATATGTTTTAGACATTTATAGTCTCTGTTTTGACGTAATTACTCTAAACCACTATTCACATTATTATTCGTGTGTATATTTTTTATTGTTTGTGATGTTAATTGTTTTGATCATAACTCCAGATAAGAAAGACTACATCCGGCGAGATGTATGAGATGCTTCTCACCTACAATGACGTCGCGGATCCAGATGTGCTCGAGGATGTCTTAAACTTACTAAGTGACACTCAGTGGTTCGTGTTATTTTGTAATCAAGTTCTCAAATTAGTTGTAAAAACATCTGTTTTTTGTTTTTTTTTTGTTTGTTTGTTTTCAGAGAATTTACTTTAAATTGAATTTATTTAAAATATTGACGGTTTTATTATCCGTTTAAGGGAGAGCGACCTCGCCACAGTGCGGGAATGCAGGAATCAGCTTTGTGATTGGCTAGGAGTGCCCAGGCCCCGGCCAATAACCAAGGTAATTATTTAACATCATTACCTTTATCTGCTTCTGAATAGTTCGAGAGGACTTAGGTTTTGTGTCTGTTTGAAGATAACCCTGACAACTCTCTTTTCGTTTGCAGGACCCTGACCAGGTTTCATGATTACTGGTGTTGAATTCAGCAGGAGCTCTTTAAAAGAAAAAGGACTGAGCAGTTAGTGTTTTCTTCTGAATCTGTGTCAGGAAGCTTGTCCGTCTGCCAGAGAAATGCACAGCCAAAATTGCAGCCTGTTCAAATAATTTAACATGAATGCAACAAAAAAAAAAAAGTAAGAAAAATGATCTGTCACAGTTGTTTTGTTATTATCGCTACAGGCCGTATCGCCTACAGCAATCTTTTTCTCTGTTTTCTGCAGCTGTAAAACAATAAATGACCTTAAACTTACCTGTAGCAAGTGTTTTTTTTTCTTTTTTTGTTATTTTCTGTCAATAATACTATTGTTCGACGGTCTATTTAGGACTTGGTCGAGCTGTTTACACGTAAGCTGTACCTGGAACAACACAGGGATGTGAAATTTAAACTGTACTTTGCAAACACTCCAGGGAAATGGTTACCATTTAAATGTTTTGGCACACAGCGTGGAATGTCACTGAGGCCCCTGCTTCCCCTTAGGGAAGGCAGACCTACTTTTTCTGCGCTGGCAAAGGTACCAGCGGTTGAAGGAGTAAGTCTGAGGCCCGATAGCGGAGTCTTCATGCTCGCCTGCAGAACAGAGGCTGTTGTGTCACCATTGGTACGGTCTTGTCTAATTAGTGGCTGATAGTGGCCACATTGTGCCACAGTCTTCAACAAAGATGCAATTGTTGCATTATTTTAGAGTTAGGTGGTTTCGCTGGCTCGTCATACACAGCAGAAGCTTCTTAAGCTAGTAATCAGTATATTGCATTACACTTTACGGCATGGTTCACATAACTCCGTTTAATCCTTTCCCATGGACGCCGGGGTTTGTTTCAGTTATGTTTATACCATATGTTAGCATGCTGCACATGAGTGAAGGCTTTACCACATAATTATTGGAAATTACTTCTAAACATTGGCTTTATGAAAGCATAAATGGTGATTTTTTTTTTTTTTATACTTAGTGTTGATGTGATGCTTGAGGTCAGTTTACAAAACCTGACTTTATTATGTAGCTGTTTATATTTGTATGAATTTAAGTAAAGTGATATAGTACTTTATATGTCTTATAAAATTTACCCAAGTTTAATCACTTTAACCTTACTACAGTGAATTGCAATAGTAGGTCTGGACTTTGACTGGGTCATTCTAGTGGATTATGCTTTGGTCCAGTCTGGCTTTGTGATTATGGTTATCTTGCTGGAAGTTGACATCTACCCAGGACTGCAGTATTTTTGCTGCCTCTAAAAGGTTTTCCATCATCTATGACCAGCTTGATGTCACGATGTGCTGAAGACAGGATCTTCTTAAAGAGACAGAGGCCCAATTTCAAGGCGTTAAATTTCTTTTAACAACTGGATGTAACACAGTCAGTTGATTGTGCTATAAAATGACATTGTGTGTCTGAAAAATATACAACGCTGCCCCTTGAAATGATATGCAGGTGATGGAAATTGGTTTGAGGGGATTTTATTTAGAGGCAGGGTCAAGGGGGTTGAAAACATATCCGCACCACACCTTTTCCTTTCAGTGCCTAATTGTGTGCCACTTCATGTTTGCCCATCGCAAACAAAACAATATTGTGGTGCATAATTTGTAACATATCTAAAGATTCAAGGTTAAGAAAGCGTTTGCATGTCACTATATTTCCATTCCATTGTTCCATCACTTTGTTGCCTTGTAGCTGCTGATAAGTGACCAAGCTTCATCACCCTACCCATGAACAAGGCCACATTCCCCCTTCACCCGCCTCCTCGGGCATTGTTCAACTCCGTCTGTGTCAGCCCAATATTGCCACAGCCCCATAATTCGACTTTAATTAATTCCCAGCCACATGTAAAATTCCTGCAGTTGCCGATGAAAGAAATGGTGTGTTTCTCTTAAAGGCAGATTGACGGGAAAGCGAGCGGCTTTGCTACAGTGCTCGGGGTTCTGAGGAATGCTAATAATTCCGAAAGGCTTACAGTTCGCTGGCAGTATCCATGGCGATTCCTCTCACACAATGGTAGCCTTTTTTTAGAGGAGTGGAGCGGGGAGCGGAGGGGGGCCGCTCCCTCATTGACTGGGTTTGGGTGAGATGTTAGGAGAGACCTCCTTCAACTTTGGGGTTAAGTGTTTGATTATTGCAGGTTTTTTCCGGGTTAATAATGGAGCTGACTTAAAGCCAAAGCTGTTATCTAAAACACGGCCGTGATGTTTGCATTTATTTGCATAAGTGTTGTTTTAGGTGAGCACATCCAGTCTGCTAAAAAGGCGTGGCCGCATTATGAGATGAGACCATATTACGTCTCTGGGATCATCGCCGCTTTTCTTTACCAAACAGCAGATTACTGAACTCGTGGAGCAAATGATTTTGATTATAGTTCATCTTCATTTTGTGCGTCATGTTCCTTGTCCTGGCGGTGGGGGTGGGGCATAGGGCACTGTGAGTACTTGCATGTTATTTTACCATAAATAAAACCAGACTCTGTTTGAAGATAATTGTATTGTTTTTGCCTTAAAAAGCTAAATGTTTGTGATTTCCCCTATGATCGCCTGAAAGTACTGATTACCAAAATCCCTTTCTTTTTTCCACAATCAATGAGTCCACTGTGGCAAATAGAGGCACATGCTACCCTCGTTGCCCTCTGGATAACCTTGTGTGTATTCAATGGAGTTTTCTTTCAATTTGCTAATGATATACCAGAAAATCAACCCAATCCCTTTCACAAAGCATGAACAAAAACAAGCATCACACTCATTGAAAAGCAAATAAAATTGAATACGGTTCTTTATTATATGTTTGGAGCTTTTTTTTTTGCTGTATTATTTCAGTGCATCCTTTGTAAAATTCACCTTTAAAAGTTTATTGTTCCCAGGTGTTAACCCCTGCTGAGACTTCCTGTGTATGGCCTTGGCACCTGGTGTAAGAGCTACAGCCCTCCTCCTGCTTGCTTGCCAGCTTCATTAGTGGAGCTCGAGATCTTAATTGCCCTAAATTTATGGAGTGGATGTACTGTGGAGCAGCTGTTACATCCAGACTGGCTTTTGAATTCAAGGCTCCTTCAGGGATGCCAGCTGAACCGTGAGCATTTTCTGAGAAGTTTTTCGGTTGATTCAGCATAACTTGTAAGAAAGAAAAAAAAATTTAACATTAAAGTACTTTGTTTCAGTTTATCTGTTTAGGCCCTTACAACCAGTCAATGGATATACATCCTTTTCAGTGGATCTTGATTATTAAACAATGCAGTGGAGTTCAGTTTTTCATCCAAATTGGTGAAAAAATGTTTGTTTTTTTTGTTTTTTTTTTTATGTAAGGAAACCGAGCAGATTGCATCGAGTCACTGACACACACACCGTTTCTCATACCTGCATGAAATGGAAACTCCTCATTCAGAAGAAGAAACCCCCCAAAAGTTCCAGAATCGGTGTGAACGGTCATCTGTCATGACCAACCTGGGAGGTATGAGAAGATGGCACACACACACACACAAAAAAAGCACAAAGAACAGAAGCACCAAACTTGGAGTGCATTCTATTTTGAAGAAAAGTAAAAAGTGGCGGCAGCATATACTTTCATGGCTTCATCTAGGAGAAGAACAGAGCTACACAGATAATCTCTGAGCCAGTTCAGTCTATAGGATAAAAGAGAGTATGGTGTGGCGCCATAAGGGATCAGATACTGCTAGTTGCAGTAAAAGCTCAGCCAAAGCTATGTCTAGGAGAGAAGCAGGGTTAAACACTAAAAGACAGAGCCAAGTGTATAATCTATAGAAGGAGAACATAAAGTTTTTGGCAGTAGTAGCTCAGCCGATGCTCCCTTTTGTATTCTCTAAAATCCTGTATAGCGATCATTTTCCAGTGGAGTGTCCAAATGAACTGAATTTAAAAAAAACAAAAACAAAAAAAACAACATTCTTATATGCCAAGGATCTCCAGGATCATGAAAACCTATAGAAAAGTTTAACTAGAAATGACTGAAGATGATAATTATATGACAGATAAAAATAGCAAATATACAATAATTACATGACTGATAGAAATAGTCGAGAAGCTGTAATTATAAATATGACAGCTGATGCGGTCTCTCTGCAGGAAACCACAGTCTTTATTTGTTTCCAGCGTTTTCCACCAGGCATGTGCTCACTGCTGGGGAAATTACCATGTTGTATGGGATTATAGTCATTTTGGACTGCAGGGCAGCTGGATAGGTTTTGGGAATGTGGGTTAATTGCTGAGCCCATATGCTTTTACAGACCACAGGTTAATGAGGGGAGTGTTTTTATATCAACCTAACTAGCACATGCTCCCAAATAATTGTCCGAATTGAATAAAGTAGGGTGATGCATAACTCGGTACTAATTGTTTGGTAGAAGGGATTGTTCAGTCATGATGTCTCTATTTATTTTTGTAAGGATAAACTTTCTGTTATGCCGTCTCCTCAGTAGAATATTGGATCGTCCTGTTAAACATTTTTCTTTCCATGTTTTCTGAAGACCGATTGCCCTGTTAGAGAGCCTTCAGTATCCAATTAGCCGCCTGTCCTTATCGCGGTTGTTCTGGGGGAGTCTGACAGCTTTTATCAGCGCCAGCACCTCCCAAATTCCACAGTGATTTACAGTATTTTTATGCACAGACTCCAGATTTGTGCTGTGTGTATTTTGATAAAATAGCACCTTGGAAACGTGGACTTCAGTGCATTTCGTCATGATACGACCACAGGCCTGAATGTATTTTATTGGGACTTTGTGGTAGATCAATAGAGTACAATGAATGATTGTAAATAATCAACTATCTTACAAATGAAGGTCTGTAAAGTTCGTGTGTATTCAATCTCTTTTACTCCGATTTCCCACATATTATCTACAAGTGTCCAATGTAAACTCGGTATAAATACAGCTGTTCGTAAAGCCTTTATAGGTTTGACATTGAGCGAACATCATCAAAATTACCAACAAACTCAACCCAAGCTTCACAGTTAAATGGAAAAACTAGCATGGTACATTTAAACTGACAAGATGGGCAGGAATTCAAACATAAAACATTCTCAGATTATTTATCGTCATGATAAATTTTATATAATACACCATATAGGCATAAAAATATATCCAATTGGTCTGAGTGAAAAGTATCCACAAATGCATATGGAACTATAGCAACACTCAGATTGTCCTGAATAGATGTAGTATTTAGGAGGGATGAAAGAATGAACATCTGAAAATCAACATTAACAAATTACTCAGACTGGATTTTGTGAATTGTATTTTTGTTAACATGTCTCTTCCAGAAATTGTTAGACTGGTCCAGTCAAAGTCCTGACCTAAATTAAATTTAGAGTCTGGGGGCAAGACTGACATTTCTGTTCATGTTCTCCATCCAATCTGACTGAGATGGAACCGTTTGGAAAAGAATAAAAATCAAACATCTCTTGATATGTAAAGCTGGTAATGATTATTTCAGGACACGCGTTTATTTCTGTGTTGTAGGGACTAAAGTCATACTTTCTGGGTCCTTTGCACTTTTAGTTTTCCTATAAGTAGCTCAAGGCTGCTCACTTGGTGTCATTTGGAGTCATCAGGCTTCTAATGGTCGATACGATTTGAAGTCGCCCTTTCACAGTAGCCCGGATACGGATGTGAAGAGATTAAATTTAGCCTAGGAAAATTTATTTCCCTTTTTTGTCACGCGTCATGGCAGCAGCATCATTCGACATCTGCTAGTGAGCACATTTAGCTTTGCTCCAGTGACAGGCTCAATGTACCTCCTCTTCCTGTCATCATTCCGGCCTTGAGTGAACCCTGATGACTGTGTTTATGAGCCTGCCTGCAGAGGCTGTCCTACTGCTGCTGTTCCTCTCTCTCTAGACGCTTAAGAGTGACCTCATGAAGACGGCCCACACGTCAGGGGTCCGGCTTGCCTCTCTTCTGGACGCCAGCCAGAATGAGCTCATCCACGACAGTGCCTCCAGCTGCTTGGTCGTAGGAGTGTCGTTCTTACTCGAACTCCTCGCCCGAGCCGGGCGGGTGTAAGAGGACGGGGTGGGGGTGGGGTTAGTGTGACACCCTTCCCAGAAGCACCATTGCCGGCTGACCACTGGCAGCCCGCCGCCCCCTCGGCGCCTGCGAAGCAGCACGGCCTTGGGCCTCCACTGTTCCCTACGGAGAGGCTCAGTTTGTTCTGGACGCAAGCCAGAGCTGAGCGATGGAGGGACGGGTGGGGGGGCACGGCCAGGTCAGCTCTCAGGGGTGGTCTCGTAGTCAATGCATGTGAATGTATTTTGTGGTGCGTTTGGAGCCATAATGATTAGCTTGTGTTTTTTTATACTTTAAGTCTGTTGTTTTTGCTTTGGCGCTGAGCTGTCAGGATGTAAGATCTCTTTGTCTCCTTGAAGCCCAGAGTGTACAGAGAGGTGGACGGTGCAGACATGATTGTGTTTCTTGCTCTTTTCAGTGTTTTCTATAGCCATGGTTTTGATTCTGACCGGTTTCGTCAGCTATAGGAGAGTAAAACAGCATAGAGAGGTATCAGATAGCCGCACCGTAGCCTGTTGTGCTGGACTCTGTCACCCACACATCTTCTTGGCTAACGAAGTCAATCTGGTCTCAATCTGTGGTAAAACTCACAAGCGCGGGGGCAGCTGAAGGTCAGAGCCTAAGAAGGAGTCGTATCTCTCGGCTCGGCCTCCTTCTCTCCGTCTGTGGCCTCCTCCTTTTAACGCTTCAGCCGCTGCTTCCTGAGCCAACCATTTGGAATCAATTATCCGACACAGCCAGAGGTTTGTGATAATTAAAAGGAGATGTTCTCCAAGTTCCGTTTCAAATTACCAGGTCTTGGATCACCTAGCAGGAGAAAGTACACAACAGGAAGAAGACTAGTCCTTTTTTTTTCTTTTTTTTTTCCATTTGCCTACAGAACTGTCTTAATTCTTCATAGCGTCGATTCAACAAAGTGTCAGGAACATTCCTCAGAGATTTTGGCCTATATTGACCTGATGGCATCATCAGAGTTGCCAACTTTTCTGAGGGGAACTTGGAGAAAGATTTGGTCTGCGGATGGGTGGGGTGTAGTTCTGTATGTGTCAGAGGTTTGGATATCATGACAGCTATTATTGTCTTCTTAAAAGTCCTCTTGAAGCAACAGTACAGGCCTCATTGTCCATGTTTTGTGGTTCACCCTAAAACACTGATTCCCACTGAGGTTAATATCTTTATTAGACATTCACTTTGCTGCCGTACATTTGCACATACAGAACTAATGTGGCTTGTTCACTGCCGTTAACACCATGCAGAAAGGGTAAGTCTGATAATATGGTGTGAAAATAACTTTCTCAATGTGAACAAAGTCTAGATTATTTTGGACATAAGATAGTGTAAAAAACAAAAAAAAGAAAATCAACGTAACGCCCTCAACGCCAGATGGACCGAAGCGGAAACAGATGATTTCATGCAACATGTTATCAAATTAGCTTCGGGCATAAATGTTTAAATGTAGGGTATTTGGTAACACTTCGTGCTATTCCTTATATGAATAATCTAATCTAATATATGGGTAATTTCTAATTCTCTACCATTAGCTTCTGCCTTGCTGTGAAGGAGGAAACATTGTGTGCCTTTGTTATGAAATAGTTTTTACTATGCTCTGCATGAACAGCAATAAGATGCACACAAAGTCCAAAATGTTTTAGGATTTTTTTACAGATCAACTTCAGGCTTTGAAGTCTGAAGTTGATCTTTATAAGTGGAGCTTTAACTATTGTAAAATGATGTTTTAAACCCTATAAACCACCGCCAGCTCTTCCACCTCCTCCCTGCTCATTGCTGAATACCAGCCACTCTAAGTTATCATTTTTAAGAAAACGGTTTGAGATGTCTTAAGACTTGTGACAAAATCCGTTGTTCTGCTGAGCGAGCATCAGAAAATTGGTACAATATGTATCGTAAAGGAATGGACATAGTCAGCGACAATACCTGGGCATTCAAACAATGCTCAATTTGAACAAAGGAGCAAAAGAACCACCCAAAAAACATTCCCCACACCAGTATACTCTCACCACCTACCTGAACAGATGAACAAGGCAGGATGGATCTACGTTTTCATGTTTCCTTTAAACTCTTCATTGGAATGACTTGGCTGAAATCAAGACTTATCGAGATACTGTTGCCTTTCAATCACCAGAAAACAACTTTTCAGGACTGAGAGACTGTGTACCTTGTGGGCTGGATTTGTAAAACAAAATGGCTCTAAACATCTGTCACATTAGGATTTTTCTGCAAGGTTTACCAGAAAGGACAAGAACCATTCAAAAGAAAGGTTAAAATTACTTACTGCATATTTTTTTTATGAAATATTTACAAAAATGCCCTTCTTGTCAAGGGGTTTTTCTCTAAAACTATGTTGAAAAGGAGTGTTTGTGCTCGATTTCTATTTTTCTCCATGATGAAAATGTTAGTTGGTGAAAATATTGTCGTTGCGTGGGAGTAGAGGTTCCAGATTTTCATCAAGATTTGAATAAAAATGATTAAAAACGTTACTTTGAGCAGATATTGTGCTACAGACTGAGTCAGATATTTGATGTCACGACGTCGAAAAAGACATTAACAATTTGTTTTTCGAATTGCAGCTGATGTTATCAGACGATCAAACCAAGTCAGCAGGAACTGCGCCACCAACAAGTTTCATGTGATTTGAGTCATCTATTCATACGTCCTCCGTATCTGAGTGCATATCTGCAGGACTCGGCCGTGTGGCCTCGAGTGACTCTTTTCTGCCCGTGAAATGACACAAAGTTTGTACTGTTTTCCAGCAATTTTGAATTTTACTGACTATCAGAAATAACCACATCACACACTGTCAGTTTTTTTTTCCAGCTTGAGCATGCGATAAAGGATTATTTTGTGCGTGTGTGTGATAATTCAACCAAAGATGGTTTTTACCACGGCAGTTTACAAACTGTGACCGGTCTTGAACTTTTGACATCCAGCTTGTCACAGGACTCCCACATTGGCTGACTAGTGAAGTCTTTTTGTTTAGCCCTTGCAGCTTCTTTAAAGTTATAGTTGGCTGTCTTGTGATGCAAGATGAACTACCGATTTTGCTGTACAGTTTCAATTAGCTCCTTGTTTAATCCGCAGCTGCATTTGTATGTTGTCACCTTCTTAAAATAATTCTTTTTTTTTTTTTTTTTACCAAAAGTGACTTTTTTGCCCACATCATCAGAATATTAGGAAGGTGTCTGTATTATGTTGTGTTGCATGTTATAGATGTGTAAGTAACACGATTATATTAATTTGTTTTCATGGCTGTGGAAAGAACACATCTCAACAGAATCAATCTTGCAGAATTTAGTAAATATTTTCAGACAGAACAGAGCTGCAAGACTGTTTTTTTTTTTTTGTTTTGTTTTGAGGAGGGAAAATCCAACCTCCTACTTCAGAATCAAACAGCTGTAGTTTTGCGTCGGTTCCATCATTTTTTTTACTATCAATTTTTTTCTAGACTGTTACACTTTTGTCTGTGATGTCAGAGTTTTAACATAGATTGTAGGTTTTCCGGTTATTGTTAAGAGAGTACTGTTTTGAATACAAAATGTAGTTTGTCTTTTTGTTAACCACACTGAATAAATGGCGTCCATTATCCGTCATTTATTTGATTATTCAGCAACTCATTGTTCTGCTACTTTAATTGTGCAGCTCCATGACTCTTATCCTTATACGTAGAATGGTTTCTTTTGACTTTCCCACGGCGTAAAGACAATAAAGAAGTGCTTGGTGTTTCCTTAAAATACATCCAGAGGTACCTCTTAACATTTTCAAAAGCCATCACCTCTCTATCTTGGTTTTCCCTTGGTCTTTAATAATGATTGTGCATGTAATTTTCTGATTTTGAAGACATAGATTTATATATCTCACACACACATTCTCTCATCATTGTGACATTTTGCAAATAGAAATAATTTTGGTCATTCCAACTGACCTAAAACAAGAGAAGTTTGGTGTGATTTCACTTTAGACAGTGAGAGGAAATGTTTTGTCTGTTTATTGGTTTCACTGCAATCATGCACCTCTTGTATTTACTGAACAGCTTTCTGCATGTTGCTCTGGTATTTTGATGGTTTCTGTTTGGCTAACTAGCCCCAATTGAGGTTGGAAGGTCTCAAGGCCATCACCTTAATCTAGAGGGCCCTCCACAGTTACATCCATCACAGTCAAGTCAGGAATTACTCCAAAATGCTATTATTACATCCAGCCTGAAGAATTATGTTGGTAAAATAAAAATAAATTACTCTAGACCTAAATTTGACTGTGCTTAAATAATTTTTAACAGTATTTACTTTTTCACTAGCTCACTTTATCAAGTTATTTCTGTTTTTAAGCTGTTTGTCTTGAAATTCTCCTTTTTGTAGGTGTTTAAAGCGCACTCTGGACTTTCTATGTGTGTGTGTGTGCAAAAGGCGTGCATGCACCCACCCACCCACACACACACACTCACACACACTTGAGCAGTCCTTCTTTTGAAAGGTTCCAGCTGTTTTTGCCTCATTTCCCTCCATCCTTCAGTGAGCACAGTGACCAGAGCTGTTACCCTGTGCCAGACGTGTGTAGTTTATTAACATGATAAACACTGCACCAGCTACAGAGCTGCCACTCGCTCGCATCATGGAGTGGGGGAGTTAAACAGATGGTTCATATAAAACAGGCTCTTCCTGCTTGATGTAAAAAAAAAAAAAACCCCGAACCAATTAGATTGGTGTATTCTAAACACAAAGCCTCTTCTGTTGCAACTTGGTGTTTGGGATCAGGTTTGGAAGCACATTGCTGTGTTTTTATTTTGATTAAAATAACAGTTTGAAATCGATACAATGAACTGAAAAGCCGCAGGTTTAGCAGTGCAAAATTGTCGTTTCGGGGAGGAGAGGGCCTCTGAGTCGGCGATGCCACATGGCCAGGCCCGCTGCCGTCGTCTCAAGCTGAAATCTGCCTAATAACAACCTCCAATCAGAGGACTTCAAATATGCACCAGGCCCAGTCACTTTCTTCTCCGTTTCTCTATTTTAAGAGCCAGACCGAGGGGGTGGAATTACACCCCAATATGCTTAATCGTTTCCATCAGTGATGTGAGCTAAAGAGTAGCAGGAAAGCGTTCCCCCTGCTGCTTCAGGGCTTTTTCCATAAGGCACATTTGCGATCCACATCAGTGTCCTCAAAAACAGTTAGCACAAAAGCCTTTGAGACTGTCAGTGATGTGCGTCATTCCTGCTTTGAGCCAGTGAAAGCAGTGCAGCGTGCACTGAATAACTGCAGCGCTGGAGAACAGAGGATCCAGGATGAAAGCGTGGGGTCAGTTGATGTGGTTGCAGTGGTCTACCAGTAGCTGTCATCCTAAAAGAGCGACTCAACTCGGGGGAAGTGGCTTTTGACTTCCAGTCTCGAGTAAAGGAAGTGTTTGTTGCTCCAGGATGGTTGGCAGATTGCTTGATTCCATCCTTCACTCCTTGTGCCTTATGGTGGCTGCTTATGTCTTCTTTATCCCATTTTCCCCCCAACCCAACCCTTTCAGTTGAGGTAACGTTTTCCAGGGCTTCTAGCGGAGATAAAGAGATGTGAAAATGCAGGATGTGGGATTCCCCCATGAAATAATCATCTGTCTTCCTGCCCGACTTTTTATCTGTGTGGCGACTGAAGAGGGGAGGAAGGAAAAAAAACAAGACAGACAAGCTTGCATGCTGTTTGGAGGATCACAGAGATTTTTTTTTTGTTTTTGAGTAAGGCCAGCTGCGATGTGGTGACCCCAGTAAGACACGTGGACACAACTGTGTCCCTGAGGGCCGACCGGTGGAGTAATGTTCACCGGAAATCCTCATCTGTGTGCAGCGAGACACGGAAAGTGCTGCGAGGATGACCATATATGTCCTCCCCTCAACTTGCCGGGTCTCACCAGGAACGTGACATAAAGCGGCAGACAAGTTTGACGCGATCCGTCACGTTCTCGGCCTCCTCTCCTAAACCCGTCTAGGGAGAAGAGGAGCACGATCTTCCTCCCTTTCATTATTTCTCGTACTTCCTCCACCTGCATTTTCTTTGAGGGAGTTTCACGTCCAAACTCTCCAGCTGACGTCCTGATGAACACAGCGCTCTGTTAGCTAAAGAATGCGGGGGCAGCAGATGTGTGAAGTGTTTTCATGCTGTTATGGGAAACAACACCAACTGGTTCTTATAAAGAATGAGTTTGAATGTAGGTGAAGTGTTATTATTAGCGTTAAAGGTGAGGGGGAATTTTCATATCGCTATCATCTGTATCAACGTAAAATTAATACTTCTTTTGTGGGTTTTAGTCTTAGCTATACCTCGTGGGCACCGACAGGCACCTGGATAAAAAAAAAATCCAGTCTTTGAAACTTCACTGATATATTACTATATTTTTTTTTCATTTATAAAAAACTTACCAAACATCATACAAGCACTTGGACAAAAAACAAAAATCTAAATAGTAATTACAAATGTATTTGAGTTTACTTGAAAACACTGTGTTTTGTATGGAGCGTGGAGTTTAGATGTAAAAGTTAGTTGCATTTATAAGTATTTAGTTTTAAGGTGGATGAATGCACATAAAATGCCACCAGATTTCCTGAGTTTTACTCTCTTTTAGGCTTCACTAACAAGGTTTCACTTTAATTTTATTAACTTTTTTTTTTATATCTGTCTTTGTATTGAGAACAAAAACTCCAACCAATTTTAAAGATCTCCAGTGGTCTGCCTTTCTATAATCTTAAAAAAAAAAAAAAAAAAAAAAAAAAAAATTGGCAATTTTTTTCCACAAAAAACAAGTCAGACACATTTGAATGGCAAAGTTGACGTACTTAAAAGTGATTATTGGATTTTGTTTGAAAGAAAAATACATGAAAAATGTTTGAAACATTTAATTACCAAAGAACTTTTCATATTTAACTCTAAATAAAGTGAATAACATTCGAGTAACTGGTAATTAAGAGGAGAAATTAGCATTTTGAGGATAGAGTGAAAAAAAACAACAACTTTAAAGTGCGCCACATAAGTGTTTGAACTTTACTCTTTCATCTACTCAGTCTTGAACTTCAGACTGCAGAGTTAAGCACCACTCAATACAGTGAGCCGCTTCACCAGAAGAAAAGTGTTAAGACAGGCTGCAGCATCTCAGCTGTACGAGTGTTTAACAAGGACTTAGAAGTGAAACCCCGGTTTTCTCCCTTCTAAAAAGCCGCCTCCGCGTTATAGCGGCTCTGTTGTTTACAATCTGCGATGGCCTTTGACCCCCATCCCTCCTTCACTGACCCACCAAATCCTGTATTTATTAAACAACCTCACCACCTGTTTGTGCAGGAGGAATGTGTGTGCTTTCAGGACTTAAACCACTGCTGCTGCTGCTGCCAGCCTCTCTCTCTCAGCATCGAAGGAGACATATGGTGGCATATAGAGACACAGGAGAGAGAGAGAGAGAGAGAGAGAGAGAGAGAGAGAGAGACGACAAAAGATTAACCACTGGACTGCTGTGGTTTTAGGCCTCCATTACTGGACTGCTCAGCCTACTGGTTCGCTCATTAGACTCCCTCTTTTTCCTTCCAAAATCTTTCTGCCCCCTCGCTGTGCAGTCATGTGTCGGTGGGATTTTGGAGGACTGAAATAGCCTGTGTCTTATTTTATTTGTCAGGCGTTCAGTGAGAATTCCCCCTCCAACCCACAGCTGGTTCAGGAATGTTCACCGACTCCCCTCTAAAGTCTCTGCTCACATCCTCACCTTCTTATCCCCCCCCCGCTCCCCTACCCCCAACTCACTTTTACCGCTCCTGCTCTCCTAAAATGCCCCTCTGTTCTTCTCCTCTTCGCTCATTTTGTCTCCCTGCCTCATCCTTTGTTTTGACCGCTTCAATAATGGCCCTTGGGATATAAAGGAGAGGTGCCAAAGCTCACACACTGTTCACAACAGCCATAGAGTTGCTGTGGAGATTTCATCACGTACGGTGAAACTGGATCCGTTCATCTCATCTCCTCTTCTGAACCCCATCTCCTTCCTCTTGATGATTCTCTTGGCAGTGTGAATGTTGTATTATATTTACCTCGTCGTCTGAATACATTTCTCTGGTTTTTACATTATAAGGCGTTAACGTCCGTTACTTTAAAGTAGTGATGACTCTATTTTGTCACAAGTGTAGGAACAGGGTCCCAGTCAAGACGTCGTGAAGAGGCTGTGAAGAAAGAGATGTCTGTTTGCTTGTTTGCATTGCAGCGACGATGGCACCTTAAAGATTTTGACTGTGGTTGAGTCAGACGTTCAAGTCTTCAGTGTGTCAGCCATTGGTTGCTTCATGATCAACCTTGAATACTCCACAAACAAACGGTACGTGGATGTGGCGGTGCTGAGCGCGGACCTCCTTTCAAGCCACCGCCATTCAGCAGATAACAGCAGCCTTTCTGAAGCAGGTTGTTAGAGCGCAGTTAGCTCGACTCCTGTGAACTTACACCTAAAACCTGTGACTTCATCTGTTTCGAATGATTTACAGACCGGGGGACCTCCTTTGTGTTCCACTCTTCACACGGGGAACAAAGGCGGCGTTGTTCAGGACACAGAGACCACGGCGGAAGCAGGTTTATATCGACGAGGTTAGGTCAACATTGAGGTGGTCAAGGCGAATGTGCTTCTTTTCTGTGAGCAGAAAAGAGTCCGTTTGTGGTGAGCTTCAGACCCGCTTTTAATAGCAAGAGATTATAATCCTGCCCACTGTGGAGCGTGAAGGAAAATTGATTCCCTTCCACGGCCGTAAAAGGCTTGCCAACTTACACCCACTGTTTCCAGCTCTTTTTGCATCCCACTTTCCCCTAAAAGTTGAGTCACTGAAGGTACGCCACAGAAATATCAACATGAATTCTTTCACAGCAAATCACTTCGGACAAATATGAGTGAGCGAAGGCTGCTTTTGTACAGGCTGCGTATTCAGCCTGTATTTGTTTTCCTCCCAAGCAAAACAACAGAGGAGCACACCATGAATGCTGCCTCGTGAAATATACACCGATAGACGCTTCCGTGGTCCGGCGCTCTTCATATGAGCTCTCTTTGTGTTCAACAGAGAAGGGGAAAAGCACGCGGCAGCTCTGTGCCGGTGGAAGCACTTGTTGATGCTGCAGCTAAAATGATCCAGATGTACTGGATGGGATGGGACAAGCTGCGTTGCTCTGCACTGAGGTCATTTCTGAAATCCGGTTTGGAACGGTACATAATTTACAAGCTTGTGCTGGTGTAAACTTTGAAGACGAATAGTAGCAGCAGGAGAACTCTGTGCAGGTGTTTGGAAGGTAGGAAGCTTTTAATAATTTCAGGCAATAAAAAAAAAAAAAATATATATATATATATATATATATATATATATATATACACCTGGAAAGGAAGCAATTATGGTAAGACGATATACTGGAAGCCATACTTTGTCTGAACTCTGTTTTTGTCGAGTTATAGGACTATGTAAAGCATATAAGAAGGAGGTTTGAATTTGTTTCCTAATATTTTCTTGCAAGAGTAAACAAAAAGGAACACTGAGAGTCTTCCTCCCGTCCCCTAAACCTGCTACTCATGTCTGCCCACTACATCCTGGAGTGTAACATTTATAAATAATATGTCTTACGTGTCAAATTATTCTTTCAAAAGCACAACATCCATGTTCATTTCAACATACTACATTGAAGGTTTTGTTGTTCAGATGTAAATGTCTCCTCCTCTTATGCTACGACAGCAAATGAATGAATTTGGAGGTTATGCCAGGTACAATCTGCTAGCATGACACATTCATTTAAAAACCTATGCAGATATCAAGCATTTGATATCTAACCTAAATAGCAAGAGCAAAGGAAAAAACTAAATAAAAAAAAAATATATCACAAAAGCTCTCACCCACACTGTTCTTCCATCAATATATAACCTCCCGCTTATCTCCTTGGTAATCAGGAACACAACACAAAAGAATAACACAGGTTCCCAGTGTTTGCATTGAAAACATATTCTCTTGAAAGAAGCAATCTTGGTGATTTATATTTTGACAATTTCAGTTATTTTCATTTCATTCAAAAATAAATAAATAATTTCACAGTTGTGAGGCTGTTCTATGTTTGAGGACCTTGTTTTGGTGTTTCTGAGCGACCCCGGGTATGGACATTTTCCACGTTTGCGGTCCGCACGTGTTCCCTGTACAGCAGGGATTTGTATACCGTCTCACCCATTGATCATCCAGACGGGAAGCAGGGTGGAAAACATCTGCAAGACTTCACAAACCGATCCTGCGGACATTTGTTTTCTTTCAAAGCACACCTTCAGAGCAAAGACTGCAGTGCCTGCGTGGAAACGGCTAATCTCTTTGATTTGCAACACAGTTAAAACCAGATATTTACATACACAATAGAAAGACATAATAACTTTTTTCTCACTGTCTGACATTAAATGAGACAAACTTTTCATATCATAGAAAAAAAAAGAACATCAGCCAAAATATCAGGGCTATAATTTCCAGATACTAAAATGGGGCTTTTGTGGCCACAGTGATCGTCAGTGCACTGGGGGAAACACCACTGGTGTTAAAACATCAGTCCAACTGAAGTACAGAGGGGGCAGCATCATGTTGTGGGCTAACCTTACTGGACTTCTGAAAATAAAAGGCATCATGACCAAAGAACATAAAAAAGAAATATCGAACATCTCATGATAAAGTTAAAGCTTCTGAATTGTTTACAAAGAGGCTTTAGTGAAACAAAGTCAATGTTGTGGTCATTACAAAGTCCTTATAGCAAATTATGATTTTTTATAATGTTTTTTTGTAATCCCAGCTTATTCAAAACAGATAAATATCCATCTTCACCTGTACATACTTTACTAACTTAGTTTGTTTTGCTCCAATCAAGAATAGATTTGACTCTTATGTTTCATTTAAGACTTTAAATTGTGTGATAAACTAAACATGCTCCAAATTTAACATAATTGCTTTCTTTAATAAATTCATATCTCTTTCCTCTTTGTGAATCTATACGAAACCCAATCCTCAGACTACTTTTGCTAACTTCTTTTTAACACAGAAATTTCAATCAAAGCGGGATCCTATCACAGTAAATCAAACATATTTATTTTATTAATCATATGATTTGAACCTTCAGGCTGTTGGTCAGAAAACAAATCATTCTTTAGATCCTCCACATGCAGAGCTCAGCTCAGACAACGTGCAGGTCCGCGCATACATCCAGACCTACAAAGCGGAGTCCTGCTGCCCTCGCTCTTTGTTGGGGAGGGGGCCACAGGCGTGCTTGGACGCATCGGCCGCAGGATCAGATTGCTTTTGTTGGGCCAGCCCCAGGTCCACGCTGCTTCTCGTGATATCAAAGGGGTCCTGTCAGTGTGCGTTAGCGGAGATGAGAGGAGGTACGAGCACAGCTCAGTGGAGTGTGATCAGCAGGGGCCACAGTGCACCCTCAGGACAACACCGTGTTGTGTTAGGAGGCAGGGTAGTCAGGCAGCACTGACAAGACAGCCACATACAGGAGCTTAGACGGAAAACAAAGGTGCACCGGGTGGAGAAACGGTGGAAGGAACAGGTGGCCATTAGCATGGAGAGGGGAAAGTCTGAATGGACGCGGCAAGAGCTTTTCAGAGAGAGTGTTTCCTGAAACAATGAACCAACGAGCGGAGATATCGATGTGGCAGACAAGATGAGACGCAGCAAAGCCGTGCGAACTCAAAAATGGAGCCGCCTCCGGTATCAACACAGTGCCATGCAGGAAAAATCTGACTTGTTGAACATTTTGTGTGAAGTGGAATGAAAATCTGACTTTTGTATAGCATTGTATCCCCACAATGGGATGTTGTCACCCCCATATCTTACAGTAGGGATGATGTGTTGAGGTACTTTTACTTTTTTCTTTCTTCTATGAAATTAAAGGAGATGGTTTTGCTCCACAGTGTCTTGTTGTTACAAATTTAAAGAATACACACTGTTACTTTCTCGTTGTTCTTCTATCTGATATATAGGGATCAATATGAAGATGAATTTATGTATCCAAGTATAACCTATACATTATTTCTTTCCCTTTTAAACAACATTAAATAATAAATACCGTAAAAAAAAAAAAACCTGCATTTTCACTACTTGCATATCTTAACTTGATATTAAGTCTTCTTGCTGCTGGATTCTTTGTCCCTAAGTTCCTCGGATCTTTTTCCCACACTATCTTTCCATGTCCTCATAATAGATGTACATTTGCACAATTATCATTATTCTGCTGTACTGCCATGTGTACATAACGCTGGACTGGTTGTGTGAACAACATTCTGCAGTTCGATAAGAGTTACAATAGGACAGAGGTTAAAGGCAGATAGAGTGAGGATGGTGGAGGTCAGAAGTCATCACACAGGAGGAAAAACATCCTCTCTGATACTCCCAAAAACCACATCCCTCCCCCCCCCCACCCCGCTGCTGTTGTCACAGCCAAACCTGAACATCCTTTCTCCTGTACAAACAGAGCAACTGCCTTCCTTACACACCTAGTCTGTAACTAATAACATGACTTGGAAAAAGAATGAATTGTTAGAGTTTTTACACTTTATGCAGACAAAGTCTACGGGAAGATCTTGAATATATACTGCTTAATTTTGTTACGTAATCCCAGTTTTAAACGAGGCAGCTCTATTACTTTTTCTTTTTTTTTTTTTTTTCAAAGAAAAATGAGATGTGATCAATTTGAACAAATGTTGACACAACAAACACCAACATGTGTTTTTGTTCTTATTCTTTCCAGCTTGGACAAGTGTAATCTTCGCTTTTTTTTTTTTTTTTCCACAGGAGAGCCATCACTCATCGGGTTAGGGCTGCTGTTTTGGGGGTAACGGAGAAAAAAGGTGTTTCATCGGCAGGTGTGACTCCTGACCCCCGTTCAGTCTCAGCCTATCAACACGTCTGGGCCTGATCTTTCAGCTCGGGCGTGGAGAGACATGCAACACAACTCCAGGCTTTGTCTGCTCACCTGCCCGCATGGATACAGCATCCACTTGGCTCTAGAGCGGCGGCACGTACCTCTGACTTCTCCTCATTATCCATCTTCTGTCTGCATCTTGAAATGATTTCTTTGAATGAATGAATTCCCCTTTTCAACGTGAGATGATTAAACAGGGACTACTCGCTGTTTTTAAAAAGAGACTGGGTTTTTATGTGAGACAATTTAGCAGTCGTTCTGCGACGAGCGAGGAGAAGACTGGTTGTAAACTACTTGTTGATGTTCAGCAGGAATTTGCTCACAGCCGGTGATGTCAAAGCTAAAACATCCGCTGGCAATTGACCAGTGAGCTTCCTTGTTTTATTTTTATTTCTTTTGGAGAGGCAAGGTTAATATTTTACACAGGGATAACATTCCTGGTGATACTCCTGCGTACTTTGATTCAACGGGCAGATGTTTCCATATGTTTCCTAAACGGATGAAAGGCGGGGGAGGGGGGGGGGGGAGGTTCCTCACAGACCTGCATTAGACACAACTAAGAGAGACTTGGAAGCTGACCAGGCAGAACCACCCAGGCCTCCCTGCCGCTTCCCTCTGCAGCGAGCCCTCCACACGCTAAAAGTCACACAGTTGGGATTTATCTCCAGAGGAAGGATCTGGCTCGTGGGGAGCATGAGGGGACTGATAAGCTCATCGTGCTGTGATAAGAAGCAGGAGTTGGACAGTAAAATAAATAACACGCATGTTTTCAACATGCTTACTTGATCTTAGCTGGATTGGACTACCTTTTAAAAAAATATGTATTTCTGGAAACATGATGTTCCTCGTGGACTGTGACTGGCAGAAAGGCTTTATTAAATTGTTCCACTAGACTTGTCCTTCACCAAATATCACGTCAGAATGTTCTTGCTCATCTCAGCTCATAGTTCTTTAGTTTTATACGACTTAAAAAGCTTTCTCGCTGCAGCTGCTGGGTCTGTGTTAGGCTGGTTCAGACCTGGCTTGGGAGACAAAGCCACTTTGTTTTGTTTGACAGTTATAAATCGGATCGAACTAAGATCATGTGGGTTCCTCATGGCTCAGTTCTCAGGGCTAAATCAACCCTAGAAACACACTAAGATGTGCAGAAACATTTATGTCCTTATTAGTTCATAGGTATTTAATTTAAATTTGTGTTTCTTTCTTTTTCTGTAAATGCTTCAATCATAATATTTTTCTTCTAACGTATTTCTTGTCTTTATGTCGGTTCTTTATTGCCTGAGGAACACTTTGAACTACGTCACAAGAAAGGAGCATGTGATTAATGTGCCCTACCTTTTGATGGATGTCAGCCATGGTCCTCCTGATCGTATCTGATAAATGCAGCATCACTAACAGTCAGAAAGCTCTCAAAATGTCACAGGGAGTCAAAAGTGGGTGTGGCGTTCACCTGAATGGGCAGATTGTAACAATTATGGTGTTACCTCGACTTGTACAAGGGCCTCATTGTTGCTTAGTTAAACTCCCTGGGCTGCAGTTGGATCTGAGGCTTGGCAAGATGAGAGTGGGAGTGGGTCGAGGTGTGGAGAGAGCCCACAGCTGAATCACTGGCTTTGTTTGCAGGCACATCCCGGGACTCCGATCGTATGCTTGGAACAGACAAAGCTCGAAACCTCTCAGCTTCACTTCTTTTTCAACAAGACACGCACAGCGAGACGTTTGAAAGCAAGTTTGATCTTGCCGTGAAAATCTGGCAGCATTTGTCGCATCCAGGCACAAAATCACAGCTGTAATTACTTGTTTATGAGCAATCCGTTTGATTTTTACACAGATGTGGAAGTTGACGAATGTTGCGCCTCTACATAATTCTTCAGTCAGCTGCATCTTTGTGTGTCTGCAACTCATGTCTGGCGGCTGTAGCACCTGCCGCAGCTGGTTTTATGATTCACCTGCACAGACGTGTGTCTCGTCATGATGACATCTCGCGGATATTAGCAGGTGTCTGTTGCTGTATAAACTCTGATTAATGCAAAAGGGAAGCAGATGTAAATGACATGCACAATACTGTGAAGAAGTATTTAGCCCTTACAAGATTTCTTCTGTTTTTGTTAAAAGTCATGAAAAACATTTTCATCTTAGACAAACATCTGCTGTTGGGAAGTTTGTACTTTAAATAGGTCACTTAAAAACCAAAATTTCTGAGTTGGACTTGCTGGCGTGCCTTGGATCGTTGTCATGCTGCGTAACTCAAATGTGCTTACGTTTAAGGTGATAGTTGGATCTTCTCCTTCAGGATTTTTCAGTAGAGTTCATAATTACAGCCATAGCAGCAAGTTATCAATATCCAAAGGTAGCAAAGAAGCTAAGCAAAGCTTAGCTTCTTTGAAGCTAAGCTTCAAAGAAGCTTAGCTTCAGACCAACAGACCACCACACATGTTTGATTAACCATGTGATGTTCAGTTTCTGAAAAGCTATTTAGAGCAAATCCAACAGGTTGCACACCTTTTGTCAACTGTGTGTTCTGTTGCGCATCCGTCAGCCACTAATTGTTTCCCAAAAGTAATTTTTTATGGCCAATGTGAGACAGAATTTTGAGCTATTTTTGGCCAGCTGAGGTTTTTGTCTCAGAAGTCTCTTTCTCCCACTCTCCTTCTCCATCAACATCAACAGCAGCATTAAATGAGACTAGTGAGGTCTGCAGGGCTGTAGATCTTGTTCTGGGTTCTGTTGTGACCTTCTGGATGAGTCTTTAATGCCCTCCTGTTGTAATTTTGGTAGTTCAGCCACCCCTGGGAAGCCTCAGCACTATTTCATGTGTTCTCTGTTTGCTGATTGTGGCTCTCACTGTGATTAGACAGTGTTTTATAACCCCTTTAGACTAATAGAGGGCAATAACTTTTTCTTTCTTGCATTTATTTGAATTAGGGGAATTATGTCTTGATTTTAAAAGCCTTTAACCTGCTTCAAGTTATATTCTTATGTGAATTTTTCATCCAAAAATTGATTTTTGTGTTTAACTTGAGTCGTCTGCGAGATATTTAATGATGACGACAAAGAAAAATTGAGAAAATATGTTGGGCCGTAAATTATTTTTTTTGCAGGACTTACAGCATTTTAATCTTTTCTAATGTGTTCAAGATCTGCAACAAAACTAATAACAGTAAAATAAACTAGTCTTGAGTGGAGAATCTTTAAACATGTCCAAATCTTCCAGTGTCACACATGACCTGCTGAAGCGTGTCTAGAAACTGGATCATGTGACTCAGGGAGCGTGTGCGGAGTGTGCCAGCTGTGTGTGCAGAGGAGGTGGGAGTGTTGTAGGTTTGTGCGTCAGATACACAAACTGGCCCAACCAGTCGCTGATTCATCCCTGCCGTTCTACAGGTGTTTGTTTGTGTGTGTAAGTGTGTGTGTGTAGGTGTGTGTGTGCGCGCGCTGCAGATGCTGAGCTACTTCAGCTGAGCAAAACCACCACAGTTCACAGTAATACCACCATGCCCACTTGCAGTGATCTCTCAGCAATGTGTCTATCGGTCCATCAAAGACTTTCATCTCCATGCAGGTCAAGTCAGGGAGATTAATTCTCTTGATTCTCTTGATTTGGCTAAACTTAAACCCTGCATTGTGTTAAAACTGCATTGTTTACGTAACAACAAACTTGTTCTGTGTTCTTATAGGTGAATGTCCCCCTGAAACCTCCTTCTGGACATGCCAGCAAATGGAAAACAATCTTTTTCATGCAACCTATTTCCCCTTTTGTGCTTTTTTTTTATTTTTAAAAAAAGGACTAGTTTCACCACAGGCTCTGTTGGCAGATAGCCTGACAAACCTTCAAGATGAATAAGTAAGAACATACAGCCCTAACAGGTTATTTTTGAGTTGGTGTAGGTTTGTGGGTTTTTTTTTTCAGAGCATCATTCTTCTTGTCGCAGCATGTCTGTATTGTTTTTCCATTAAAGACACCAACAGATCTTTTTCAGTATTTAGCAACAGCCTGAAGAATTGCACAACCAAGCTCCAGTATTTTAGTATTATTTTATGGTGAACTACATCAGCAGAAAGACAACCCTTTAAGATCACACCAAGAAATAACATTTATTGAAAGCCAATATGTTTCATACCCTGAGACAACCAACTTGCTCTCCTCTTGAAAAGTTAAAATAATATGTGCTAAAGTCTGGGGAAATATCGCCCAGCATGTCTGCTGAGTGTGCGTTACCTTTTCACTCTGTCGGTTTTGGTAGATGGCATTTCCTTTTTAAAAGACCTGCTAGGGTTTTAACTTTGAAGGAGTGGCGTGGAACATCTGCAACAGCCATAATAGAACCAGTGAAATAAATATGATTGAATTTAAGTGAATATATTTTCTAGTTAGTCTGTTCATAGCACTGCTGTATTAAAGCAAAAAAGGTCCTGGGTTTGAATCCTGGCATGCGACTTTCTACATAGAGTTTCTGCATGTTCTCAACAATCATGTTCAATGTTTTCAAACTTTTGTCATGCAAACTTTCACATTTTGTTAGGATTTTATCTTAGAGATCACAACAAAAACAACTGATTGTGAAGTTGGACATAATTATTACTTATTTTTTATTCTCATTTTGTAGAACGGACTCCAGTTTAGTCTGATTATAGGTTCAATTTTGTGACAAACAACCGGAATACTAAATCTTGAAACCATACATAACTGTCACATCACATATTTGTGCTACTTTGTGTTTTTCTTTCGCACAAAATTCATTGAAACTTGTCATGTTATGGTGTCAAAATGAGGAACGGTTCAATTTGTTGCTCCTACTTTTGACCTACGTTTACTTCTTTGTTGTATTTTCAACCACTTCAACCACACCTGCAACCAGCTTGTGATTCACCAAATGATGGTATTGTCATTGTCTGTGCAGAACGTCACCAGCTCTTATTTGAAGCAAAGAGAAAGCCATCAAGAGCCGGAGGACGTTAAAGAGCTCATTGTGTCACCGCTTCATAAGGACTCTGCTGTATCCGAATTTCCTCAGATGGCTGCCGCGCTTACAGTTCATGCTGAAATCTGAATAATTGTTGACTGTTTCTTAAGGCAAACCATGTGCCGATGTAAAACTCAACATGTTTTTTTATCACAATGCCCCAACTGTTCTCTGCTGCTTCCCCTCCGCTCATTCTTTCTCCTCTTGTGAGCTTCTCAATGCGAACAGAGTTGAGCTGTTGGACAGAAAACATTAAGATTATTCACTTGAGTAAACCTCTCAGTAATGACAGTGAATCATCACTGATGCCATCTTAAAATACAGACGCACCGTTAGCTGTAAGTAGCCTAGCAAAAGTTCTCGTGACTATCAGAGATTATCCACAGGCTTGCTTATGCTTATTGAGTAATCTCCAGTAATTAACACGACGATGTTATTCATTTAAAACAAACAAATTCAGTATTTGCCTTTGCATTGATTAATGAACTTCAGCAGCATTGTTTGTGTTGTATGCGTCTCTGCCTGAAGGGGAAGAGATTATGACGTGTAAATATTTTGCTTTTGTTTCTTACGTTTGCGAGTGTGCCGGTTTTGAGCCCCCCCTGGTTTTGATCACAGTTAATCTTTGTGAGAGAATCTTCTTTTTTGAGGAGGTGAAGCTGCATTAACTGTGGAGTTCATCATCTAAGCCGCCATGATCTTTGACATCTGAAAGTGTTCAGAAACTTGGATGGGAAGTTAGCATGCATAAGTTTTTGGTTTCCATTAGGGCTGGCAGATTCAGGGTTCTCACAAGCAGGAAAAGGTTATGTTCCCGAAAAAGGAGTAAAATGTTTATATTCTGTCTAAATTCTTGAGCCGATCTGGTGTCGGTTTAGTTCAGATTTGTTCACCAGCTGTGTGGTTTAGCGCTAGCGGCTGTTTCTGGCCATTTCCGACAATGTTAGGCCTTGCTTTAAAATTATGGTACATGCATAAAAATGCACCAGCAAAATCCACTATCATTTGTCTTTGCAACACGTTACTGTAGATTCAATGCATTGTGGCTATGTGTTAATCTGGCCTGATCTATACATTCGTATGCAAATGGACTCAATTATCATCTCTGTCCAGTACTCTGAGTGGGATTTCTCCCAATCATCTCCGGCTGAATTTCAAATCGAAGGAGGAGTTGGTTTGACGTAGGTTTTCTGTGCTGTTTTAAAATTGTAATCGTTTAAGAATATTTGATAAATATTTGTGTTTTATTTATGACCCCTGTTTGCAAAAGTATGAGTTTTTTTTTTTTTATCAAATGGGAGTGTAATCATGATCAGAAATTAAACCAGGCTTGCATTCATATCCACTCCTACTCAATTAAATTAAACTAAACACACTTCAGTTCAACAGCATCATAAATTATGTTTTCAATGCCTGACTCATTTCTTTTAGATACTATTCAAAGTCAGGAGAACATGCCTTTCAACTAGTTAGATTGATTTGTGTAGATCTTCTTGAGTTAGAAAATTGCAATAAGAAAATAGCTACTCAATGTCCATTCTTCCATAACCACACAAATGTTGCATAAAACCCAAGAAATGAAGAGAAGAGAATATAAAAACTTCCCATCTATCTTAATGGCAAAAGCAACACTAGTGGTTATAACACGCATAGTTGTATGTAAACAGTATATATTTTTTATGTTGTCTGCAGAGCTGATCTCCTCACACAAGCCAAGGAATTTTGGACATAACAAAGGAAGCAGCCTTCACTTCTTCCCTCCCACCCCCACGCTCTCTTGAGTCTATCATGCCTGTCACCTAACATCAGCAGGAGCAATGGTTGATACTTTTTGTGCCTAGCATCCTGGACTCAGTGAGCGAATCACAGAAGGAGCACACCCATCACGGAAACCTTTGGGTCACCAGGGCATGAAGGAGAAGGAGGGCCGTGGGCCAGAGGAAGCCTTGAGAATCCGATCACCGAGTCTAATCTGGAGAGCGGAAATCACATTCTGTGTTTCAACTGCTCTCCTTGAAGGAAATCAGATTTTAATCCTCGTTCTTCTGTTTTTCTTGCTTTTGTGAGGTCTTGGATGTATGCTGGAGGATAAACCTAAAAGTGACCAGGACGTATTCAGAAACCTTGGAAAAATCTGCATACAGAGCAGAGTAAAAGTCACTGTTATTGTGCTTCCCTCTTCATAAGGTCCTAGCCGAATGATCGCCAATCCAGAATGACCCGCGACCCCAATATCTTATAAGATGCCTGACTGCTGAAGTTTCTTCAGAGATTGCCAAATAAATGTGCTGATAATAAGAACGGAGAGAACCTCTCAGAGGGATTAGGAATTTACTTGGCCCAGGCCTTGACCCTATCTAATCACACGGTATCCGTGGCCTTTTGCAGATATTGTAAAGAGCAACATTTTCCATCTCTGCTCTCTCTCTCTCTCCCTCTCTCTCTCTCCATACTTCAGCATGTTCTGTTCTTTCTCTCGCAGCTTAAGATCACCATCAAGGCCGAAACAAAAGACAAGCGTTGTCTCTGCTGGCTTGCAAAAACTTCGAAGAATTCACAGTAAGATGTGCCAGTTGCTGCATTCTCCAAATATGTCACTTTCCGCCCACACGTTTCCCTGCTGACAAGTGCTGACCACCGCGGATGGTAAAGGCACGGCGACCTACATTTTCGTTCAAACAAGGGGAAAGATATCGCCGTGCAAAGTTTCTGACGAGATGCAGACTCCATGCCTTCCCCTCAGGTACGAACGGCGCCTCAAAACGAAACAGTTCCTGTTTACTGAGAAGAATGTGACAGGTTTTAGCTCAGCTGCGATTCTGACACCCTGGAAAGATGCCAGGGAGGGCTGATGACATGCAGACGTCTGCTTGATGGTATCATCACCTTCCAATCTGTTTTTGCATACCACAACACATCTGACGTACTTGTGTGGATGGAGTTTAAAGCGTGGTGTCGGACCGACCTGTCGACTATAATGAAACGGGCCGTAGCTGGCTTTCAAGAAGAGCAGCAAACTGGCTCCCTGAGCACTGACAGAAGGGCTGTCGAAAAATCAGATCCGTCCAAAGAAAGAAAACAGTGAAATGCCGCTGTTGTAAAATAAGAAGTGCTGTTTGTGTTTTCAACGAAAAGCAAGCCCCTTTGCTTGTTTTCTTGTTCTTCCAATGTGCCAGTTACAAGGAAAAAAAAAAAAAAGTAAAAGTTGGGGGCAGAAAGGACAGAGAAGACAAGCACATAAAAATCGTGTTTTGTCAGCATCTATCTACTTTACGACTGCTTTTCCACCTGGGGGCAAACTCTGGGCATAAGTCACACTCAGCAAGAGCTTGGGACAACAGGGCTGACTGAAAAAACACAATCCCCTTCCCCCCTAGAAATTTTAGTCACCTCCCCCATCCCCAACTTCTTCCACTTCACTCTGCCTCTCTCTGCCCAGCTGCATACCTAGAAAACTCTTAATCCTTTGCCTTAGACTCCACCTCTGTGCCTCTCTGGTAAATATCCTCCATAAAGTTTCAATCCAACAGGGTGGCTATCGTTTCGTTGACATCCTAAATGAAGCTTGATCCCCCCCCACCCCCTCACCCCTTGACACCCCCCCCCCCCCAACCCCCCAGCGAGACTCCTAACAGGTGGAGAGTGAGAGCTGAACCTGCTTCCTTTAAGCTGTGATGAGAAAATAATGAACACTGGCAGCAACTGCAACAACAAGGCGAGTTCAATCTTCTCCTCTGGGAAAAAGAGGAGCAGTTACCCTGGTTGTGTAAGTTTTGCTCCCACAGAGCAGGTCGTCGGGAAGGTGCACATCGCGTTGCTCCCATGGTGCGCTGACTTATTTCTCACAGTTTCTGATCATTCGCTTTGGCTTTGAAATGTTGAAAAATGAGACAATGCTCGGCACAATTCTCCAGGGCCAGTGGTGACATTTTGAAACAGCATGTTTTGTCTGGCTGACAGCTTAAAACCCAAATATTTATTTTGCAATGTTTTGGAAAGCAGTGAAGCGGCAGTCATCTAAATACAGCATGCATATACAGTGCATCGCAAAAGTATTCGTGCCCCGTTTACCTCCTTTTTCTGGCAGACAGGAACTTCTACATGTTAATGTATGCCTTGTGAAATTGTTTTAAAATGTTTTTTGTTTTTTGTTTTTTTTTACAAATAAAGTGTAGCATGAATTTGTATTCAGGCTTAGTAAATCAGTGCTTTGTAGAATCACCTTCGCTGCTGCGGTTTGCATCTGAACATGTCTGCAGACCGAAAGTTTTGCACATCCTTCTTTTCAAAATAGTTTAAGCTGAGCCAGATCAAGACCAGGACTTGGACTAGTCCACCCTTTTTTTCTAAAACCATTTGCCATTTTCAACAACACCTGATACCTTACAAGACATTTTTCATGACAGTTTTCATCCACAGGGAGCCACAGAGAAGAGCACAAAACTCTATTTTTACTTCTCCAGACCTGTAAGCGGCGCTAGACATGGAGTATGGGACATGTGCCTCTATTTGACTCTAGCAATACGTACAAGAAATAAAGAATGGCGAACAACAATGCACAAGTGAAGTCTGTTGCAGAACGTGTAATATGCCACTATGGTTGTACATAATGAGACGTATGGTGCGTTTGGGGTTAGAAGTTGGGCTGACACATCAGCTTTTTCACAAAAGACAAGTTGTCACTGTCCACATTATTAAATCAGGGAGAAATTATCACTCAAACTTGTAAAAAACAACAACAAAAAGTCATTTTGGGCCTTTTGAATCACCATCTCCACGAAGGGTGAGAGGAAAAAAACAGGAGCAACCGTGGATCGGGCCACAGTTTACTTTCAATAAAGGCCAGATTAGAGGAGCGCAAAACAGATAGTAATCCTGCCAACAGATTCCCCAACCTGAGCTGGGACTTTCTGCAGCTCCTCCAGAGTTACCATGGGCCTTTATGTTGCTTCTCTGACTGATTATCTCCTTTCCCTGTCTGCCAGCTCAGGTGGATGGCCATTTCTTTAACGGTTTCCAGTTGTGCCATGCTTCTTCCATTTTGAGGTGATGAACAAAAGAGTTGAAAAAAGACACAAATGCACTTTTAAAAAAATATATATTCTTAATTTTAAATGTTTTTTTTAAAGAATTCTATTTTCCTTCTAATTAATAATGGGGTGCTACTTTGTGTTGATTTACTGCTAAATATCCCTAGTAAAAATTAAAGTGTTTTTCTTTTTTGTGACAAAATCTGAAAATAGTTCAAAATGCTGAATAGCTTCAGAATATTTGACAAATATTTATGTTTTATTTATGACCTCTGTACGCGAAACCTGACATGTCATGTAAGAAGGAGAAGTTATGCTTAGCTTGAGTTAATACAGTAAACAACTAGAAGACTGATGCTTGTGTAGCTTCTGTGAAACTCTGCAGGTGTCATTGTGATGGATGCTTGTTTCACCTGCCTGGACACGTATTGCGGTTCTGTTTTTTTTTTTTTCTTCATCAAGAAACTTCCCAGACAACTTGCAATTTGGCAAAGACAACAAAGAATCCACAGCAAACACTCCTAAAGCCAAAATCCTAATCCAAATTACACAAATAAGGCTTTGCTCAGTGTCTAGAAAACAGTGGAGGGTTTGTGTGATTTTTATCGCATACGAAACCTCACAGTCAAATTAAAAGCCTATCTGAAGATCCATCTGAGTTTTGTTCTTTTTTTTTTTTCCCGACTCTCCGGTGGGCATGTGGACCAAGCCTGGGCTCGTATCCTGCATGTCGGGTCAGCAGTGTTGACACCAACGAGCCACGACTAATTTCATGTTCTAAGAAACTGGAGCAGATAAGTAGCAGTTACAAAATGCTCTGGTTTTCCTTGTCAGACAGGTTTCTTTCCCAGGCCACATGTCATCCACGCAAAAGAAAAAAAAAACAAAAAAAAAAAAACAAGTTGTTCATTAGAAATCATTGCACAGGATTCACGACATGATTTATGAGCCATCCATGTTTACTGATGCGGCCAGTAACGGACCCCGCTGCTCTGCAAGTCCCTGCAGCTCTTGTTTCACTCCGAAACTTAGCTTTAAGGTGTTTTAGTTTCAGATTCATTGGACCTACTGCGACTAATTTTATTGAGCTGTACATCAGTTGTTTAGAGTTGCTCGCTCATGATGATTGGATGATTTCACGAAATATCCCAGGAAAATTACCGCTTGACCATAGAGCCGACAGGGATTTTTCAGTGTTTGAGCTCTGTGGTTTTCTGAATCCCACTAAACTGCAAATGAGTGTTTGCAGAAACCCCCCCACAAAAAAACAAACGTCGTTCCCTCATGTTTTTGCGACTGTCATTCTGTGTTTTCACATACGTCTTTGGTCCATTTATTTTGACATGACGGCGGCTGTCACAACAAACCCACACTAATACTATTCCATTTTCAGCTCAAATCCATATCAAACAGTCGGAGAAGAATATCGAATCCTCTAAAGGTAACATGTCCAATCTTTTATATATCTAATGCCCTGAGTAGTTTGAACAACCCGTTAATCACTAACACATAAAATCCATACAGAGGAATGTCCAGCCATCAGTTTGTGCAGCAAAGCGAGTCCGCCACAGTCTGCCTGTCCACAAAAGATAAAACAAAAAAAAGAGGAAGATTTTAGAGTGACCTAGTCAAAGCGCAGACTTAAATCTGATTGAGATCTTGTCGCGTGGGTGGCCTTATGCCGGCCAAGCAATGTGGCTGAAATAAAGTAATTCTGCAAGGTCGAAAGGGGCCAAAACTCCTCCACAGTGATGCAAATGACACGTGTTTTAAGGCAGTCGTCACTGCCTAGGAGGGTGCAACCAGTTGAGGTGAATTTGGATAACTTTTCACCCTTGATTAATGCAATTGATCAAATTGTTCATTTATTATACATTTGTAATCCATCTGACTTCATTCAGAAAGTGACATTTTGAAATACAAGGGAGCTCTATGTAGACTCTGAGCTTGAAGCAAGCATGTAATCAATATCATCTACAGTGCTGGAGATGCAATTAGACCTTTTCCATAAAAGGAAACCTTAAACCAGGAAGGACAGAGGAATTCTTTTGAGAACTTGATAGTTTTATGAATAACTTGAGGAACAAGTTCCAGCTCAACCTAAAAATGAGCATTTCCTTGTAGGGATAGATTACAGATAGCTTCTTTCCTTTATTTAATTTCCCTTTGGGACCACTGAAGTACTTTTACATTTGAATATTGAATTAGCTTTAAACAGCAATGTATCTCCAGGCTGTATTTCCAAAATAAATTCAAAACTTGATAGAGAAAAAATTAAATAAAAAATCTTTAAGACATGTGTCTTGCTGATGAGTAGAAAGAAAGTCTTACAGTAAAGCCAAGCTGAAGTAAACAAGTATCAAAGGCATCTAGTAAGTGAATTTATAAGGTTGTGTACAAACCAAGAAAACTTACCACTGAATATAAGATTTCAAAGGTCAAATTTATCCAAATTATCACTATATGTATCATTATATTGACCATTTCGTTTCATTACTCAGCGAACTAAAGATGTTTTGACGAATCCACCCTTTACACAGATGACATCATCAACAGGCCTTAAAGCACACAACCAGTTTATGCCTGGTTGAGTAAGATATGCGTCAGGAACCTATACCAAAAGAAAACATGACTATTATTACTGGCAAAGTCAAGACAGGCAGGTGCTACCAGTAATACGGTTCAACTGATTTCAAAATCTACAACTTGTCTGTAACTTAGGCTACCCGGAAGAATAAACATGGCTGCTACTGTCTGGATTTATTTGGATGTTTATGTGCAATTTGTGTCACGCTTTCTTTTCAAGCTCTTTAGGTTTTGTAGATATATGGATTCATAAGGTTCTCAAAAATAGAGAGGAGGAAGTAAAGTTAAATCACAAAATCCTGCAAACATCTAAAAAAAAACATTGTGAAAAACCTTTAAAAACAAATGGCCAACTACAACTTTTTACTTTGGTTGCTTGCTCAATTGACATAGCAGTAGGAATGTTTTTTCAATCTCTTGATTTGTGTAAATAAAATAAGTTTATCACTTTAAAATTAATATTTAAGGACAGTTAAGTTTCTTCAGAAAAAGCAACCCTTTTCACTGGTAAGTACTTGGTAAGATCTTTTATTTATTGGCATTCATAACCTTTGAATTGTGTCACACCTTTTAACAATATAATGAAAAAGTGTCTTGGTGCATACAACCTTCTGTGCTCATAAAGTAATAATAAAAAAATGAATAGCATCCACTGTATCCAGTTGTCTTCATAATTACCTAATTAGTAAATTAAGTGTACTTGTGTTTGGCTCAATCTTGTTGTGGATACAGCTGTTCCTTGAAAGTTTCAGAAGTTTGTTAGAGAACATCAGCAAACAAACAACATCATGAAAATAAAGGATCACATCTGATAGGTTATGGAGAAGTCTAAAGCAGTGGTAGATTATAAAAAGATATTCCAAGCTTTAAACATTTCACTGACATCTCTGTAAGTTTATTTTTCTATTATCTTCTGTCTGGTGGTCCCTTTGCTTTTTAGAGGGTATAAAGCAGATTCACACCTGAATCCACAGTATTTGTAAGTGAAATAAATGTACACTGTGTTAAGAGATGATTCATACGGATTTAAAAGCTTTATTTACTGGGAACTAGTGGGATTTCTGTGGCTTAATTTGTCATTTTGTGAAGATGTTTTTAGTTTTACATATTGTTTTAAAAACTAATGTAAAAAATAATTTTATATTTTCGTCTGATTCCTCTAAAAACCCGACTTAACTCCTCTTTCACCAAATACAATCTGCTTGAGTACGAAATATTCTTAAGCAAAGACACCCTTGAATAAAATGTTACTCTACCCACCTGTGGTAATGAATCAGTTTTCAAAAAGAGTCGTTTTGTTCCATGAAGTTAGTATGTCCGAGCCCGAACTGAGCGCCTGAACGCAGCTGATTGAGCGAACGGGGTGTGACGTGGAGAGCAATCAGGGCTGCTGAGCCGGAGACCGAGCCGAAACCAGTTCACAGTGAGCGGAGACCCGAACACAAGGAGCGGTCCGTACACGTAAGAAAAGAGACTTCATGTCTCTGAAACTTCGGGGAACAAAAACGAGAGACCTCTGAGAGCGGACGAAGCGGAGCGGGGCACATGGAAACACTATGCGGCCGGACAGACGGCGGTGGACTTTCCCATAGTTTCAGTCGAGAAAAGAGGCAAAGTGAGGCGAGATAAACATGCTCTCCCTGATGCTGGCCTCATTTCTGCCTCTCCTCCTTCTCTGCCGGATTTCTCTCTGCCAGTACTCAAGCGACCAGTGCAGCTGGAAGGGCAGGTGAGGCTCTCTCACTTTATTCTGAATGAAATCACACCTGAAAATGCTAAATTTCAAGCGGCTGCAGTGAAAGAAAGCGAGTTGCTGGCGGCAGTTTGAAAATGACTGACCGAAACTCAAAAGACGTCGCAGTGAAAAGATTCACTTTGGCCATATCAACCACGAATAATAGTTCGCGGTTAATATGCAACTGGACTCAACAGATTTGGAACTCTATTTTGTTTACACTAATAATTTATTTAAGCTTGTATTTACAAATGCAATATGATTTGTGCTCTTATTGTGAAATGTCACGAGCTTTCACTTGTAACAAGTTTGCAGAATGATACTTGGATTTTTAAATATTACATCTTATCCTGATTGTACATATATATATTTGGATCCAAGACATTTTTTAAATTTGTTTTGCAGTATGGTAAATCTTCAGTCTTTACTTGATGTATCATGGCACTGAAGAAGGTTGACTTTACTGTGCACTGGAAATTTCACCTCCCTTGCAACATCTGCAGATTTTCTTTTTGTTTTTTTTTGCACTTTGAATGTTTTTTTTTTATCCACCAAGCAGGAGGGGTAGGCCATGCTTTCAGCCTCCAACCAATAATCTGTTGTTCATTAGTGAGATGCTTGCCTAATCTCCTTTAATTGCAAGCAGAAGTGATGAACTAAGATAGGACTTAATTAGAGGCGTGCTGAGGTGAGCCTGGTTATCGGGCTTCAGCTGCATCTGCTCAGCATGTGCCTTGGGTTGCTTCAGATCTATGGCAAATTTGAATTTCAGCGTCTCCTTTTCAGCATACTGGGCGTTTCTCCCCCCAGAGTTAAACCACAAGCTTGGCATGTGTCTGCCGATGGCTTCCTGCCTCTGGCTTTGCCACGGGAATGACTGACACACTGGAGTTTTCAAACCCCTGACCAGGCATTAAGTTGTGGAGGGAGCGATTTGGTCGTGCTGGCGCCAGAGTCCGAAGTGCTGCCCGGACAAGTCTCTTCCACTCTCTTTGTTGGTGGTTTGAAACCAAGGGGAGGTTTGGTGCGTGACTGGCATTTGCACTTGCATGCAGCAGGCCCAGCTACTGTTGCTGCTGCCGTTGTCTCCCCAGAAGCCCCCGTGTCCCCTCCATTCATCCACTTCTGCTTCCAAGCTCTTCCCAAAGGCATCCTGCCAGTGGTGCGTTTTGCCAGAGCTCAGGGCAGAACAGTGTGGTATGGGGAGTGTGTTTGAGCTGAGGTCATGTCGGCTGCTTTGGCTCGTGACTGGTCATGCAGCCAGTCTTGCGCACAGCCTTAATGCTTCAGAAGGAATGTGGTGCAGTGTCCTTACAGTCTGGATGAAGGGAGAGCTTGTTTTCTGAGCTCAACCCAGACAGAAAATCAGTTTAGATGAAACCATGGTTTTCCCCAATGCTCACTTCTAACCCTTCCTGTCACCTGTAGTGGGCTGACCCATGAAGGCCACACCAGGGACGTGGAGCAGGTGTACTTGCGCTGCTCACAGGGCTCTCTGGAGTGGCTCTACCCGACCGGAGCCATCATCGTCAACCTGCGGCCCAACACCTTGTCGCCCGCCGCCGCCCGCCTCTCCGTCTGCATCAAACCCTCCAAGGACTCCACGGGGACAAACATCTACCTGGACCGCAACGGCAAGCTGCGGCTGCTGCTGCGCGAACAGGACCAGGCGGAGGGCAAGGTGCACTGCTTCAGCATCCGAGAGGGGGCGCTCTTCATCGAGGCCGTCCCGCACACGGACATCAGCCGGAGGATTACGGCCTTCCAGTACGAGCTGGTCAGCGACAGGCTGAGGGCGGAGGCGCAGTCACCTGGTGGTAAGGTGTAGCTTGACGTTGCTTCTGTGCTGCAGCAGTTGTGGTGAACTTTTACTGTACTAAAAGTTTGGAAACTTGGAAATGTCCACTATTAAGTTATACTATAGATTTAAAAAGTTCAAGTTTCCTCTTAAAAGTTTCCATCATATAGTGGTAGGAGTCCCAAAATGGGATGCTGAAGTAACCTGAATTATCCCTATGTATAGCATAGTGCACTGCAACGCTGCCCCTCCCACACCTACTGCTACACTTTTTTTTTTTTTTGCAAGAAAGAGAAACTTTACTTTTTAGAAATATTTCCAGACAGACAGTGTTGAAACTTCTGTTTCTTAATAAGTCAACAGTGTTTTAAAACTACAGTCTGCAAGCTAGCAGGACCTCAGGTTAGCTACTTCAACATGCTACTTAGCATTTAATATTAGCTTGTGTTACTCTATAAAGAGCAAAGCAACAGAAATATCTTCAGTGCAATGATCAGTTGAAAACTGATGCATCAAAATGTGGTGGTTTTTTTTATTTCAGCAGAGGTTAGAATAATTATTCTGTTTCTGAGTGAAAGTTGTTAGGTTTGTGTAAATACCAACAAACTTATGGTATTTTTACTGAAAGTCATCACACAATCTCACACTGGCCCACGTCTGCTTGTTTCCTTAGTCTCTGTGGTGCGCACCCTGCACTAAATGCAGCCATCTGCTGGTGAAAAACTTTATTGGGTTTGACACTAATCATTCACTCAACAGTGAACTCGAGCCAAACTCAGTTTCTCTTTTAGTTTTGGGAAGAAAAAAAAAAAGAAAGAACAAGATAAAAACCTGGCCATGTTTTGATCAAATGTCAGCCCTCTGGTTGTTTCACAACAGCACCGTTGATCTGACTCTGAAATACTCTGCTGCAAGCTGTAATTCTTGTTTTTTCTTTTGTTTTTTTTTCTGGATGGCCTGTGTGTGTGTGTGTGTGTGTGGAAAGGGGCACAGCCAAACACAGGCCTTCCAATGAAAAACAGCCATATATTTTCATGCTGCGTACCTGCCAGATCTGCACAGTTTCAAGCTGCGCACAACTGTTGTTTTTTCCACCTAAAGCAAAACACGAGCAGCGTCGGAGCCACATGTGTTTTTACGGCTCTCCGGCTTCACGTTTCCAAATCCTGCGTCACCGCTTGGCACGGCGTGGGGTTAAGAGGCGGAGGGGACGCTCTGCAGTGGGTTTGACCGCATTAGTGCGCTTGGCTCTCCGCTGCAGCGGGATCTGGGCTATAATGTGGCATGAGATAGCACTGGGGTGATTCACAAAGACAGTGGTCTCGTGTCATGCGAAGCCTGAGTGGGCAGATTGATTGCTCCTTCGCTTCTTCTCATCGTCTTCGCCGTATTTCTTCCTCCTCTCTCCTCTCGTCTTCCTCCCTCCGACACGCTGTGCTGGGATTGGGTTGCTCACCAACATGCTGGAATGCATCTCCAACCAGATGTTGGGAGGAAACTTTGAGGACCATATAGACTCGTTTGGCCTCTACTCTTTTCTTTCCGTCCCTCCCTCGCCGTTGACCATTTCCTACCTCTGCTTCCTTCATGTCTATTTATCATTATAATATTTTTCTTTTCATTCCGTTCCCCTCCATGCATCTCCCCTGTCTCCCCCTTGTCTATTTGAAGTGGTTTTTGTCGCTTCTGAGTGGTATTAGCAAGTTTTGCTCCATTACCGTGGAATGCATCTGGTCCCAGATGTTGCAGGGACTCTAATGTGCTTTTGCACCCCTCCCATCCTCCTCCGCTCTCTGCTCCTATGAAGTGGTTCTGATCAGAGCGAACGGGGCCAGAAGGAGACGCTGACTCGGCTCTTGGCCCATTCCTGTGGTTGTGTTTCATGTTTCACATGTGAGCTCCGCTCTGCTCGCCTCGGCTCTGCTCTGCAGGAAAGCAAACACACCCCGGTCCTGGGCCCCGGCTCGCGGCCGCGCCTGATGCCGCGGCAGATCCTCGGCACTCACTTCAAAGCGAGCGTGCGCTCCACTCCGAGGCGCTGGGCGAGGTCTGCTCTCTTGAAGTCCACCGTCTGTCCAGCTGTTAGCGAGCCATCAAGACTTGTGGCTGTTTGACCTTTGATCTCCGGTGACGTGGTGGCGCCTCGAGTTTCTGCTCCAGCTGACATTATTGCCGTTCGCTCCTCCAGTCGTTCAAAAAAAGAAAAAGAATCAAACTGAGAATAGACTCAAACATTGAAAATGGAGACAATGAAAGCACATCTACTTTCTTAGAATACTTTTTTCTGTTTTTGTTTTTTTTTTTTTTTTTTTTTAAACCAATACTTGATGAATATTTATGTGCCGCCAGTGAAGCTGGGTGATTTCCAGCAGAGAAGATCCACCTGGGTTAACAGAGTTAGTCATCCTCCTCAATTTCTGGACTGACAGGCACTGCTGCTGCACCACAGTCCACCGTTCTGACTGCCAACACCAGTTTCCTCCTCACTCAGTTTACCACCCTGCCACTAAAAACCACCTGAGACAACTGAGCTTTACATCCATTTATTGCTTTTTCTCCTGATGTAAAACCTTCTGGAGTTAGCAGAAGACTTTTTTCCCCTGCAGACAGTTTTGTTTCAATCAGATCTTTCCTATGTGTGGACCTTTTTTGTAATGTGAGGCATTTACAAAACAGCTGTTTCTCACTCTTAAAGTTAAGTAGTTATGATACAGAACACGCCCCGTCTTTCGGCACTGCTCATTCTGTTGGTCTGGTCTGTGTTTGTCACGCAGCGTTGGGGACGGGGGTCACTAACAGAACAGGCCCTGTGAGCATTAAACATACAGACAGGCGTGCATAATTCAGTTTGTTTGATTTTTGATGTATGTGTCAGGCAGTAAGGCTGCACAATATCTGGAAAATATGTGATTGTTATACTGTCAAGCGTTGCCATGATGATATCAAATGATTCCACCTTTAGAAAAACAAAAAAACATTTCAAGCCCCTTCTACTCTGTGAGCTTCAGCATCTCTGCTAAATATCTATATGTGTCAAATGTAAACGTCAAGAATCCCTGTATTACTTCCCTGGAGAATTTGCTTGCAAAACAGTTGAAATATATTGATTGTGATATTGCACATATTAATATTGTGATGATGAATCTGATTCCTTTAGTTGTGCAGTTAGAATTTGCTGATTTATTTACTTTTTTAAAGCGTTCATTAGGATGTGTTTGTCTTGGCCTGCACCCTGAAAGGAAATGCTAAAGGAATCATTTGTCTGTTTCTTTTGGAGCGCTCTGCTGAGCATGAACTTACCTAGCCTGTTTCTTTATCCACTTAGCGCCCTGTCAGCCCTGCTCTGATGCCGAGATGCTCCTAGCAGTCTGCACTAATGACTTTGGTAAGTTCTACGTCCAATTTGTAAGTGTGGCTGCACCAATCTAAGCTTTGAGGACAATTTTTATCAGTTTCTCTAAAGATTAGACATGCTTTTAATGATTTCGGGCCAGTCACAGATCGGCAAGTAAAGCCAGTTTCGTGACGCATTTCCTCTGCCTTCCTGCAGTGGCACGAGGCACCATTAAGACGGTGGGTCCGGAGGAGGACCACGCATCGGTCTCCGTGGAGATCAGCCACCTTTACAGACAGAAGACCCATGTCTTTGTGTCCGGGGGCGTGAGGGTACGGAGCTGGACAGGCAACATAAAGATGCCCCTGCAGTGTGGGGTGAAGTCTGGAGAGGGCGAGTTCCTTTTCACTGGGACGGTGAGGTTTGGGGAGGCCTGGATGGGTTGTGCTCCTCGCTACAAAGACTTCCTGCGGTTGTATCACGAGGCGCAGCTGCAGGGGACCAACCCGTGCCATGTGGAAACTGACTGATTTAGCTGCCCACATTTGGAAGCATTGCAAGTTTTTTTTTATTTTATTTTGGAGAAGAGCTATAATGAAAGTTCAAGCCAAGGAAAGAGAAGAGAGACTGATGGGACTGTCCCAGACTTCTCTTGGCTGTCCTGTGACTCTTGGAGTACGGAGATGGAAAGTGTTGCAACGCGGCACGTCGCCGAGGCCGGACACGACGGAGAAGTGTTCAGAGCGTCTTCTCGAGTACGAGGAGCCGCAGAGTTTTAAATGTAGCAAAGTGATATTTGTTTTTATGTATAAAATGTGAAATAAGATTGTACATTTTGAAACGGTGTGCTTTGTGTAAAGAAAAAAAAAAGTTTGATGTACAGATCTGTATTTGTTTTCTTAAGAAGAACGTGTAAATTCAAAGACTCTTATTTTGTTTAAAAAATATTTGCAATTTAATGCCTGAACTCGTTTTTTCAGGCTTTGCAGTTGTGAAAAAAGATGAACCAAAAAAAAAAAAAAAAGGAAAAACATGTTTTGTTGACGAGAATAAATTGTTTTTTATTGCCCAATGTGTTTTTTGTTGTCTCAAAAAAACAATACATGCACAAAAGTGGTTTCATGGGCACACATGTTCTGGACAAAACCAGAGCCATATGATGTGCATTAGCCTCACTCCAGCCTGGATGGAACCATTTATCCAAAAGGTAAAGAGAGATTGATATCGGAGAGTCGGGGTGGATTCCTCTGCGTCGGTTCCTGTGGTGACGGGGTGGCCGTGTGTCAAGGTCAATGTGAAAGGCCTCTTTGTTCGAGCAGAGCAGCCCGCTAGGAGTGTGAGGTCTGAAGACCGACCTGAATGCAGCCCTGTGACCGGGCACGCAGCACAAAGTGGGACTCTCAAACCGCATTCCTAATTTTGATTGACATGTAAACCACAACCTGAAGCTTTTCCTACAGCTCCAAATAAAACACATTTGAGGAAGCGATGCTGCTACAGCAGCTCTTTGTAGAGTTAAAAAGGCGAGGCCCCAGCTCTTTCTATCTGCCCTTTCACTTAAACGGAAAGGCACCTAGAATTTCGTTCGGTGAGCTGCTGCCCCATGCAAACAATTGCTTCTCCAGACAGAACGGTGCATGGCGCTGCATTGACTGTCTGGATTCCAGCTGACGGCCAGACGTCCTCAAATTGCTCACTGGGAAATGCAAACAGTGAGCACTTCTATGGTTACAGTCCTCTTCTTCGAGAAACCTTTTCGTGGCTTTGGGACTTTGTGCTTTGTGAAACAAGGTGTAGGAGGAAGAAAAGAGTCAGTGGGCGTCTTGACATCCTCTGAATTCTACCTTGGATTTTGGCAACAGATGCAAGAAGCAATTCACCGTCACGTCTTTCTCACTTTTTAAAGTCTACAGCTGCTGCTCACACATTCAGTGCATTGAAGGTTGTACAAAATAGGTTTATTTTAATGTTTTTTCTGATTTTTCAGTTATAGAGTAATAACAGAGGTAATGAAATGCTGATTACATACTCATTAGCTGCATTAGCCATGGTGCTGGTGCCATTGGGGATTTGGAGGTATGTTACAGTACTATCCTAAAAATCAGCAAAATCACTGCTCTTTACCTTAACCAGATATGCTTTGGCCATTCAGACTCTTAGCACTTAAACTTGTTTACCTCATGGAATAGATGTTGTGTCTTTATGCTCAATGCACTGGTCATGAACAGACACTTTGCAGCCACAGGACTCTTCATGTCTGAGATAAGGTAGCAGTCTGGTTTTCTGAACTATAGTTTTAAATCGACAAACTCCAACTCTCAAAATCCATCTTGAAAAAAGAAAAATCTTATTTGTGGTTTTTAATATGTCAACAATGAACCTACTTTGCTCTGTAGAGTACGTGTGAGACTAATTTTGAAAAGTCAACAATAAATTTGACCTCACTGGTTATTTCCCTTGGTACTCAGGAGACTTTTTTTGCAATTATCTACTTTATGAAATATTGAAGAATATCTGCAGACCTTTTATTGAAAGTCACACATCCCATTGCTCTCTGCTGACCAGAATTTGTGATATGATATAGACAAAACTCAAAGTTTATTTATATAGCACTTTTCATAAAGTTGATTTAAAAACAGAAGGACAGACATAAAACCTCTAGAGAGCCAGAGACACACACAGAGAGAGAGAGAGAGAGAGAGAGAGAGAGAGGCCAGCTGACTTAAGGGTCAGGAAAACCCCAGCAGAGAGAAAAGGCCTGGACTGGCTTCTTTGGGAAATGCAGGAATGTTGGGAATGTGTTGACTTCACACACACGGGATGTGCAGCCACCACCCAAATGCTGGTGTCTTGATCAGCCAGAATCAATAGAGTCTCTGTGGTTCCTCTGTGTGAGTGTGTCGGTGTGTATGCCTGCAGCGTGCACGTGGCCCTAACCCCAGCACACATAAACACACCACCCCGGCAGCCAGATCGCCACCACCCACACCGAGAGGCAAATCAGAGTGCAGCTGCATCGCCGACATCTGATGCGCTGCACAGCGCGACATTTTTAAAACGCACTTCCAACATGCTTCTGATTGTTTAAAATGTCACATTTTGGTCTCATTGGGGTAAAAAGGATGTGTTTTATTTGTTTTGTGCACTTATAGAAATATAATAGAGCTCAGATAATTTCTTTATATCTTTTAATATCTTCAAAAGATCAGATGCTAAATCAGATTATTCAATAAAACTTTTGCAAGACTAAGAGTAAGGTCAGGCTGTTTTCTAAATCTTCTGATCCAGCTTTTCCTTTAAAAAAAAAATTCAAATCATGCACAGGAACCACGGAATAATAAACAGATGCATTAGCATAATTAACAGAACAGTAACTCATGATTCTTAACATAGTATAATCCTTCAAATTCAAACTGAAGTGTGAGAAAGACTAGATGCGTTTTTTTTTTTTTTATGTACTCCTCTTACTCCTTTTCAGAAATGTCCAATTTAGGCCCACTAGCAAAAAGATTTTAGCTAACAGACAGAAGAGCTTAGAAATCTAAGAATGTGTATTAATGTTGTGCGTATATGCGCTTCAAGAAGACGTTTTCCCAATCCAGGGATATTTTTCTGATGCCTGGTCTGACGTCTATATTACATCTAATTACTTCTGTTTGTGAATGGTGAATTGGTGCTGCAGTCTGAACCTAAAACACTGCCTCCCTCCTCACTTCTGAATGAATGAATGAATGAATGAATGAATGAATGAGTGTGTGCTGCTGCTGTCCGTTCACATGGCTCAGCAGAGGCGCCTCTGGGGTGTCTCTCGTTCGTTCAGCAAACACACCAGCGTCCTCCGGAGTGGGGGGTCCTGCTGCAAGAAGCTTCATATTCAGCAGCCCAATAACAGAGAGAGACCTTGGCTCAGAGGACGCCCAGCAAACATGTAGCAAATGGCACTTTTATTTACTTGTCTGCCCCCCCCCCAACAGCCTTCATTTACTGGGAGCTTTTTTTCAGCAGCCCCATGGCAACAGCGAGTCCTGTCAACAGACGTAAAACTTTCTCATGATGTCACCAGAACGACAAAGCTCTGCTAACTGTTATAGTCTTAAAACAACACAAAAAAAAGCGCTATGCTCATTGGCTGATTTGACGTTTTTAGTTTATGAACAGCACAATCGATGGGATTTTTACATCTAGGACTAGACTGCACACATGTTCCGAAACCTTAGCAAAGAACATACCACCCGAAACTCGGCCTTATCTAGACATAATCTTGGCGCTGAATGAGTGTGTTGTTTTGTGCTCCATGCAATCTGTCATTTATCAACACTTTGCTGCTTGTCTCATTGAGACAATGCAATCTGCACAGGCCCCATTGCTCTCAGGCCTGTCAGTTGCACGGTTCAGAAAGGCAAATCTGCTGTTTGCACAGTCCAATGAGCACCAGTGGCTTTGCCTTGCTGCTTGACTCTTCCTTGGCAACTGGGCCAACCCTCTATGACCTCTGACCTGGGTTGCAGCCTTTGGATAAGAGGAGAAAAAAAATGGTTCCTGTCTAAATTTAGCCCTTAGAAGCTGGAGTAGACAGGGCCATGCCCTCAAGGCCCCTAAAGGAAACACGCATCTTTGGGCAATGTGAGCCGAGGCAGACCCATCAGCCAATGGCAAAGGCAAGCACAGAGCGTGATGGATCGTTTTATTGGACGTGTGATGTTTGATGGATGTCCAGATGAGGGGAATAATAGGTTTTTTAACAGATAGGTAGGAAGTGAATCCTTAGATTTCAATGCAGAAGCGGATGTGAGCTGTTTGCATTTAAACAGAGAATGATGGATGGACTTGTGGCGAAAGGAGTGCGACGCAAAAGAACAAAAACCATGGATTCTGTTTTCATTGTATTAAAAATAAATACACTTGTAAGCTATCTGGATGAAACATAAGACCATTTGTCAGTTAAGAAAATCTCCTAATAGAGTGAGTTGCATAAGTATTTCTAACCCTTAAAGTGTTTCGTAATCATTTTGACACAATGGCCATGTTACAACGGCAATCTCTGATGTATTACACTGGAATTTTGTTATTTGATACTTTATAAAACCACCTTTCACTGGAATTACAGCTGCAAGTGCAGGGTGTGTCTCCACCATCTTTGCTCATCTAGAGAGTGGAATTTCTGCCATAATTATCACAATGAAATTGCACAAGATCAGTTAGAGAATCCTGTGCAAGTATTGTATTTTCTAGCAAGACAGATTTGGACTTTAACTGGTCCATTCTAACACATAAACATGCATCATTTAATATTAATGTAGTTATCCTCCTTTTTTTGTGTGTTTTCTGCCAGGACTGGACCTGTACTTCGTGCCATCTGTTCTGTTTTGCCAGCTTCCCTTTGCTTGCAAAGAAAAAAATGAATCCCCCAAGAGCACGATGGTCCCACTGCCATGTTTCACAGTTTAATCTGAGGTTAATTTTCTGCGAGACATAAAACTTTGCAAGCTCGGTTATGGTTTCATCTTCTAACTTCTAAACTGCAAGCAAGGGTTGATCTAGTTTTCTATTTTCTACTTTGACCTTTTCAGATCTTGGCACGTTTCATAACGAAACCTTGGTTAAAATGTCTTCACCCTGAACTGTCTGGTATATTTACCTAGTTGGCTCTTATGATGCTTTTTGCTCACATCGTAAAAAGCGTTCAAAGAAAAGTTGAACTTATACTGAGACCAAATTACACACAAATGTCCTTTTCGAACTGAGTGACCAGTGATGAGAATTAGTACCAATGCAATTTATTTAGGGCTATCAGAGTAAAGGGGTATCAATTCATGGACAAATGTACAGCACTCGTCAGATTTGGAGGCACACTATCAGCCAGGACAATGACTGAAACCGAGTCACCGTCTAACTAAGAGAGAACATAAAAAATGATGTTCACACAGACACTGTCAAGCCAATGCAACTGAACCCGAGTCATTTTGAAAAAAACATAAAAGACAAAGCTGACAGAAACACAGCAACCATCACTGGCTGCAGTTAAGGTTGCAAGTCTTTTTGGTGCTAAATACAAATGTATGCCACACTTTTCAGACTATTTCTAAATAGCATGGATGATGTTTCTTTTTTTTCCTGCAAGCCACAATTATGCACTGCTTTATTTAAAGTCCAAATAAGACACGACATTTACGGTTGTAACTTAGGATGTAACAAAAACGCTTAAGAAGTAGGAATACTTTTTTTTTTTTTTGAAGCGCAACTGTGCAATTTTAGCTCAAAACCAAATTGAGAAGTGTGGAGCGTGTTAAAGTCTTACCTCCGCATTATCTATCACTCAGAACTTTCAGGCACATGAGGTTTTCATTAAAACCATTACTGCTTGTTAAACAGTGTGCCGAGTTCCTGAGCTATGGCAACAGTTATCAAGTGGACAAGTGTTGGCAACAGCTGAATGCTCATCGGGGGGAAAGAATGGCTGAGGCAGGGGAAAGTAGAGTTGCAGGGGGTCACACGCTTGCATGTATGTGCACACGCATGCATGCATAGCAGCTTAAAAAGCACAGGTGACAGCAAGTGACCCTCGATTAGGGGGGTGAGGAACCTGTCGGGTTGCTCGCGAGCCACTCGCGTCGCAGAGGGTCAAAGGTTGACCTGATTACTGAGAACAGCGAACGACCAAAACCTCGAGCGAGTTTTGCTTTGGTCCTAATAAAGCCGGAAGACAAAAAAAAAAACTTAATGAAAAATAGTTCTTGGAGAGATCTCATTGGAATGGTATCCACAGGCTGAACCACAGTCATGAAAGTTTACTCCGTTACAGACTGAAGAGAGACAAGTGTTCCCTGGTGACATATTGTGGAGCTTTAGGTGGATTATCGCCGCTCTGCTGTGGAATGCCCAACTTGCCTGAAATAGGGAATCAGCGAGGGAGCGGCACGAAAGGCACACAGATGCCACCCAAAGTGTGATGACAGTAAAAGTGTGACGATATCAGAGCGTCAGGTCATTTGAAAGGCCGGGGCTCTTCTCAAACTTCAACACCGTCTCTTTATGGGACCAAAATGTTTGTGTTCATCACGGAGACTGAGACATTGACATTGTGTCTGGCACCAGCAGAGAAGCACTGATTAAAATGTGAAATGTTCTGAAATTATAAGAGGGGGACTTTTCTTTTTTTTTCTTTCTTTTTTTTTTCGCTTATGGCTTATGGTTTCTTTATATGTGTTTGTTAACTGAGTGTGTGGAAATATATCCATAATACATTCCATATTTCTGTGCAATCATACCAAAGTGGTTGTATTCCTTTAACTAAATGCTTCAGAGGTGTGGCTAATGAGATTATGCATATTTCCCCCCCCTTATTATTATGTCTGGATGTGTTTAAATCCTTTGTGCTCATTCTGTTGTGGAATCTGTACTTAGATATTTTGTGGGAATAAACAGAATACCTGCTAAAATCAACCTTTTATTCACATTTAGACCTTCAAAGGTCCTGCTGAGACTGCAGTTTAACTGGACTCTGAAAATGAAAAGAAATTCTAAGGACTTAGAAGCTACTTTTGCAACCTGTTGATAATTTCTACCCTTGTATTTCTCCCATTTATAAAAGCTGTTGTAGTTATCAGGGATAACTCTGATCATTTTTTACCTGCCGTTATCTTCTGAACTCAAAAAAATCCTCATGAAATTACATGCACGGCTTAAAATTAGTAATTTATTTTTAAAACATTTTATGAATTGAATAATATATGATTTTTGAAAAACTTATTGCAACAGTTTAGCATTAAGTGCAAACTACTAGGAGGATTTGTTTACTGATGTGAGAAATGGTCCAGTTCATTGTCCCTACAGGCATTAGTGCCTGTTATAAGACAATTCTTTTAATTCATACATAACTATTGAGAATCCCATTGGGTCAAACTGAATACAAACCCACTCCAATTCATTTTAATCACAGATTCAAATCAATTTACATACAATTTAAGAAAAAGAAGAGTGCCTGCAGTCAAATTAAGTTGATCAGTCATCTGTCTAAAGAAGCCAAGAGAAATGCATCTGTTTACTGACTGTGCAGCATTCCCTCAGTAGGCATGTGGTGATAGCGGAGAGTAAGAGCAGCCATCTAAACGAGTAACCAAAACACAAAAGATGACATAGTTTTATAATGGCAGAAAAAAACAATTAATCTGTAGGGTAAATACAAATCAGTGGCACAAACCGTTGTATTTTCAAACAAACAAATGAGCATTTATTTGTATTATATGCAAATGTAGCTAAAAGCCTGTTGAAGTTTTTTTCCCCCATAAAATTCGATTTTATTGGAACATAAAAATCTGAGGAAACTCAGAGGAACTGCTTTTTGTTGAGACATAAATCCTTTATGTGTGTATTAAAACTTTGTATGTCCTCATTCTTAAGTAAATAATGTTCTTACTTACTTCATCCTACAAATAAATAACACATGAGGCATGCAGGATTTTGGGCTAAAGCTGCAGATCCGTGAACACATTTCATTTATTAAGTGCATGCCAAAGTTCTTTTTATGATGACAGTTTTGTAAGTTTTGTACCTAATTTATAAGTGTTAGATTCAGGGGGGGGAAATGTGTAAAATCTGAGAGAAATTACAGCAATTTACTGTTTTGCAAAGGTTTGGGTGTGAATTTTTTTTTTTTTTTTTTTCATTTAAATCGACCAGAGCAAAATAAAAACATGAGCAGCTAAACCGCAATGAGCTTGTCTCTTTCCTGTAGCTCTGCCGCCCTCTGCAGGACGCATTGAGCACTGGCTCAGGTATTTTCTGAGTTTTGCCGTGACCTTACAGAGAATGAATAACAATGCTGAGTGAGTTCCAGATACGTTTCCTCCCAGCTTGAGGTCAACTCTCCACTGATGAATGGAGTTATGTACAGTATTAACCCACAGCCTGAGCCATAATGACAGTGCAGTGCGTGTGCAGGAAACGGCCGTTATATATATAAAGCCTTTGCACCAGTCCCAGAGAGACTGCTCACATTTCCATTCGTGGTGAAATGTAGATTTATGCTGTAGTCATAACAAAGTCTGAATAAGACTGACACAGCATAATGACGGGTTGGTAGATAATTTGTTCTGCAGACAAGCGGCCCCAAAGACTGATGAATGACTTGGTGTTGTCTAATGTTTCTGTGTAAACTTTGTGTTAGAGTAAAACATTAATTTAAGTGCAAGGGAGGGTAACCATAGTCACACAGGAAACTAAATAAAGAGGAGACGTTTGCTTCTGTGCTCCTGGTACAGAAAACTGAAAGTCTCCTCTAAAATACCTCATTATATTTCAGCACATGTCAGATTCAGGAAGGGTTTGATTTGAAGGATTAAAAGAAAGAGTGCAAAGAGGGTTTGCTGACTGGAAATGTGTGCCAAGTATCAAAGTTTACTGGTTTACATTTACAGAGGTAAATGTAAACCAGTCTCACATTTCAAGTCTTTGTTGCTGCACTTGTTGAATCAATTCAGTTATTGTTTAACATGCTATCGCAAACATCATGCTCATGCTTTTAGACCGAGTCTTTAAGGGACTGAACTAAATAATAATAATAATAATAATAATAATAATAATAATAATAATAATAATAATAATAATAATAATAATAATAATAATAATAATAATAAAAATAACATTAAGTGATGCATAGCACATACTTTATTTCAGAACCAGCACTATGCCGCTAAAAAGAATTATTGAAACGGTTCTTGAACTTTTCAGTGCCACATAAAGCGCCACAAAAAGTAAAGTTGTCAAATTCGTCGGCCGTAAATTTCACATCAGGTCTTTCAGAAAAGCTCCAGCCGGTGGAGATTCTTGCATGAATGGGTGAGCTCTCCCTGCTGCCTCTGAAAGTTAAAGCTAAACCAAAAGACTGCAAGGTAACGTCATGCCAGTGTAGTTTTATCAGGCTTTGGCTTGACCATTACAAAGGTTTTAAGGTAGAAACTGTAAAGTCTGGTGTTTAAAGGTTAATACAATTTTGTTCTTTAATAAACCTAACTGTTTTTTTTAACATCTACATTGTTGCATTATTACATTGCTATTTTTTTTATTAGTATACAGTAGAACATTAACAATTTGGCCCTTCATGTGCTGCATGATATAGCAGCTTTCTTCACCATTGTTTTGCAACAACAAAGTCCCTGGTTCAAATTCCAGCGGGGGGCCTCGTGTGCACAGTTTGCATGATCTCCCCCATGCATGTGTGGCTTCCTTCCTCTGTAGAATAACTTACATGTTGGGCTCATTGGTTATGCAATGGACATAGCAGATAGATGCACGTTGTACGTAGGAGCATGAACTTAAAATGCCAACTTGTTCATTTCTATGACTAAACGTTGCAGAAATAGCATCACTTCTTATCTCGAAGTTGTTAAACACGATCCTCTGAGCAAAGGCCAGAGAGTTGACGGCTCGCTGTGAAGCATGGTCTGTTTCAGATTCATGTTTCAGAACCTAATTTAAAAAAAAAGAAAATAAACAATTTTCTAAAGTACAAACAACCAACAAGAAATGTCTTGTAAACAGAACACCCAGTGTTTGAAAAGTCGCCGTCTACCGATCGAGGTCTACGCAAGTCAACATACAAACAAAACATAAACACATTCCTAAACGAGACAAAATTAGAAAAACTCTAGAGATGGTTACTCCTGTTGTGTTAGCTTCTTATTAGCTCACAGTAAATATTTGCTGTTTATTAAAAGAAAATATTCTGACCAACATATCAGTTCGCCACATTTTCTGGGCCGATTCCTTTCTTAAACTCCAAAAGTTTTAAGGAACATCATATTTCAAAACTGATGTGGATATTTCAATATTTTCTTTGCAAACGAGACTGTTTTCTTTCAGAGTTTGGTACCTGCTTAATCTTCTCCAAAAAGGGTTAAACTGACAATATTGTTTACAACAATATTTATTTGTTGTTGGAAAATGATTTTGATGAACAAATATCTGGTTGAAAGATGCTGGTATGTGAAATCAAATTTTTTTTTTATTTTTATTTTTTTTAAAAAGGAGTTTGTTATCTTTTCAAGTGTGTACTTATGCAGCGACTGAGAATATAAGTTAATTATTACACATGCTGTAATTAAATCAAACCAGAGTGAACCAGCAGCGTTGCAGAGAACACTCTGCTGCTCAGACGGACCCTGACTGCATTCACATCCAGCTGGCTGCGGCGCCTGAAGGCCATGTCTGCACAGATTTCTTCCCCACTGCTCAGGCTCTGCTGCGCTTACGGTTTCCGACGTTTGGATGGCAGGGCGTGGAAACCGGGAGGGACGGTTTTGCTTCGGTAAGTTACTCTTAAAGATAAAAAAAATAATGATAATAAATAGTGTTTTGGGTTTAACAGCATATAAGGTCGTTGAGTGGTGTTTAAGTTCTGTCATGCCAGAATGTGTCAGAAATGTTGCATTTGCAAACAGAAAACTTGTGATTTCTGCCCATCAGCTTAGATAATTAAAAGCAGATTTTTTTTTTTTTGTGGTCATGCAAATTAAGGAATCAGTTTCCTGCAAATTTCCCCAAGTTTGATTTGCTTAAAAAAAATCTTTAAAGCTGCAGTCAGTCAAAACCCTGAAATGACAAGGCACACATTTGTGAATTTGATCTTTGCCAGGTCTCTCCATGTAGACAGTCCACCTCACAAACCATCCCTGACCACCAGCTACGTCCACGGCACCTCTTCCTATTCCTTGCTTCCCCTGACTGTAAGTCAGAGCCTGGAAGCTACGGTCCGACACTATCCTGACCGTGAAGCCGTGGTGTTTCTACAGGACGGCATCAGGAAAACCTTTGCTGAGTTCCAGACAGATGTGGGTTTCAGATTTAACCCGTTTTGATTAGGTTTTCTAAATCTTGCATGCAGTCAACCCACTTTCTACCATTTCTTCCTGACAAGGTGGACACGGCTGCTGCTGGCCTGCTTGCTCTGGGCTTGACGAAAGGCGATCGACTGGGGATTTGGGCTCCCAACATATACGAATGGATCCTTTTCCAGTTTGCTTCAGCTAAGGCCGGAATTATCCTGGTCAGTGTAGAATCTGTCTGTATTTACAAGTCAGATGGACGTTGAACCTTTCAGTGACTTACGGGGAGAGTTGTGCTGCTGGAAGTTTACCAGGTTATCATTTTCCACATATGACATTTTCCCATAAAATGCAATTTTATTCAGATATTTAGAAGTCCCAACAGCGGTTTGTTAATTTTACTGATTCATTATAACTCTGAACACATATTCAATGAATTTAAAAAATGTTAGGCACAGCTTTGAATTTATTGTGGATTTCCTCCAAACAAAATGCAACATGCAAACTCAAAAATGGACATACATGTACACTGATATTTGGTCAAATGAATAAATAGATAACTAAAAATCACAAGTTGTACCTTACCACAAGGTTTGGTAACCACAAACATAATTCTAGTTGCATTGTTTATTCATTTTTTTTGTTTGATTTTATTTATTTGGACCAAGTTGCATTAATAATGAATAATTATATTCAACACCAAAAGTGACGCCTGTGAAGAAGCTATAAAACTTTTTCTTAAAAACATTTAGTAAAATTCACAACAGGTAACGTTTCCTTCTGCAAACATTAAGAACAGAATGTTATCTTGTACTTTCCCCCCCCGGTTTAAAACAACGTCCTTGATATCCGCTCCCAGCCAGTTCTTATCATCTATCTTTAGCACAATCTCTCCCTGAAAAAGTCAACACGGCGTTTTGAAAAAAAAAAAAAAAAAAACCCCTGCAGAATCTATTTTTACTGCAGGGTATCTAATGTAGTTGCGGGAATCTTTTGAGCGCAGTGTGTGTATGATAGAAAGAGGAAGATGATGAGTGGAGGAGAGAGCCAGGAAAGCAGACACCATGATGCACCTCTAACCAGATAAACACTCAAAGAACAACTGATCACCTAAGTCAACAATTTTCTTTTTTAAACATTCAGTTAAATGACTTTGATCTTTGACTAACGTGATGTTTGCAGGAGAAAGACAAGACAGTGGAATAAAACCTAAATGTACTTTACTTGGTTAAATATCCAGAAGCTGTCTGATGTCTACAACAGTCCGACGTCATTACTTGGTTGTATAATTCAGACCATGCGGAATAAAAATGAAAAGGCAACAGATTCAAACGTGTGCCCTCGCTCTTTGTTTCTAATGTGTTGAAGTTGTTTGCTGTTTAAATTTTCCACCCTGACAAACCTTGTTGCTGTGCCTACAGGTGTCACTGAACCCAGCCTATCAAGTAGACGAATTGGCGTTTACACTGCAAAAGGTAAAGAAAAAAAAAAGAAGAAGTGCAGAGTGATTTTTCTTTTAAACAAATCATTTCAAATCGATATTAGAACCGAGATTTGCCTGTACGTAGGTGCAGTGTAAAGCAGTGTTGTGTCCAACCAGCTTTAAAAGCCAGAACTTTTGCGAGATGCTGCGGGAGATTTGTCCAGGAATCGAGTCGATGCCACCCAGTACGATCAAAAGCTCCAGGTTTGACACAATCAAACGTTATTTTACGTTATGGTCCTTCCACTGTTGATATTTAGGGATGAACAGGATCTACAATGTCCAAACTTTTTACAAACTTGTCAAGTCAAAAGTATTTTGGGTCATAAATTGGTTTGCATTTTTTTTCCCCCCCAAATTAAAAATGATGTTTGTTTAGCCTATCAGCTAGCTCAAAAAGCAATATTTTAATTAAATTAAGCAGCAAAATTTGTGAATAGAACTTGGAAAACCCTTGTGGATTTGAAACATAAACAAAAGAGTCTTGCAAAGTTGCCTTAAAATTAAAAAGGCATTTATCTTTTTTTTTTTTCCAGGTTGTTTTCAACAGTTTCTAGCAACAGCATAAATAAATGGTGCATTCATCAATTCAATTTCATTCAATTCAGATCAAATCAGTTTATGTATGTAGTACTAATTTACAACAAAAGTTGTCTCAAGGCACATTACAAAAATAATAATTTGAGTTCAATCATATATGCATTCCAACTGATTCTAGGTGTGAAGCATATCAGCATGTTCAATTAGTTATTGAAAGGAAACCCAGCATGTTGCATCGAGTCCGATTCACTTTTCCAGGGAGCCAAATTCTTATAATTTCTGAACTGCTGTCATAGGCCACACTAAATTATTTAAACGGCACCAGAGTCGGATGTTGGACATCTTGCCCTAGTTATTTAAAATGTATAATCATATTAATCCTGTCAGCAGCTCAAAGAATCTGTTTCTGGATCTTCCAGGGTGCCAGAGCTGCGTATGATCATTGTGACCGACAACAGGCAGCCAGGGATGCTGCACGTGGACGACGTGATGCAGGCAGCGGAGAGTTGGCACTGCAAGCAGCTGTCGGACCTGCAGAGCCAGCTGTCCTTTGACGATCCCATCAACATCCAGTTCACTTCAGTAAAACTGCATTACGAAACCTTTCACATGCAGCGATGTGATAGCATATCGAGACATATTTACCTAGACGCACGTTTCTCTTGCTTCACTGGCACTAGGGTACCACTGGGAAACCAAAGGGAGCCACTCTTTCCCACAACAATATTGTAAATAATGCATATTACGTGGGCCTCCGTATGGGCTACGATCGCAGAGTGAGTCCACACTTGTCTGGTGTATGTAAACCACACATTTTGATTTGAATAACTGTGTTTATTATTGACAATCAGCCTCAGGTGCGAGTGTGTGTGCCTGTGCCTATGTACCACTGCTTCGGCTCTGTGATTGGAGGGATGAGCATGGCAGTTCATGGCATCACGCTCGTGTTCCCTTCTTCTGCATACAACAGCTCTGCCAATTTAGAGGCCATCCAGAATGAAAAGTGTGCTCCTCAGAGTCCATAGTGCGTCCAGTAGCAAGAACTCTCAATGATTGCTGATCATACCTTCCTCCGCTTTAGGTGCAATTTTGTCTATGGCACTCCCACAATGTACACTGACTTGCTCAGTCGTGATTTACACAAGTATGACCTGTCATCAGTCGAAGCTGGTAAGAGACTTAAAAAGTCAAGATTAGTTGGTTTTGTTGAATTTGGAGTGACGTATTGTCTTTGCTTTAGGTCTCATAGGAGGCTCTCCGTGCCCCCCTGAGATCCTGAGGCGGCTCATATCAAACATGAACATGAAAGAAATAACTGTGAGGATTTAATTGTTTTAATGTGTGACAGTCAAAGAGCTCCTGAGAGTAGATTAAGTTAATCTTTTTACAGATTATATACGGAACTACTGAAAACAGCCCTCTTACGTTCCTGGGGTTCCCTCAAGACAATGATGATCTGAAGATGAACACTGTCGGGTGTATCATGCCTCACACTGAGGTATGCTTTCCTTTGCATCCATCCAGTTAAGTTCCTACTCAATCCTCACACCCTGTACAGGTCACCAGTCCATCAATAAAGAGAAAACCTTGCATGCAAATAATCATCTAAGGGCAAATTTTGGAGAACAACAAGAATGTTTTGGAATATGGGTAGAAGGAAATCCTGGAGGACCTTTTTGGTGCAAAGAAACAGTGCAGCTGCTCAAACCCTGAGCTTTTTCACACTCTAACAAGATGCCAAAATGTGTGTCTCAAGGCCAAGATAGTGGACCCCAACTCGGGCCAGATTGTCCCTTTGGGGGCCTCCGGGGAGCTGATGACCAGAGGTTACTGTGTGATGCTCGGGTACTGGGACGATCCTCAGAAAACCAGAGAGGTCATCTCTGAGGATCGCTGGTATAGGACTGGGTAAGATGAGTTTTTAAATTTAGAGATGGTTTTTTTTTGTAATAATTTTAAAGTTATGAGTGAGTTACTTCTTCCGTGCAGCGACACAGCCAGCCTGAACAGTCTGGGGTACTGCTACATCGAGGGACGCATGAAGGACATGATCATTCGGGGAGGGGAGAACATTTACCCCGCTGAGGTGGAACAATTTCTCCACAAGCATCCAAAAGTTCTGGAGGTGCAGGTGAGATTTCAAAACTCCCCGAGGGTGAGCTGTTTGCGCTAAATATTTTATTTTTAGCGCAAACTACAGCACAACTAAAGAGACGCTCGGCTTCCCAGGTGGTTGGAGTGAAAGACGAGAGGCTGGGTGAGCAGGTGTGCGCCTGCGTCAGGCTGAGGGAGGGCCAGACCTCCACTGTGGAGGAGATAAGAGATTTCTGCACAGGGAAGGTAAGAAAAGATGGACATACTGTACATCCAAACAGACCAAAATGATTTTTAATTATTTAATTGTTTGTTTTTTTTCTTTTAGATTTCTCACTTTAAGATTCCACACTATGTGGTGTTTGTAGACAGTTACCCACTAACTGTCTCTGGGAAGGTAGGAGAGCTGCTTTAATGCCATTATTTACAAATGTAGCCAATATAACATAATTCATGCTTGAGTAGTAAAGCTAAACTTTTTTTTTTGTTTGTTTGTTTCTCTAGATCAAGAAGAACATATTAAAGAAGGAAATGGAGAAGAAATTGGGTCTTTGATTTTTTATTTTATTTTAGCTTTTACAGAAAGTCATTGTAAAATGAGTAAAGACTGAAACTAATTTATGTATCTGAATAATTTATGCCTTATTTTAAATTGTGCTGGAATATTAAAGCAGCCTGTTGATTTATTCTTGACCTGGGGAACAATATTAAGCTTTAAAAAAAAAAAAAAGAAGCACATGAATGATTCAGTTTTTAATTGTCCCGCCATACATCTTAAAATGAGCATCAACTGTATATAGGCCTGTCACAATAACAAATTTTACTGAGTGATTAATTGTCTAAAAAAATTATTGCGATAAGCGATAATATTGTTTCAAGACCTTCTGACACTGATTTAATGGAAATGACGTAATAATGCATACTATTTCCTGCCATAGATAGATGCACTTTATTTTCAAAAGAAACTGATAAACTAAATAAACAAAACAACCAAAAACAAAAATAAAATGGATTCTCAGTCTCCATTAACAAAAAACGTACTTGAATAAAAAGTAAACAATATAAAGCAATAGTGGAAATAAATACTGCATTCAACCAAAAGAGTCCAGATTATGAAGTCTGTATTGCCCTTCAGTAATCACTAGATTTAAACCCTAACCCTAATGCAAAAGTTCACACACGATTTTTTTGCCCCCATTTTTCCCTTACGACAATCTTAGAACGTTGGCCGATCTAAGATTGTCGCTGGTGAACCGATCATCATTTAGTGTGATTTAGATCGTCGTGGCCGCTCCGATCTAAATCAGGGGTTTTTCCCGACTGGGAGCTTAACGCTGAATGTGACAGGTAGCCAATCAGAAAGCGCGGATTCTCCTCCTGATTTCTGAGGGGAAATTATGGAGGGGAATCCCAAACAGCTGACACGGCGCAACCCGAAGTCCAGCAGACATTGGAGATGATATGTGGAAACATTAATATTTATTCAACATTTCATGCAAAGAATATAGAAAGGACAAGTGGAGGAGTTGGAGCCAAACTGCTACGTAGTTGATAAACCTGGTAACTTTTTAGCTGCTCTTCGTTAAAGTGACATAAATAGGTTATAATGATTTTCATTCAGTCAGGACTTAGGCTGACTCTAGCCATATGCGTCACAGGTAGATTCTAGTAAAGCATTGATTAATGCCCGATTTAAAAATTAGTTAACTGGAGTTGTAGCCATTATTTTGGGCTACATGTCGATAGGTTTAATTTATCGTGTGATTAATTGATTTATGGTTTATCGCGACAGGCCTAACTGCATAACTTTCAATAAATTATTTTAAACAAGCAACTTTTTAGACATGTTTTTAGATTATCAAAAGGTGTGATAAGTTAAAGTTTTAGATAATAATAGGTTTCTTAAAAAAACAAACAAAAAAAACAATATGCTTTCATTTCACCAAGACCATAGACATATTTATTATCTCAATCTTTATTTACTTTAACAATTGAAAATTTAATAGCATATTACAATGGCTGTAACCACTGTACAAAAGTAAAACTTATCTCAACACATGCCATACAGAATCTGAAATAAATAGGACTTTAATGCCAAATGTCTGTATATACAGGTAAGCAAATTTTCACCATCTATAAATACCACTGTACAAACTCGCTGAAGTGGCTTCAGTAACAGGCTCTCATGTAAACTGAGATCTCGTAAATACAAACAACAACTAACCTTTAAATTATACTTCAGGCTACTAAGGGTTTAAAAATGTGAGCTGCAAGAAGAAAAATGGATACAAAGTCAATTAGAATAATAATAGGCCTTCGCAGTGCTTAGCTGCTCGGGCCTAATAAAGCTGCCAAGACCAAAACAAAAAACCAAAAAAGTTAATACCAAATTAATATTAGTGAAAAACAGAATCTGTGCTGCACTGCACAAAACCCTGAAAAGATCCATTGAATTTAGATTTGCTTCAGTAAAACTTAAACTGCCAGGAAGATTTTTCAATATTTTGTTTGGCTTTGACAATCCTTTCCAGGTGGTGAGAGTTTTAGGGCCAAATTCATGTCATAACATAATAAAGACAAAACTGTTTTCTTAAATTATAAGTAGAAAAAAAGAAAACAACTCAGGGCGGCAGAAGAATGCTTCACCCAACAGAAAACATGGCAACTACTGCGCTACATAACTTTGGACAATCAACATTCACTTCGGTCTGTCTGCTCAGCGCAGGGCCGACCCGCACTCCTGCAACCATAAGTAGACATGCAAAAAAAAAAAAAAAAAAAAAGCAGCAAACAAGAAAAATGCATTTCAAAGCATACAAAACAAACCGGCTAGAATAAGCATTTCCCTTTTTTTTTTTTTTTAAATATTAAACATTCAAAATATAAATTAGTTCAACTGTGCAATTCAGGAGAAAATACATGAAGAAAAAAAATCAAAAAGAAGCTGTGGTCGGTTGAGGGCCTCTTTGTCAAGAAGAAGTTCGTTAGAGCCGTTGAGTTAGTGCTGCAGCGCGAACAGTGACATCAATGGAGCAAACAAGCACTGAAGAGCTCTGCTGTAGGCACATGCAGGGATCAGGTAGGAGCATGGCTACCCAGCTGCACTCCGAGCTGCAACCTGGAGGCAAGTTTATTTAACTTCTCTCGTGCATCTGTCAAATTCAGTCATGCATTCCCTCACCCAGTCAATGCTCTTTCACTCAGTCACACACACACACACACACACACGCGCGCGCACGCACATGCACGCACACACACACACACACACACACACACACACACACACACACACACACACACACACACACACACACACACACACACACACACACACACACACACACACACACACACACACACACACAGCAGCTCATGAGTCCTATTTGTAGCCATGTTGTGTTGGATGGGCTTTGAGCGGAGGTTTGAGTGGCATATTGGGTCCTCACACACTTAAAGGCAGCATGCCTGGAGGAGGGATGGCTCTGTTGGTTGCCATGGAGCTCGGGTCCAGTCCATTAACAGTGCTGCACATGAGAACAGGACATGAACTTTGTTAGCGGGTGTGAATTAAGACGTAGCAGAACCAAACCTACAAGAGAGGCTTTACCTTGTTTCAAAGTAGGCCGTGTGCAGAGGGTGTGGGAACTTTGTAGGGTTGCTGTTGAGGATTGTGCCGACGTCTGTGGAGTATTTTTTTCGCGCTGCCTGATCTTTGGCAATGTTCCTACAAGCTGCAAGTTTGGTCTCCAAAGCCTAATGACAAAACAGGGGGGAAAAAAAGCTGAATTTAGCCTTAAAAATAAAGCTTGTGACTTAAACACAAATTAAAACAATGAGACGTAGAATTTTATATCTTGATTTTTTTGTAGCAATAGTTTTGCTCCTCCTTTGCTGCCACATTATTTCTGCACCAAATATATACAGACAGCAACACAGCCACCAGGCCCAGCATGCTGGAGCCCCTACTGCACCTATTTTTGCATCGGTACAGTTGCAGAAATAATCAAAGAGATACAGTAGGCTGTTTTAATTTATTCAGTTCTGCTATTTTAAATAGCAGAACTGTTTCTAAATCAATATATGACGCTCCAGGTTGGAAAAGGAAGGATAATTATACATTTGCAGAGAAAATCCACTGGTTTAAGATAAAACTTGTAAAATCACCCATGTTGCATAATACAAGCAAACCTTTGTCACAGAGTAAATTTATCAGTTACGTTTATTGAACTAAATTTATATAACTATTTTGAACAGATCTCACTGGAAGAGTGAAAGTTGTGCTCGCATAAGGCTCAAGTTTTCAAAAATGTTAATTTATTTGCCCTCTGTGTTGACCTTCTTCTAAGTGCGTGCATAATGCGTCATTGCTCTGTGGCCAGACAGAGATGTGTTGATGCTACTATTTTTGCCTTCTTTCAAAATTAGAAAGCCAAGCAATTTCAAAGGACCAGTTTGCACTTTTGAATCTGTCTCTAAACTCTCACAGAGAGATGCAAAAGGAGTAAATCAGCTATACATTTATAATGAAATAAATAAAACCTACCCCAACTTTTCTCAGAAGGTCTCCAACTATATTAAGAGCTGAGATCCTGGCAGAAGGTGTTAGAGCTGAGCCATTGCAGCCATTGGTCAGTCCTACAGTAAAAAGATTAAATTAATGAAAATATGTATATTTTTAAATATATGCAGAAATAAGAGTGGGAACAACCCTTACCCTTTTGGCTGATGAATGCATGCTCTATACTCTTCCCTACAGGCGTTGCAGGGAGGGATAAAGAGGCCTGGACTGCAGAATCAGTCTTGTCTATATCTGACGTTGGCGAGCTCGGTGCCGACATCCTGTCAGTGCTCCGCTCTCGTACTGCCAGCTCCTGTCGCAGATCTGCAGGAGATTGAAGTGTGACTAATAAAATTCTCATCCAAAATGCCACAAACAGCACAAGCCCAATCTAAAAAAAAAAAAAAAAGGTTTCTTCCTTACCTCTGGCTTCGTCTTTCAGCCGCTGCACTGACACAAGGAGCGACTCCTTCTCGTCCAGCTCGCTCTCAAGGAAAGCATTTCTCTCGATGGCCTGGTTCAAACGGCTCTCAAAGTCCTCCAGAGACACTATGGTTGCCCTAAAGTCAGAAATGTGGCTTGTTTCGTGAACACAGCAGAGAATCTAACAGTCTAAATGTGTCTTAATGCATTATTCTCATTCGGACCTTTTGGCTCTCTCCAAGTCGTCATTGGCTTGTTCCAGTTCTCGTACGTATTTGTGTAGCTGCTCCTTGATGCTGCGGGTCTGGCTCAGGTCGTCCTCCAGCATGGAAATCTGTTTGTAACTCTGAGCATACTGCTGCTCTAGCTTTTCCTGACAACAGATAGAATAAAGAGAAGAAAACGCCCCGGGAGTGAGCCGATGTAGAGAACCTGGAGCACAAAAAGTGCACTGTTTGAAAATACTATTTTATGCATTCGGTTGATGGTCACAAACAACAGCACAGGAAACGAGGCGAGTCACAAGACAGTCGAGATGTTCTTTGGTGTTATTTCACTGTCAAAAGGCCCCTTTGTTCCCAGGGGAGACCCCTGGCCCCACTTCCTGCGCTAGGTTACGTGTAATTAGAGGCACTGCTGCGTGCCTTTACTGTGGCCCCTGACGCACAAAGACAGGAAGGAATCATTCATACCTTCTCCGGTTCATTTTCAGTGTTCCTTTTTAGAGTTAGGTGTGGCACATGGGCTCACATGTTTAACCACAATGTGTTGATGGTGAATTTCTCATTGTGTGCACATAAATACAGCCGGCAACGATCAGAACTCGGCACTCAGGCCCGCTCTGATTTAGAACGAGACTCGTCCTTCCTATTTCCTTCTACTTTATCCTGACATCCAATTAAGCCTTGCCACAGGATTACATAACATGCTTTATAAACTCTGTCCTAGGAAGCAGATCAGATGACTCAAGTAACTCTGCTTGGTGTCCCAACTGGAGATGCACCTATGACCTTCCAGGTTCCTATTTTAGCAAATTCTGATTGTTTTTTTTTTTTAACTTTTATGCAATTTATTATTTATTTTCCTGGATAAATCTTTAAAATCTTGTCCTGACTATAAAATGTTTGTTTTAAAATACAAGAGTTTCTCAAAAGCAGACTGATGTTTCTCTCTGCATCTTGTATATGTATTTAACTAAATTATAAGACAGCGTGTAGCAAACATTTGCCTTTTTTTCCCCCCCACAAGATCCATTCAAAATGATCAACAGCTGTTTTCAACTTGGTTTTTTTGAGGGTGAAAAACCCCGATTTGCATTCCAGTGTTGAATTGTTTGACTGCCAAGTCATTCATTAATTTATTGTCACAATGCAAGACCGTTACGTAGACGTTAGTGTGAACAAACATTCTTTATTTTAGGGTCAGAGGCATCTGACCAGAGAAATATTTTGAGCAAACACGGGAACTTGTATGATGTGAAAGGACATTTTCCATAATGAAGGACTTGTGGTTGTCTGTGTTGCAGAACTTTGATTTGAAAGGGCTTTCTTTGTGTCAGATTTTTACTTCTGTGAGATTTCTAAAAGAATGTCATCATTTTCTAATCTAGCGGTTTACCTTTAGGTTGGACGACTCGTTCTTCAGTCTCTCGTTTTCAGCTTGTAGATCTCGAAGGCGGTGTTCAGTCTGACTGAGCTGAGCCTCCAGTTCGGCCTCCAGTTCCCGGCTCCCCTCCTGGAACTCCTGCAGCTCCTCTTGAGCATCTTGGCAACTAAATGATACAAACACAGAGAAGAGGGAGGAAAAAAAACAAAAACAACTGTCATTGTTTCACATCTGCATTACGGATCAACACTGGAACCATTCAGCTTTACAGAGCTGAATGGTTCTAGAAAACGGCCAGGCTATTGTTCTGCAGGAAGAGTTTAGCTCATGCATGTTCCTGGAGCTTTGACAGAAATAGACCTGAAAAAGGCCCAACTTTCACTCGTGATTTAACTATACCACATCAATCCCATCTCAGGCTTGCTGAATTAACATAAGCGTGCTACTTGTATAATATCTATAAAAAAAGGTACATTTGTATTAACAACCAAAGCTGGAACCGAAAAGCTCATTCTTACATAACCTTTTTCCTGATCAGATGACCCTGTACCTAATGCCACGGTGAGTTCAGCTGACTTGCACTGCGATAATACTCTCAGAGAGAGCTGGAATCCATGAATCAGTTTCTGTGCGTGGTCGTTCCACGCATGCCAATGTCAGAGAGCCTTGTGACGTCAGCACAAGGGATCTCCAACGGGCCCAGCGCCAGGCAGTCGATTTAAAACTACACTCTCAATGTGCAAATCTACAAGAAGTTACTATTTCATACAAGTGTCAAATGTAGCAAAGCAAAACATGGGAAGTTAAACATTTCAAAAAAAGGTAATTTATTAACAACGCAAGCTGCTGCTGCTGATAGGTTGGTGTTAAAGTCCGCCTGAGAAAACACATGCTTGAAACACGTGCAACAAGCCACCTACTTGAAGTTAGTTTTTCCGTGGCTTGATGTTTTCCCATATACCCACTGCAGGAATTTCTCAGAAAACCACCATGTCTTTAACCCTTTATATGCAACCTTTCACTTCGCCTGAGTGGCTCTCAGCTTCATGTATGAAACAAGCAGGGTTTAAAAAGATTTACGCAGCACAGCTGCAGACCCCAGAAAGGCTTGTGGCTTTTGCTAAAGCAGTCAAAGCTTTTGTCATTTCCTCTTGAATTAGTCAGCAGGTTTGCGGTTTGTTATGTCATAAGGGCCCCGGCAAGCCATTTGCCTTTTTTGGGCTCGTCCCAGTCGCTCTGCGCTGAAACCCACAAGCATTTCTCAACTGAGGTAGGCTTTTATTTTTTGTGCTAATACAGGGGAACTGCTGCCAGCTACAAAATGAGCACAGTTATGTTGCTGCAAGATGAGCTTATTGAGCAAAAACATTATTCTGTAATTACACACACAAAACGCTGAGAACAAAACGAAACGTGCATCTCAAGGTCACGCATAAAAACAGAACGCTAAAAATTAGGGCTGTTGTAAACGAATATTTTAGTAATCGAGTATTCTATCGATTATTCTTACGATTAATCGAGTAATCGGATAAAAAAAAATTATAAAATGAAATATTGGTAAATCTGGCATAATACCGGTGTTACTATCAGATATCAATATCAGTCCAATTTTTCATATTTGAGCATCCCTAACAGTTGCTTTATTGTAGTTTAGAAAACTAACCTGTAACAATAATAGCTCACTTTCTAAGTTAACCAGAAGAAAAGTTATAGAAAAATCTGAAATTATATTGAATTTAATAACAAAGAGGCAGGCTCACAAATATGCTTATAAAAAATGTCTACAATCCAGCTTTTAGTTTATGTATTCATCTTCAGTGAGTTTAATAGATTAATTAAACTCACCTTGCCACCTAACCTGTCACGCTTTGGGTTTGAAAATACGGGAAATGCCGCCTGGAGTGGGAAGAGAGGGCGAATGAACGAACGTAAGATGGGGTGGAGGGGAGGAAATAGACCAGCGGACTGACGAACCGTTAGACCGGGGGACGAACACGGGGGGAAGCAATACGGGATATTTACGACACCTTCACTGGTCACACTCAGAAACTCATCTACCAGCCATGTACGATGCGCTCCGCCACCCGTTTCTTCAGACCGGGATATGAAATTTATTGTGCGGTTCGTCGGTAAAGCTACATTTACACGGTAAGCATCAGCTACTCAGCCGCCCGCCCTGTTCAGGCTATCCGCTCACCTCAGCGCTCTTCCCGCCGTTCGCTTTCAACCAGCAGCCCCGGAGGAGAAATGCTGCCGTACTCCAGGCATTCCCCCAGTCATTTTAAGGATGCTTATTGGTTCCCCAAAAACGATAAAAAGTCAGGCATTATCATCAATCAATAAAATCCCCACGGGCCAATCTTGAAGATTGGACTTTATGCCGCTGAGACTTAGCTTTTGTCAACAACTCAGAGGCGGAAGTGAGAGCTCCGCGCAACGCAAATGAAGTCCCGGCCGGAACACAGTGCGCTAACTAATAAAACATAAATTAAAGAAGCTTCGAGGCAGGTAAATTTTCCTCGAGGAATTTTAGTAATCGAGGTACTCGAATCATTCGAGGAATCGTTTCAGCCCTACTAAAAATATCAACTTACTGTTTACAACCGACATATAAAATATATGACACAAGGTATGAAGTCACAGGAGCACAACCTACCTTTTCTTATATTTCAGGGCTTGAGTTTTCCAATAATCAACCTCCTCATCCTTTGATGAAAATTTAGGAATCATCTCTGTGTCCATGTCAGGGCAACCTAAGAACAAAAAAAGACATTCTTAATACACTGACTGGTAAAATAAGAAAAAAATAAAAACACTTTAACACAAGCAGGTTACCCTCGTCTGGCACTAAATATTTAATCTTTTGTGTTCTTTGGCATGTCGAAACAAGTATGACGCATTCCCTTCTTATCTCAAGTCAGAGCAACCAATGAAATCCAGTTTTTAAATTTTCCACCTGAATGGAAAACAACACATTTTTGAGGTCCAAAATGAGAAATAATTCCAGGTACGTCTGACCATGTCACGATATGGCCAGTATGTTCAGTATTTTTGAATTTGAATTTGAATTATGCCAGCTAGTTCTTAATGAAGGAATGCTTCATTGGTTTAAAAAACAACAATGTGTGTTTAAGTGTATAAATGTGCTAAATAATGTGCCATTTGCTAAATAAAAGAGGACTTTGTATTTACACCTCTATAAAGCTTGCTGTTCAACTTTAGACAACCAGTTCCCAGAAAACATCCACATAAAGAGTAGTTAATGTAAAACAGATGTTTTATGTGTTTAATCCGCTGTTGTGTTTGCAAGAGCAGCACTATAGCACACAGCTGCTACCATAATCCATGCAGAATTGAAAATAAATAAATAAAAATAGAATGTTTTCAGGAAAATTTAAGAATATTTGCAACTGCTTTTGGGTTTTGTGGGACTATAGATTTAGTCTCTGACTTAGATTAGACTAAAGAGGATGTGTGATTTTCTCCACTCAGCGGGTGGGCGACTGCTCTTCCGTTGAAACATTCCTGTGAGGTGGCCTCATCAGCAACTGACTGACTGACAGCATGTGTTAGTATGCAGCTTCACAAATCAAAACAGTGGAAAACTGGATGGTTTTCCCAAAATACCACTGACAAAACAAGTTGGGTGCATCATGTGATAGGGGGAGACTTATCGGCTATCCAGGAAAGTACCAAAAAAATGTCAAGGGGATTCTGTGTCTCCCAAATACATGTGACAATCAAGAGCTGCCATGGTAACAGGCTGAAGCCTTGTAGAAAACTGGATAGTCAATGGCACATTGAGAAGTACAGAGGCAGCCTTTTCAGATCGGCAATGCCTTGTTGTCAACACAGAGTGTACAGGTAACATAACACACCAGCAGAAGAGGTCAAGCCCGATCATGTAACAGGTTAAGAATAAGGACAGGAGGGAACCTGCATTAGGAGGGATGATAATTTCACCCTCCTTCTTTGTCATGACAAAACAAGGACTAAAAGGGAAAGTCCTCTACCACCATCCAAGCTTATGCTTTAAGAATGATGACTCCATATTTAATAGAACCTCGGAAGCTGATGAGGTCAGTATTACAAAAACTCTTTTCCATTAATGTTTATTCAGTCTTACTGCTTTAATCTGCACGGAATAGCATCACTCCTTGAAGGTTTAAAGGGTGTGGTGGTGATATTACACCTCAAATCTTTGAGTAATGCTTAATATATTCTGCTAGATTGCTGCCTTAAATTAGCATCTTTTGTGAACTGGGTATTAGGGGTGGGGGTGGGGGGACTCCAAACATTAACAGATTCTGAACGTAAAACCAACGACCAGTATTCATTTAAAACGAATCATACTGACCGTATATTATCTAAGAAAAGTTATTTAGCCAAGCAGAGAAGAGGTCGCTAATTTAAACATGTCGATATCTGATACCCTACGTTTAGACTGAAGCAGTCCTGTGTTTAAAGACACCAGAAGGTTCCACATACAGCGGACTGAGACTAAATTAAATGTAAAAGCTAAGGAGTACAGTCGAAATGTGAGCTTTTATCTTGGTAACGTTCACAAAACGACAGCACCGGAGAACGTTGAACGAACAGGCCAAAAATTGACAATAATAAATCACACTTAAATCCTTACCTGCTCATATCAACCCGTTGTCTGGTCCTCTTTCTCAACAATACTCCGTTCAGCCGGTAAAATATACAACGAGACGCAGTCCTTCTCCCGGTACGGGCCTCTGCTACTGACTGAGGGAACTGGAATGTGTTTAGGAAATTGCCAACGCGTCTCCCGGAACTAACGTATGTCCTCGTGCAAGACGTACGCCGTGACGTAGTTTCACTTTACGTAACGTCTGAAACTAAAAGAGGCACTCCTTTTTCTTTCTTTTCTTTTCCAAGGAAGTGTTGGAGTTATGCCAATAACCACAAGGTGGCGTCCACAAGCGGACTAACCTGACCCTAGTGATAGATGAGAAACAAAATACATGTTTTTGATTAAATATACGTTTCATTCAAAACCATCCATCCATCCATCCATCCATCCATCCATCCATCCATCCATCCATCCATCCATCCATCCATCCATGTCATTGGCTCACCAAACTAAAACATGGCTAGCAAAGTACACAGAACAAACAGTGCATTCACATTTAAACCAGTTTAGAATAGTTTACATGTGGCGTTACATTCCTACCCTAAGGGGCTAACCCTAACATGCATGCTTAGTGGACTGTGGAAGACAGCAGGGACATCCATTGGCTGGAGTGTGGACAAATTTAGAGAATTTCCTTTTTTGTAAGAGTAAAAAAAAAATGTTTGCACATGAAAACTTTCAAGATGCAGAAATTAAACAAATTTGTATTCAATGTTTCACATTGTATGTTCCAAAGTTACTTGTATGTTTCTTGAATCAATTGAAGTTAGCACAATTGTTTTCTACTCATAAAAGGTATTTTTCTCATTCTTTAGCCATCTGGTCATATTCACAGAAAAGAAATCAGTAATGCAGACTGACCTAAATCACAAAAAGCTTCTTGATAGGTGAAATCAAATAGGTCTTTTTTGCAGTGTATGTAAACATTTGGTCACAATACACTCACAATTTATTTTATTACATAAGACTTACACATTGCATATTGCACTTTCCTCCTATTTACTTATTTTTATCTTGTATCACTAAGTATGCTCCACGTTCCTCCTGTAATTGTCCCCTGGAGATCAATAAAATCGTTTTTCTTTTTTTTTCTTTTTCTTTTTTTTTCTTTTTTAATTGAACTGAATATAATTAAGACTCTTTGCTAATAACCCCATTTTTTTAAAATCTTGACTCAATTCTTAATGGAATAGATTAAACAAGGTATCTGACCATCACTCAGAGATTTTAAAAGATCCATATTGTTCATGGTAGCATAGGTGGCTGCTGAACATTTGTCAGCTGCACTGCACATCCATGATTCGAATCTCCAATCACATCCCAAAGGTTCTCTGCTGGAGTGAGATCTGGTCGTTGTGGAGGCCATTTTATTTTGCAGGTATACATTTATGTAAAGTTTTTTTTTCCTGTAACACAGTTAGGTGTAGTTATTTTTAGTGACCACAAGGTGGTGCATAACAGCCAGAAAACAAAATGCTCCATACGAAAATGAATACAACGAAAGAACTGTCTCACCTGTCAGAAGTTCTTCTGAAAGTTTCAGTGTTTTTTGTTGAACACTTGAAAAATCTAATGAAACAAATTATTGGACAAACATAGTTTACATAGCCAAACAAGCACCACTGACAGTGAGAGACGCGCGTTGAGGATCATAAAATATGTACCACTTAAGACGTTGAACTGGATCCAATTGGACAGGTTTCTGCTGTCACAGGTGACAGGCCCTGTTTTACAAGACTCTCTGGCCTCCACCCAAAGCCGCGGCGCAGTCATTGAGGAACAATGAACTAGGAGCACCTCAGTGCTCCTTCACTAAGGGTTCTTATTGTGAGACAACCCGTTTTCAGTATTTACTACCTCTACATGGCACTTTTCAAAGAGGACAGCCAAGACGACACACCGGAGTGTCCAGTATGCTACGAGATCCTGTCGGGCACTGAGCGGACTTTAAGCTGCGGACATGTATTCTGTCACGACTGCTTGGTCAAAACGCTGGTCAGCATTAACAGCGACGGAGTCATCAGGGACACAATTGCCTGCCCCATCTGCCGACATCTGACGTTCATCAAGAGGCAAAAGGATTCGCTGGTGGCACTCTCAGCGACCAAGTATCCAGATGAAGAACAGACGCTGGAGGTGCCTCTTCCTCCGACGGCGGCGCAGCTCCGGAGCGCACGGCGCGCCTCCGGGGGCAGCTTACTGAGCGGAGTTAACCGGATAGCCCACTGCTGCGGGAGTATCTTTCGACGAGCCCATCAGGAGAGGTTAAACGGACACAAACACAACGCGTGTCAGATCTTCATCATAAGTGCCCAGGGGCGACCGATGGCAGAGGAGGATGCGCTCGATGTTGTGATGACAGTGGTTCACCCTCAGCGCAGGGAGAGTCGCAGGGTCTGCACCACGGCGCGATGCTTGCTCTGTCTGCTGTCAGCCTTTACTGTTCTGGCATTGGTGGCCGCGACTTTACCTTGGATTTTGTTGGCATAGTGCTGCTGAAGATGCACAACATACAAGATCCAAGTGGAAACGATTAAAGAACCTATAGGGACAATGTTTTCTTGGAAATCAACGTTGTTGTGCATGTGAGTTTCACTGATCAGCAATGTATCAAGATATGAACTGTATGTTCAAGTATTTAGTTGTAGTCATATTGGACTATAGCTCTGTAGTGACAAATTAATTAATTTATCTCGATTAAAGTGATTAATAAAACAAAGACTTATATTGCCACATAATGTATATTGCTAAGCAACAGTCTAAATTAAAATTTTGCCTTGACAACAAGATGAATTAGTCATCAAATTCATGCTCATCATGAATAACAGCCTCTGTTTTCCAGCCTTGTAACCCCAACTCAACAAACAATCCTTAGACATTCAGAATGTTGCTAAAGAGGCCCGGGTAATGCTGTGGTGTGTTGCTGTCTGCTGTGTTTCCAAGAAGCAATACACGAGTTTGTGGCCGAACCTGTAAAGCCACAGCCTCCCACTTTTCCAGGTAGAAACATTGCATTGCTCAAGTATTCACACACCTAGTACTCTTTCACATTATGTGACTTTACAAACACAGATTTCAGAGTGTTTTCCTGGGACAACACGTGACAGGGATAAAGCAGCTGATCCTTGGAACTCATAGGAACATTAAGTTCACATGTGATCATTTAAAAAAACATAAAATTAGGCACTAATTTATGTTGATCTATGGATTAAAGTCAGAATAATATCAACTGAAGCGTGTGGTTGTAGCAAACTATGATCATAAAGCAGGGAATGATGAATCCAACGATAACCTTCGAGTCTTACTGAAGTTTTAATCTTTACGAATTATAGAAATGAGAACCAGCAAGAATCCTTTAACCAGTTACTCATAAAGACAATGTAAAGGGAGACACCTTTGAAGGATCTGTTAGAAATAATTCATGCTCCCACAGTACCCTGAAGGAGATGAGCTTTACCTGTCTACTGTAAGGAGAGACACTGCTTGACTGATTAGATTACAAGAGTCCTTCAGGATACACAGCATCAGATCAAGACAAAAATTTTGAACGTTAGATCACAATCAGTTGCTAAAAGGACCATTTTTAACAAACTTGCAATTCAAGCATTGGCAGTTCATTGTGCATTTTGTGGCTGAGCTTTCGGAGAGGTTAGACTCATCCTCTGTATGAATCACCATTATTTCCCCCACTATCTTCCTGTTGCAGTTCTTCACCCAACCTGCTGGGCCAGTTCCGCTGGTTGCACACCTCAACAGACTTCTGCTACTTAATCACAGATTTGTTTCTCACATGTTAGTAGTGTTAGTAATAATCTGGAAAAAAAAAAAAATTTTTCCCTATTTACCTTCCATTTCAACAGACTGAACCCCCCCCAAAATACATCACATGTTACATGAGAGAAGAAGGAGAGAAAGAGCGTGAAGATGGTATCAAAATAAGGCCAAAGAGAATGACAAGGCTCAGTGAACAAAATGTTCTAGCTCCTAAGTTAGTAGCAGGATATAAAAGACATGCCTTCACAACAAAACCCACAGAGGGTTGATGTTTGTTGATGGAAGGAAATAAAGCAGCAATGACCAAGTGGGGTTATTAAAAATGTAGAGTTTAATATATATTTATTTCTGACATTCTGATAAGGATTGCAGGTAGGCTTCACAGTACACACTGTGTTCCACTCATTATGCTAAGCAGAGAATGAAGGGTTGGGCATGGTGGGCTCGACAAGCGGCAGATTTAGTTTATACATTAGTTGTGAAAGCAGAAGGAGGCTGTACATCCACAGGCAACCTACACTCCTCCTCTGTATTGCTCAAAATCCCACAAGAGAGCGTCCATTGCGTTTCGCATTCTCTCACAATCCCTTGACACGACAGTGATTAACGAAAGGACGTGGTCTGTTTAAAAATATTTTCCAAGTGCATGCATGACTCTTTTTGTCCCTTCCTGATTTAAATCCACACAATATGCAAATAAACTTGGCTTTGCTTTGGCGCGACATACCTGGTGATAAAGTAGAAATAGACCTACAGCCATTAAAAGCAACAGAACTGTGTATCATTAGGTGGAAGAAGTTGCTCTAACTAATATGCACTTAAAAACATAGCTGTAGTTAGTTTACAGCAGCAACCAAAAATAAGGACTCACATTTTTTGGGAAAGTACAGATGTTTTGTTGTTGTTTTGTTTTGATTGTAGCTTAATTATCACACCTATAATGAATTAAGTGCATGCTTCCAGCTTGGCTGTGAGTTCCAGTTATGATGCCTAAAAGCGTTAGAGTAATACTGCCATGTTCTGTTAACAACACATGCCAACAGTTCTGAACTAACTTCATCCAATCCTAACACTCACTTAACCTGTAGAGCAGTCTACCACTAAAATAAAATCTGCACCAGTCACATTCAGAGATAGTTTTGCCTCTGCGCATGAACATATGGATCCGGCACACGAAATAAAAACTTCTAACACACATTGATTATTCCTGTTGTTCAAAAGTAACAAAGAGTGAGGGCACTTGCAATTATTGTCATAAAGTTACCACAACTATCAAGATAATCAACATCACCAGAATCTTCATACAGATAGTCAGTCTATTGAGAACACACACACACTGAGGCATACCATAGATCCCATATTGGGAGTACATAAACTAAACTTAATTTTTGGATTCATCTTAAAAAAATGCTTTACTATGAACGCAATGGCTTCTTTAAAGTAGGTTCGGAAAAAGGCAATCTTGAGCTCTTTTTTTGGACTAAGGTGGCCCAGTAAACTCTGTAAATGTGCTTTAATTAACACCATCACTGCTCTGTGATGATTAGTATTACATAGAAAAGTGATTCTGCTGCAGCTCCCATCTGCTAAATTTCAAAATTCTCCAGTGCCTTGCAGTAGCATTAATACCCTTGGAACCTTTTTCATATTTCATATTCCTCTAGTTCTAACCTAAGTGAAAGCCAGTGCACCAAACAGCCTTCCAAAGTCACTTAATCAGCAAAAAAAAAAAAAAAAGAGTCCTTCTGTGAGTGATGTAATCTCAGTATAAATCTATCTGTTCTGTGAAGGCCTCAAAGATTTGTTATAGAACATTAACGACAAAACAGCAGCCTGACAATCAAGGAACAGAAAGAAACGTCAGGGATAGAGTTGTTCAGCTATTCTAAGTGAACAACTTAATATGGCACAAATGCAAATCTATCAATATATAGCCCTCCGCTAAAACTGACAAGGCAGGCAAGGAGAGCATTGAGAAGCAGGTTAGAGGCCCATGGGGGCTCTGGAGGAGCAACAGAGATCCACAGCAACAGAGAAATGCAGGGTATATGAAAGAAGATGCTCGGGTCAGAGTTCATTAAATCCCTTCATGCAAAATTCTATGTGTGACAGAAAATTAAGACCCCACTATAAAAGATGGTTTAAGCAGCATCATGCAGTGGGGGTTGCTTTTCTACCAACGGGGCAGAGAATCTGGTCAGAGTTGATGAGAACATGGGAGAAAAAACTGGGAGAGAACCTGTGAGAGGCCACAAAAGATTGGTGACTGGAGTGAATGTTCACCTTTCAGTGGCATACCAACTCTAAACAAAACGCGGAATGATTTACATCAAAGCATATCCATGTGTTAGTAAGATCTAGAATTAAGAAATACTGGTAAGACTTGAAAACTGAGGTTAACAGACTCTCTATCCAATCTGCCTAAGATTGAGCTATTCTAAAAAAAAAACAAAAAACAAAAACAACCCCCCCAAAAAAGAAACAGAAGCATATAAACCCCCAAAATGATGTCTCTGCATCTTCCCCCTCATTGTTATGCATTGCCATGTTTTGGTCAATAGAACAAAGTGAAGTTTGCTGCAGAGAAAGAGTTCAAGATGTAGTAATACTTCTGTAAGGCACTTTATAAACGTCTTGGATTAAAATTAAAAAATTATTTGGGTATTTCAAGAGTAATGTTTTTTTTTTTTTTTAATGCAGATAGACCTGAACATTTTAGATGGAGGAATCATAAGCCGATCGTTAAGAGCTAGAACAGGACTGGAGATCTCAGATGAGTTGCTGCAGAGGGAACATTCTGCATGTCTGCTGCAGCACTATAGTAAAACGGTGTAAAAGTGAAGAAAAAAAAAACAACAATGTGAATCTACAGTACAACCTGTTCATTGTGTGCAGGGACAAAATATAACATCAAAATTTTAATCATGTCATTTTCTACACGATAAATATCAGCACATATATTAATATCATTATATGTTCCAGATATGCATTTTACATATAATCTTCCTCTCAATTTTATATACATAAACCTATGTACAGTCTTTGTATTTACACTCAGGGGTCAAAGGTCACTGAACCTGAAGCACTTGAAACAAAGTTAAGAGAGAGAATCACACAAACATAAAGGCAGTGTAGTCCTTCATCCGTCATCGTCAAGCTGCAGCATCCTAGCAGGCGTGAGGGTCAGGATTTACTCTCCGAGGGAAACAAAATTTGAAGATCAACACTTAGAAAGTAAAACAAAATCACTCAGAGGCCCTGAATCCCGATCAAGCAGATCACTCACATCGGTTCGTCATGCAAAAACAACGTGGTGCTTCTTCCAAACGGAACAACGGGTGCAAGTAGAAAAAGCTTAAATTACAATAACATTCTTCTGATTATGTGCTGGTACAATGCAGAGTGAGTTTAGGTGAGTTTTACCTGTACATGTGTAAACACCTATTTTTTTCCCAGGTGGAGTAAAAATGAAGGGACTTTATTTAAGCCGAGTTAAATGTTCCGTCCTGCATGGAAAGCCTGCCTTAAAGGGCCCAGTGTGTTTCCGACGTGTGCAAAGTTGAATACCCTGTGAGCCCCGCTCCCACTCTGTCTGTGTTTCAACCTGAGGATGAGATTTGCTCCAAACCATGCCAGTCTCCCGAAAGCCACTCGTTTGCACAACCTGCGGACGTCATATTGCAATTTGATTGCATGTTCTTATAAGGCAAAACAAAATAACTACCAAAAGATCGAGAAACGTAGAGCATTGCACCGTGAAACAAAATGACAAAGTAAAGCAAATAAGCAAAAAAGAAATCGGTGATAAAAAATATCTTTATGTAATACTTATCTATTTCCCAGTCTTTTCTCTTTAAAGGCAACAGTTCATCCACTATGGCATTTTGGTGTTTTTTTTTTGTTTGTTTCTTTTGTTTGTAGTCACATAAACGTAAAAGAAGCAGCTGAGAAAGATTAGTTTTCTTTGCAGCCTGTAGCAGGATGTGAGGAAAGGTTCATGTTCTGGTTTCAGGTGGGCATTTGGTGAGGCCAGTCATTGTGTTTCCGTCAGGCCTTGGTGTTGACAGTTCAAAGCATGTACAGCCACTGGGACGCTGGTAAATGATGCCTCGGGGTTATAGGTCATAGAATGGTGCTCTGGGGCTCCTCCTCAGGCACAGCGTCCCCCTCTGGAGAGTCTATCACTGCCAGGGACCTCCTGCAGGGGGCACCGCTGAACTCATCGATGAGGCTGTCCAGATTGACATTGATGGAGGGGATTTCATAATTGAAGATATCTAATGGTGAGCATGATGGGGGGGAAAAGGTAAGTGTGAAGAGTGAAATAGTGAAAATGGTAATCGTGAGTGACAAAAAGAGGAAAGGGGAAGGCATATGATGATGATAATGAAGTAAAAAAAAAAATGGAAGAAAGCAGAAGTAATATTAATGCTTCTTATCTGAACTCATAGTGAGTGGTTTAAAGAACTCAGTAGATTATACGTGCTTCACATTCTACACAGGGATGTTTCCAGTTTGACGTTAACCGTAGCAAACAGTTAGTGTTGCACAGTGCCAAAAGTATTCACACTCCACAAACCTTCTCACATTTTGTCACATTGTAACCACAAACTTTACTGTATTGCAACGTCCACAAAGTAGCACATCGTTTCGAAGTGGAAAGGGTATACAGTATGACTATCAAAGTCATTTAGGCATAAAATCTGAAAAGTGCGGCCTGTGTGTGCACTCTGCCACATTTATCTGATAACCATTAATAAAACTGTTTTAAGAGGACATCTAATTAATGAATTGTATGTAACTCAGTATAAACCCAATTGTTATATCAAGGCCTCAGAGTTTTTTTTAAGGGAATATTAATAAGCAAACTCTATCATAAAGACATAGGAATACATTCAACAAGTAAGGCATGGTTTTCAATTAAGCGGGGAGACGTTTTAGTCAGTTTAGGCCTGACTTAAATGACAGTAGAATAGAAATATCCTTTATCGTCCCACAGTGGGGAAATTCAGTTATCACATCAGCTAACTAAGGCAAGCGGGACCACCATGTTCACACAAAAGTTAAAAAATTTAAAAATAAGAAAAACATACTGTGTCGTATGCACAAATTCACAACATAAGAACAATGGTGTGCTGCAGTTATTTAAAAAGATCTTTTTTCAATTGAGAATCTGCTGAAAAGCTACTGCTGTCTAAGATTGAGACTGAGTTACTTTGCAACTTTTTGGAATTTTATTTGCAAAAGAATTATTAAACAAGACCTATGCTCTGCTTTGTGTAGTTCATTTACATAATCTCAATAAAATAAATCTGAAAGGTTTTCGGCTAAAATACGACAAAATGTGTCAAAGGTTCATGGGATGATAACTATTGTAAAGTAAAGTATGTCACAGCTTTTTGAAACTTCAAAGAACAGCAACACATTTTTTTTGTCAGCAAAAAAAAAAAAAATCCAACAACACGGTGACACACCACACGTCTACAACAACAGCCAAAACACAGAGGCAACAAGATGTGTGTGTGTGTGTGTGTGGAACTCTGTGGAGAAAGATGGCACCGAGACACCAAGTGGCTTAAAGTAACAATGGAAATCTCATTAATTCTGCTCACAGTATTTGCAGAAACTGTCGCTAATCTAGTGTGTTGCACCGTTTACTGGAAGCCACACGTCCAAACAGACTGATGACTATTCCTGTGTAGGAATGAGGTGGAACGTGGGAAGAGGAAGCAGAGGTTACGAAAAGCAATGAACCGGCCGAGTAGAAGAGCAGGAGCGGGTAGGGTGGGGTTACCTGAAGACCCCCGGAAAAAAGTGGCAGGGGGATGCCTGCCAGCACGATACTCGGAAATAAAAAGGCACAGGAAGGGAGCGGGGGGAGGGAGCTGTTTAGGATGGACCTTTGTAAGCAATGGTTACTGCAATGTGAGCTCAGTGTGGTGCACTCTGGGAAATCCTTGAGCCATGCACCACTGGTTGACCAACAAAGTGCAAAAATACAATATTGCTGTTAAGAGGGTAATAGAAGATCTGATTGAGAGCTGGGGGTAAGTGTTTGAGGCAGGCTGCAGGAAACCCCAGAGGCATCCACACTACGAGGCCAGGCAGTGAGATGGAGTGCATGGGGCGAGGGGCGGTCTGGCTTACCCTAAAAGTCCCCCTCACACTTAGCCCACACTGAATCCCTGGCCTCACACAGCTGCAAAGTACACAATAGTAGCAAGGGGGGGACAAGAGAATGATAAATATAACAAAAAAAAAAAAAAACGATTGATATATATTAATAAAACACCTGATCATCAGAACATAATACTGTAAATATAATGTGGGATTCTCTGGCTATGTTTCCATGTCTGCTCACAGGGAGAGAGACACTTGTCTTGAGTGAACTGTGTAAGCCTCTGACCTACCTCTGCCGCATGGGGGGGGGGGTCTGGGCAACACAGATAAACAGAGAGCACATGATGAATCTAATGGCAAACTTCCATACAAGCAGGACGAGCTATGCTGTTTTGATGTTTCCACTGGTTACCCAGAAACATCATCACATAACACAAGCAATGAATACATAGGTTAGGAGATCTGCTCGCTAAGGCGCAAAAATGCTAACGTTCACATTGCATAATTCTCAGGTGTCTGTGTCTAAGAGGCCACTTTGTTTTCTCATTCCGATTTTTGTTTGAGGAGTCATTTAAAGGGACAAGGGGTCTTCTGCGTCTACAGTCCTAAAGGGTCCTACACTCGTCCACCGTCTCCATTCGACAGAGCCACAGCGAGTCTGAGAGCGGGCCGCTGCAGCCCCACCTGTGGTGGCGGTGGGGAAGTGGTTTCCAGAGGCTGGTGTTTACCTGTAGACATGCTCTCTCCAGGAGACAGTCCATCCAGGAGGCCCTGCTCCAGAGGCTGAGGGACTGGAGCCAGGGGCGGGGGCGCTAGGGGCGGCTGAGGAGGGGGCAGGCTTGGTCTCTGCCTAGGTTTAGGGGCAGGCCGCGACTTGGTGAGTGTCCCAGAGAGAGAGGGCGGAGATGATAGCGAGTGGGTTGGCCCGAGTGGAGTCTGCCCAGGGGAGGACGGGGGTACTTGCCCTGGAGGACAGGTCAGTCCGTACGGGGAAGGGGTGCTGGGAGGTGTAGGGGACAGGCTTACAGGTGATGGCTGACCTGTGGACTGGTCAGACATCCCTCCAGACTGGGCGTAAGGGACCTTTGGAGGCACAGGGGCCAACTTCTTGGAACCTAAAATCACAGAGAGCATTTTGATTACTTTGAATATATCAATACAAAACATTTTTAGGTTTTGGGAGCCAGTGAGAGCTCACAGCAAGAGAGGTAGTAACCTTTGCGGAGGGCGTGAGGGCTGTGCTCAGTTGAGTGGGGGGACTGACTGCTGCTCTGAGGGCTGCAGCTAGGGGGCACTGTTGGACTTGCCACCTGGATGCCTTTGTGCCCAATCACAGGGGAAAGCTCTTTACTCTTTAGCGAACTGAAAAGTAGGCAGATATTATCATGTGAACCAGGATGAAAACAGCAAATCATTAAAAAAAAAAAAGAATAGAAAGAAACTGGACTGTCTGCTTTATGTCACCTCAACACCAAAACACCCATAACCACCATCATCACCATCACTTGTAACAGATAAATTATACCAGAATTAAAAATGGGTTCTGAAAATCACAATATATGAAGTACAAAAACACAACTAACAGTTAAAACTTGACAGTCATAAGACTATGGACATGCTTAAAGTAAATAATGTTAGAAGTTCAAGAAAGCCTCAAAGATAGTTGTTATAATCGTGCAAAGCTGCAACATTTTCCAAATATCTACACTATGTATGACATGAAAAAGCAGAGGAAGCTGATTTTTCTTTTCACTTTTACCTACTAAATACACTGACATGCAATACTTTCTTGAAATAAACAGAGTAGTCCAATTTTTGCAGACCTGTAAATCATTGTAGATATATGTGACTTATTAAAAACGACATAAATACAAATTTCTTGACTTTTTGAGATTTAATTATTTTATTTATTTTCTTGGTTAGATGTATTATTATTACTCTTAAAAAATTGCTACATTTAGATTTACTTTTTTTTTCAAAAGTGTGCTGACTGTAAGTAAGTGGAGGTTTGCTGTCCTATTGACTAATAAAAGCAAAAAATAAAAGCGGACAGTAGGAGACATATACTTTGTGTTGAACCTACAACACAGAGACATTCAGAGGGCCAAGAATGGCCTACTTAAAGCACAAATTAAAAGAACAATTAATGGTTAAAAAAGTCTCATGAACTCCCTCAGTGATTGGAGGTTAAATGCAAATTTGCAGCCTTCATTCGAGACTGTTTCTTAAAATTGTAGATGGAAGTGTCAATGCAGCATCAAATTCAAATAATTTTATTATTATTACATTTGGCTTGATTGTAGTTTTATTTCAGGCTAGAAATCAATGGCATCTCAATGTTTTGTCTCATTAATGTTTCAGGTTTTTCTGCAGTGTGTTGCAGATTTAGCACACAGATTAGGATACATACTAACAAACGGATTAAAGTTGATCAGGGAAGTTATGAAATATCTTAAGTCCGTAACATCTGCATCTAGTGTCAAAACAAATGAAATAATGGTGCAGTCGATACCTGTAGTGGGTTTATTTTATGCCACCCTGATGCTTTCACCTGTTCTGTGTGCTGTACTCTTCAGTCAGACAGATGTCCATATTAAAACAATGAGCTGTGCAGAGAAAAGCTAAAATGATAGTCATCAGATTTTATGTTTAAAGCAAACCACTACATTTAAAAAGCTGAAAAATGACCTTTCTCAATGTTTTGTAAGCAGACAATTAACTTGAAGCATTATGAGGCAAAAATATCAACAAGTCATATCAACATAAAGAATAAATGTTATGTTATCACTACAGCAAACTTCAACCTGTGAATAATTTTAGCAGGAACAAGACATGCGCTTACAGAAGTGGAGTCACATATTCATGAAAAAGTCCTAGTAAAACCATTGAAATATCAGTTGCTCTCAAGACGTATTGTAGCATTTAAAACATCAGTTTTCAGATTACCATATTAGAATAAATAACAAAACTAGTTTAAGTAATTTAATGCTTAAAAAAAACGACTGAGGGCTAATTATTCATGTGCACATTTATTTCAAATAACTTTAAAGCTCTTGAGTTTTTAAGTCGTTGGCCTGGAGAGCATTGGTTTTAATGTCGCCTCTTTGTAGAGGCAAACTGCAGTTCTTAAACAACTTAGTATCACCAGTAAAAACAAACAGATAAATAATAATAATAATAATAATAATAATAATAATAATAATAATAATAATAATAATAATAATAATTTCCTAGGAGAAATTGTGCTGAAGAACTGGCTTTGGAATCCCCCTGATAAAAATTCAATTAGGCTTTTTTCTGTGGGTTCAGTTTGTGTTTCAGCTAAATTTCTAACCGCAGCAGATCTCCACCTCGCTCGGACATTGGTGAGATTTTTGTTATTCGAGTTTTACCGAGGAGTTGTGTGTCACAAGCAGGGGTGTGACTGGGATGACAAAGTTTTGTCTGGTTGACTCACATTCTCCTTTCTTTGTGTATAAGTAAAACCAGCAAAACAACGAGTTAGGAAAAAGGCCAAAGTCAACATTAGACTACAAATTAGGAGCTTTGCTCAAATAGGCTTTTGATCAGGCATCTAAAGCTCAGTTAAAAGGTTTAACAATACTTAAAAATGCTTTGAATGAGCTGGTTAAAAAACAAACAAACAAAAAAAAAAACACTGTAAACGTAAACATTAAAACAACCAAATATCATTTGTTCTGGTTGGAGAGACATCCCACTTCAAAACACTTTTCCAGACAACCTGAGCGTCAAAGAACCAGAAGTCAACTGAAAGGGGAGGGGTGAAAAAGCAAAAAGCAAAATCTGAGCCAGCGAGCTAGAAGAGAAAAACAGCTGGCGCTCTGTGATGCACCCACAGTGCCACAGGAGTGTTGTATTTACCTAGTCAGCCTGGGGGGTCCTCTCTCTCGGACACATGGACAGGCAGCCCACGGCGGGGGTGGGGGAGCGGACGAAGGGAGGCTAGGGGGGTTGCTGTGACTTTGGTCATGGCGGGTTAGTAGCAGGGGGGTTTTGACATAGAGCGGAGAAGCGTTAGTGTCGAGCGGAGGGGCTTGTGACAAGTCGCCTGGCGGGCTGTGCTTGGGGAAGTGCAGGCAGCTAGGTTTGGGGTTTGAATTGATGTCGAGTGACGAGGAGGAGGAGGAAGAAGAGGAGGAAGGGGGCGGGGCGGGAGGAGTGAAGCCAGACCAGCGCACTGGGGGTGGTGGCGAGCCAGGGGGCTGGGACTCGGGACCTGGTGCCACAGGACGAGCGCAAGGTGGGGGTTTGGGATAAAAGTGGTGGGGGACGGAGTGGCACGAGGAGGAAGGGTAAGGAGGGGGCGGCCGGTCCTCCCCAGGGGTTGGGTGGGCAAAAGAGGTGTCTGGCCGATTGAGCGACACGTTCTCTGAGCTGTAGACATTAAGAGAATAGACAGCACAAATAAAACAGCTCTAGAGGTTGAACAGGGAATCGCAGAGGAGAAATAAAGAATAATAAAGCTGCTGCCATGATTCGGTGTTAGTTGGTCTGTTGCTCAAACACGGTGTAAAAAAAAAAAAAAAGAAAAAAAAAAAAAGCATTTTAGGCAAAGGTTATGGCACCAGCCTTCAGACACAGCCAGCCCAGTTCAAAGTGCAAATACAAAGACAAGCACAAAGAAAAAGCAGAAAAAAGAGTGTTTTATTGGCAAAGGAAAAGAATACAGCGTGTAACACTTCCTCTGTGATCACCTTGTGTCTGCACACTGCAGAGAGCTCTGAGGATCTTTCTCTGGGAGCCAAAGCGTTCATCCGCAGCTCACAATATTATCAAGCGGATCTCCTCACTGCTGGAAATGGAAACCGGAATTCGCAATATATGACTTGTTTGCATCCCGGGTCCTGCAGTCAGCCCAGGGCAGTGTGAAACAGACACAAAACCCTTTCAATGGCTGAAAGAGCCGCGGGAAATGAGGATAAAAGCAAGCCAAACCAGAAGCCAAATTATCTCGTCTGCCACATGGGCCGAAAAAATGACTGAGGGTTGATTATTCATGTGCTTGAAGGTGATAATGAAAGCCCAGAAATGTTGAAATCAGTGTGTCGAAACAGAAAAAAAAAGAAATAAATGAACTGCAAGCTAAAAAGCCAAAGCATTACTGACAGACAGGATATTTTAGCATGCTTGCGAGGACCAAAAAAAAATTGAAGCTTGGCGCCATAAACGTAGATCCAAATTCACCACGGAATTTGGACAAAAAAAAAAAAAAAAAAGGAAAAAGTTACACAGTCACGAATACATGACAAAGAAGTGAAGTGAGCACTTAACAATGCAGAGAGAGAGAAACAGAACGGATTTAGACCGAGACATCGTGGAGACGTTGCAAACTAATGAAAAAAATGGGTGACACATCCTCCCATCTGAGAATGCTTATGGTGGTGATGATGGTGGTGAAAGTAAGAATGACCTGCTGCGAATACGTGAGCAACAAGGGGACAGCGTCCCTGCGGCGACTTACCAAACCCTTTCTCCAAGCGGCGGCGTGGCGGAGGGCGAGGTGGCGAGCTCGCCGGGTTGCTCGGGGATGAGCGTGTCAGCGGGGGAGCCGGGTCCTTGCATGCCAGGAGGGGTGGAAGAAGTCTTGCGCGTCAGCGTGGAGGAACCCTTGCGAGACACCCAGGAGGTATCCATCACTCTGACGCCCATGCTGGTGAGAAACGCGAGAGTCACGCACGTCGGTGGCAACATTAAGATGAATTTAGCTGGGACAGGGAGGGAGGGAAAGAAGTGGGAACAACGGAATGATACGGTACCTTTGTATCTTCCTAATGCTGCGTTAGTAGGGGAGATAAGAGGCAAAAGGGATATGAGGTCATAAGTGATGCAGATACGGTTCACAGTACAAGAGTAGAAGATGAGACACTCTGGCGGTGGTCAAGGAGAAGGGAAGTTCGGGAGGCGAGAGGAGGTTCACGACAACAACTGACTCCTGTGGAGAATCCAGTTCATTTCCATACATATTCATGACTTGAAATGAACTGAAAACGAATCCTAGCTGCCTTTCAGTAACCTGTATCTGTTACTGCTTTACTAACTTGGTTTCTTATTTCTCATCATCATTTTTCTCTTTGCACTGGCAGAGTGAATGAGTCAGGCCAGGTGACGCACTAGCCAGACTGTGAGGGTGGAGCTTGGTGTGGGAGGACATGAAGATAAGTCAAGAAAAATATTTCCCTGAAAAAAAAAAACAAAAAGAAAAAAAAAAAAACACTAGCAGCCCTCCATCAGCAGCTTGTTGCTATAGAGACGATGATACTAAGGCAATTCAGACCCCCGTTGTTGATGAATCCTGAGAACATGGGGGTGTATTTCTATGTAGGAGAATGATAAGTGGGCAGATACTAGGATGCTCATCTGTCTTGTCACGTGTGGAGGTTTCAAAGACATGAGGCACAAAATGTAGATTTTCTTAATGTTTTCTGAACGTTTCCCCACTTAGGCACATCTATTCAATCTCAGATGCATGAGACGAGACGAGGATAAGAAGAAAGGGAGAAAGAGAGAGAGCGAGAGCGAGCAAGACGGGCGGGAGAAAAGCAGCACTTGCCATCATACCCGTCTTTCTTGTAAAACTCCAGCATCATGTTGTCAGTGGCGACACTCAGTGGGCGTCGGCTCTGGTCGTGCTGCTGCTGCTGCTTGCGTTCCGACTGGTCCATGTCCGGAGAGGGCATGGAGCTGTAGTTGGAGTTGTGGTTGGTGTGAATCGGGCTCCCGTAGCAGCCTGTCAGATTGAACTCGATCTCTGCGGGCGGAGGCACACACACACGCACGCACGCACGCACACACGCACACACGCACGCACGCACGCACGCACACACACACACATCAGCAAACTGTAACACAGGGCCATCTGAAAGGATTTCAATCCAAACACATTCTCTTGAGATTTTATGTCGTGGACTAACACAAAGTGACCGTAAAGCAGAAGGAAAAGGGATCTGTGACGTTCAAATTGTTTTAAGCAAAAGAGATCTAAAAAGCTGGACGTATTCAGGCGCGGCTGAGTTGATACTCAAAATCCACTTTTTGCAGTTACAGCTGCAAGTCTTTTGAGTGATGTCTCTGTCAGGATTGAACACACCTTATTCCTGCAAAACAGGATTTTGGATTTTGATGTGGCCTTTGACTGGGTCACTGTAACACACCTGTACCAGTATCTTTAGGCTTGTTGTCCTTATGGAGGTCGTTTCAGTCGGTATTTCAGTCAACAATGGATTTTTTTCAAGCCACTCTTCCTGATTTATAGACTGCGTGACTAATAGATGTCCGATTAACACATTCTGCCACATCAGTCTTTTGGCTTTTTCTCAACAATTTTCTCCTTGCCAGGCTTGTTAGTTTAGGTAAGTAGCCATGTCCTGGTTTCCATTTGTTCCTTTGTCTTCAAGATGTTCAGTATTGGCCAGAAGGTTCTGCAAGAAACTTCTTAGGCCTTCGCATAACAGAAGTATTTATACTCAGATTAAACTGCACAGAGGCACTATTTACTAATTTGTTGACTTCTGAAAGCAATAGGCTCTACCTGATTGTACTTGGAGTTATCAGTAAAGGCAGAATACATTTATTAAATAACTTTTTGATTCATATCATGTATCATTTCTCTTTCATATCTAGATGAGTCCAATACACCCATACATAGACTTTTATTTATCAAAGTTACAGAAGATATAGATGACATTTTGTATTATAAATACAGCATTGAAATGAATGTACAGTAATATGCTGCAAACATAAAGAAAAAAATGGATTTGCACTGTGAATTGTCTAAATAAGAGTTTCTGCAGATGTGTCTGATCTAGAAATACTGATCTAATACACAGAAGCAAAGAGGGCAACAAAATAAGGAAGTATCTTCACCAAGGTGATTTGATAACCCAGTATAGTTGCATAGCTACAAACTATGTTTCCTAGCCTCATTCTAATGGTCCCTCCTCTATGTATTAATGTAATTCTGACCTCCAGGGAAGAACCAGTCGGCATGCTGAATAATCGGCTCAATGATGCCAACAATCTGCAGAGAAACAGTGGTCATCATCTCCGTCATGTTCCTAGAAAGAAGAAACATAGCGTCTTGTTTACACGCAACTCAGACCCAACATTTGGTAAATCAATAATGCAGCAGGAATACATACGGTTCTGTTTGAGTCCACAGCAAGTTAGGTCCGAGGACAATGGCCATGTTACCAGGAGTCATTTTGTTCGAGTCCTGATATTCACTCAGCTTGGCTAAAAATTTTATAAGATATCTGCAGGATTGGACAGAAAAGTCCAAAGTCAAGGTGACATATTTTTTCAATTCTTAAGGAATCTGTTTTTTTGTTTGTTTTGTTTTTCTCATTTGTAAAAAAAAAAAAAAAAGTCATTCCAGTCATGTTATTGGTAAGACACCTTACAATATTTATAATTACATGTTGGAAAAAATACAGCAGTTCTTGTCTTCAGGTTGTCAATACTGAAAAAGACTGACTATACTATCTCCTTTTAAACCTGCTTTAACTTTTAAGAAGGGAATACATTTAGAAAGTCAGAAAAATTTTTAGGGAAGATTTATACACACTCACTCGTATTATGGACGGCATAACAAAACCATTCAATCTGCTAAAAAAAGACAAAACAGCTCACCTGAAATTGTTTAGGTTGTCTGTGGGGAGTTTTTCACATACTGCCATTAAGGCTTGTAGTCTCTTGTCCATATCTTGAATGCTGTGGAAATATTAACGACAAAAATAAAATTCTAACATTTTTTATTTTTTTTTATTTTGGTTCCACGTTTTATTAAATGTCATCATTCTTTATGAAGACTTTGGACTACTTTCTAGTCATCATAGCCAATGGCATAATCCAAGAAATGTTTTTTAACGAGAGAAAATCAACTCACTTGGAGGCCTGAATCCATTCATCATAAAGTTCAGTGGTCATTAGTGGCTCTGGGAGTTCACGGAGGTATGATTTCAGGGCCCCTGCGGACGTAAAAAATGAAAAAGAGGAGGGAAAAAAAATTGGTCAGCTCTCTCAGAGGGTGGAGGGATGTTTTCTTTTTTTTTTTCTCTTTCTTTCAAGAGCTTGTGAGGCCATGCCCCATATTCCCTCCCCTCCAGCGGGCCCTTGTAGTTAGTACAGCTTCCAGATTCAGCTCGTTCAACACAGCTTTCATGTGTTCATACGTTTAAAAGACAGCGTTATCTGGTCGGGATTATGGCGAGTCTTTAAACAGCTTCTGTCAACCCTCTTACAGCGCTTCGAAAAAGTTCCAATACTTCTTTAATATTTCCTTTTATCTCACTTCACAACCATTCCAGTATATTTTATTGAGGTTTAATGATTATTTCAGCACAGAGCAGTGCATAGCCTGGAAGAAGTGACTGAACTCTGTGAATGACCATGAGTAGGCAGGTCTGCAGTTGAGTCATGCTGTTGTTATGTTTAGTTGTTGAATTGAGCAAGATGGTCAAAGTTTTTTCTGATGCGTTTAAAGTTCTCTACAACTCTTCCCTGATCTGGCTCATGTGTTTGTTGGTATTTACTATGGTGTGCTTGCTAATGTTCCCCAAATACATTTCTGAGGCCTTCACATAACATGGAAAGATTCCTGAAGGCAACTGACTTTATTTATTTAGCGGGAATCAGAGTAAAGGGGGTTGAACATGCACTTTTTTTTTTTTTTGTGTCAAATTTAGGAAGCTTCAAAAAAAGCACCTTTAGATTTGTGGTAGTTAAAGTTTGGCTACAAACGATTTTCTTTCTCAGCACCTTATGTCCAAAACCCACGAGGAACTAAACTGAAGAACAAATCTTTTCCCGCATGAAAATCTTTGTATTTCATTCCAAAGGACTTTGAATATGTGTGTGGGTGACGTTCACCTGCGATGGCGTGCGGGTCAGAGGAATACTCCTGGACGTCAAGAACTCCGCAGTCCAGCGAAGCTTTCAGCTTCTTCAGCTTGGAGGCAGATGGAGCCACTCTGAAGAGGCCCTGCAGACGACGCACCATGGAAATTGCATTAACACGACATGAATAAATACATATTTTAAACCCTTTAAGTGCAATCCTACAGCTGTATGCATTTGGGCTCATTTTGAACGCAGCAAACAAAACACAACTAAATTCACACCCACAAGGTGTAAGTTTTGCATGAGTGTGAGGGCGTGCTTGTGCTGTACCTCCTCTTGCATGCCACATTCTAACAGCATGGTGACGCAGGCCTCAATGGGAAATGCAATCTCTCTCCCACTAATATTCAGGTGCTCCTCCAGAGACTTGCCAAATGATGGCTTCTCCACCCACGCCTCTGCAACACGCAAAGCGAAAACACAGATGCGAGACGACGTAAGTTGTTCACAAAGAACATTTTCCAGGAGATAAAATCTAAAAATGTGAACTGTATATGCAAATGAATCCAGTCTTGCATTGTGTTTAAGCCAGTGTGCTTTAATTATTACAGTATATAATTATTGCTAAATTATGGAGTCATTTGACATCTTGGAGAAATTAAGTTCTCTTTTTATAAAGCTGCCGTTATATAGCTTCAGGTGCAGAAACAGAACGGAGCTCTGCTCAGACACCTCCGCGCTCTGTGGATGACTCACCTTGGTGAGCTTTAATCTGGGGCAGGACACTGTGAAGTATTTCTAATGACTTCCTGTGATACTCTGCCTGTGTTTCTATTAGCTAGAGAGGGGTGAAAGGGAGAAGGCAATCACAACACGCAGAAATGCATATGCAGTGCTGAAAAAAGTATTCTTACGCTTGAACTTTCTTTTTTTTTTACATTTTCTCATGCAAAACAACAACTTTTTATATATTTTACTGGGATTTTATGTGAAAGACCAAAAGAAAGTAGATCAGATTTAAATTAAACCTTTTTTGGCAAAACATATGCAATACACATCATTGAGGAACTTCTTTTTTCTTCAACTTCATAATAATGCATGACTTTGTTTTAGTCCCTCTGAAATCCCAGCGGAATACATTATAGCTTTAATGAGATAAATTGTGCAATAGATTGTGGTGGATAAACATTCTAATAATCTCATTAAAAGACACACTTGCTTCTGTGTGTGACTTTGAGTAAAAGGAAAAAAAATCAGTAGCTTAAAAATGTGATTTACTCACTGTCTGGAAGAAGTTTGCATAGTCTATTTCTTTGGCCACAAAATTGTACATATCTGCTGACAGCTGATCCTAAAAATTAAAGTGGAGAATTAAAGATCCCGGCAGCGTGGTCCACTTATGTCTAATGTGTTCACAACATTTATAAATCAGAGAGGAAAAGACACCAAGGAGGACATGATTAATGATTTGCTCCGTCTGGTGACTCACTCTACAAATCTCCATCCTATTGGCTGTTTCCTCCATCTCCTCTCTGAGGGACTCGGACTTGGCGCCGGGCTGCATTGTGCTTGGATGGCTGGATGACTTAGATGACTGCTGATATCTGCGGTGGGAAAAAAACAACAAAAACAAAACAGAAGTACTGCTCTGGATATGTCGTTTATCCGGGACATTTTTTACCATGAGTGTTACATTAACAGGAGCGGATTGCAGCCTGGGATTTAAACATAAACGTCTTTCACCTTGTTCGCGCTGAGTCCATGTCCAAAACAAGTTTCGCTAAGTGCTTTCTCTGCTTCTGGATGTTGGGAATATCCACCTACAGATGAAAATACCAGTAATTGCGATGTAAGGGACGAGAAATAAAGCGCATGAGGCTGAACGTTTGTATTAGTTTCACCTCTGCAAGCACATAAAGAGGCTCCACCACATCTCTTTCTATTTGGAGCTCAAACTGCAGCAGCTCCTGGGCCAGCTTGTCTTCTGTGTCCCCACACAACTTCAGCATCTTTCTGTTGCATGGCAACCAAGAGAATACACGATCAATGACATAGAAAACGTTAATCAAGAAAGAAGGAAAGAAAATAAATTGGTAATTAAAGATGACTGTGTGCGTTACCCCAGGAGAGAGTCATCCCCCAGCACCGCCGCTCCCTCCTCCATGCACTGTGCCAAGATTGTGAGTGGAAGCTTTTTCTGACGGCAGAGAGAGAGAGAAAGAGAGAGATAACGTTACGAAGACATCATCGTCAGTCACCGTGCAGCTTTCCATCACCGTCACAGAGGCGGGCACTCACAGAAGGTGACTTGACAGATCTCTTCTCGGTGTCAGTGCCCTGCTGACCCTGCAGGCAGGCGGTCAGTTTCTTGTGAGTGCTATGTGTCACCTGCTTGACCAGATCCAGACGCTTCTCCACCTGCACACAGGCGGCCACACGCAGGAAAGCAGCTGAGTGCTAATGTCTGCGCGAGGACGCAACGATGTTCTCACAGCTGCACACGTCTGTCACCTCTCTGCAAGCTTAGCAATTCATCAGGAGTTTACATTTCAGATCAGCATCATGATAACTGCCTTTGGGTATTAAAACTTTCTAAGACGTAATCACTAAACGTTTATGTACGGCAGAGGATTAGGGCCACTGGGAAAAAAAATAAAAAAATCTGACTTTAATCTCAGAATTCTGACTTTAATCTCAGAATTTTGACCTTTTTGTCAGAATTCTGAGATTAAAGTCAGATTTTTTTTTCCAGTGGAACCTAATCCTCTTCCACATTTATGTCATGCCACTACTACAGTTTAAAATTTAAATTAGGTGTGCCAGAAATTTCTCTCGCTACATGTAGTATTGCAGCACTTCCATTATAAATAATGCTGTCTAGCTGACTGAAAAATAAATCCTTTTTTTATTTTTTTAAACTCAGTAATAAGCAATTAGGAATATTTCTAATTACACAAATCATTGACTCTAGAGGGCAGTAAAGGAGAATTGCTGACAAAGTGCTGGAAGATATTTAAAATTTCCAGAATAAAACAAGACATCAAACAACAATAATGAATAAAACAGAAATGAAAAAAACACGCACACACCCATTAATAAAACGAATTAGGAAGTATCTGTAAACAAAATTACCCTTCAAAAAATATAAATCAACACAATGTAAATGCTATTAATTGATTAATCACTTATTAGGACAGGCTTAAGCAGCAGTGGAAAACTGTCCCCACTCTCAGCAGACAGACTAATAAACTAGCTAACATTGCTTTGCTTTACTCCCACTGTTGCTTTATAAAGAACAAAACTGTAGAGTTGTCAACTCTCACTCACCTGGAGTGAGAGTTGAGCTTTTCTTATATTTCTCACTTCCTCACTCTGTTGAGATAAATCTCACAACAAATAATAAAGGTGCAAAGACTCAAAAGCAAACCACTGTTCTTCACACCACAAGCAAATATGCAGAATAAAATAAAGTTAGTAGTTTTCAAGTGATTATTACCTAACTAGATGATTTTACTTTGACATTTAGTCAGGTTATCTGCTTGAACATAGGAGCTGCAGTCAGCGACGTTCCAACTAAAACAGTGCTAAGGGTGGGGCTCCTTTATTTTCAAGCTATATTTCCTTACAGCTGCAGTAACCTTTCATGTTATTAAGGTTAAAGTGTAGTACCTCCCTTTTTTCAGCCAGCTAACTGGCAGTGCACAGCAAAATGTGGGAAAGTGCTGTATTATCTGGTGCTCTGTGAAAATATTGCAAACTCCAGTTAATCCAGCGCTTTCTCTGCAGTTTGTTAAAAAGGCCTTAAAACATTCAAAATGTATGAGGGAATTTTTTTTTTACCAATTTGGAAACCATAATTTTTACAGGCTTGTTCCATCTTGACACTGGCATCTGTCCTATGCCTCATACACACTAAGTGAAAACGGCTTGGACACCGAGTCCTTAATGTGAGGTTACTGATTTCAGTCCAGTTCATGCTGTTAGCCACGCTTTTCTAACACAAACACATCTTTACTGCAGCTCACCTGTAGAAGATCTTCACTCAGCACCTCGGTTTTTTCTGCCCTGTATGGATAAAAGTTTGAAACAAAGTTTGGATATTAGTCGATTCAGGCTTATATATATATATATATTTTTTTTAGCACATTTCAACTTAAAGCTGAACTGTTAAATGCATAAAGACATGACTTTAACATTCCATGATAGTTATTCTTAGAGCAGCATCTTTGGCTCTATTTTGTCGTTATGTCTTCACATGTCCCAACATGGATGAACTCATTAACCTTCTGAACATCATCCGTGTGGGAGTTGCTGCCAAATGGGTCACCCACTTTCCCCGCACCTGTACGAGAGTGTGTGTATATGTGGCTGCCTCTCCGGCGACTCATGATCTCAAGCGCCACTTAACAACAGCTTATTAAAGCCCCTGATTCAATATGCCACTTCCTACTGAGGTGCTCTGCGTCCCACTGTGACTCCCGCAGGCGGGGGGCTCGACTCGGGCCCGTAAGTGAGGGCAGAGCTGCGATGTTGATGAGGCTGATAAAGCCACTCAGTCAAAGAAGTGAGCCAGGTTATTAGCTTAAGAACAAGCAAACCAGTGGAAGTCAGAAATAAATGCTCTCTGCTCTGTTCAGGCAGCTTGTGTTTGATAACTTCAGCCCTTTAGCGATTAAGGTGTTTTCAATAGAAACCTCTCATTTGATTTAGAGGAATGAAGAAAATAAGTTGAATTCTATTCCAGAATATATTTTTATAGCAAATTACATGTCTAACCCCACCCAATCAGAGAGAACTCTGTTGAGAAATTACTGTTTAGAGAAAAAAAAAAAAAAAAGACGGCTTCAGGCTTACAGGAGCCTGCAGAGCGTCTGAACGAACCACACCTGTGTACCCCCCGAATCCAGTAAGAATGCTCTTTCTGCCCTTCAACTTCCTGTCTGCACAGCCCCTTCCTGCAATTGTGCCTGAACCATGCAAATCTCAGCAGCAAATAATGAATGAGAATTTGTGTTTAGCAAAAGAATGGGCAAGACCTCGGTTTGTTGGTCAAATATTCATCAACATAAAATCAGCAACTTGGAGCTGAAATACTCTTTTCGTGTTAAAAGCAAGTTTGCTAAATGCACACCGTGGCACTCGAGAAGCTGCTGTTTGTTGTTGACTTATATTTTTATTCTAGTATATTTAAAAAATCTTGCTGACAAGTCAGAACTGCGCCTCAATGATGTCAGTTATTAATATACTCTCTGGACCAAGATGTGAATATGGAGCCATGAGAACTGGGTCACACCAAGTGCCAGTCCTTCTTCTCTCAGCTGACCACTCCACTCTCTGAACTGCAAGTGGAAAATACAGGAAATGCTTTCATGAATGCCTAGGAAATATGTAGATTGATTGGATATCACTGCAGTCATGACAATAGAAGACAGTTTGTTGGACTAAGAAAGCCTGTGAAAGCTACTAGGAACTGCTTAGGCACCTTTCAGATGGACTAAGACAGCAACATGATGTTAAAGATCAGCTATAAAATTGGAGGACTAAACAGAGTTTTGGCGCTATCCTCTAATGGTCACATCGTGATGTATCATCATGCCCACACTGGGCTCGTGGGATTCTATGCCGCTTGATTTCTGTGCAACTTTTAGCACGGCTGTGTGCTAACAACAGAATGAGTCTCACCAAGAAACTGAAATTAAAAAGTCAGCATGCTGTGCTGTTTATCAAGTAAAGTTTTCAGCAGAGTAGAAGCGCACACACCTCCAAATTGCATAGAGGCTGGCTGTTGGAATATTGAGAGAAGTTATTTGGATTTTCTAGACACTAAGAGAAGTTGCTAGTAGAAATACAAATTGTGTTTGTCATGCTGTCCAAGAGAAGCAATGGTATCCCATTTAGCAAAGGGGTGAGAACAGAGAAAACACATTACACATGAATCAACAGTGATTCATGTGGTTTATGATAGAAATAACAGAAAAGCTATTCATTACGAAAAAAGAATAATAATAACCAAAATGAGTGTGGACAACAGAGGTTCAGTGACATCAGCTCAGAGATAAAGAAGCATTTTGTATTTTCTTCAAAATCAATCCTTCAGACTCCATTTGCCAACATAAAAGCACACAACAGCATTTTGTGCCTGTAAAGAAACCCTTCACCTGCATCCTCTTGGGCTGCTGATAAGATGAAATAAATACAGTTCTCACAATGTTTCCCCCTCCACTGTAAGACTGAAATTGATGAACAAGTAAAAAAAAAACAAAAACGTATCATTATTCATAGCAAAATTATTATAACTGTGAAGAACATTAAGTATCATCCTCATATGATTGCCAAAAAGGGAAAACTTTGGTGGTTGGTAGGGAATCGCTTGCCTACACACTGACAAGTCTTTTTTGTTGTGACCAAATCATGTTCAGTCTTAGAATCCATGTTTTATCTGGTGTAAATGGGGCTTAACTTGTTAAGGTTTGTGAAAATATTTTCTTAGAAAACACATATACATGTGCAAATTGAAGGAGTAAGGAAACTATCAGGAAGATTTTACACTGAAAACCAAGTGAGTGACATTTAAAGAGTAAATATCTCTGACATCACGGTGGAAATAAAAAAAAAAATAGGAACCTGTCTTCAAAGAGAAAATTGTCTCATTTCGCGTTTGTTGTCAGACGATGGCATTTCCTCTTCAGAAGACAAAACTGTTTTGTTTTTTTTTTCTTTTAATCGGCCCTTGAGGACACAGATGAAAAGCAGGACCAGCCCCTCGCTGGACATCTGGACATGCCTGCTTGGTACTAAAGATCCTGATATCAGGCTAAAGCCTGCGGGAGAAGGCTGAGGTGAGGAGTGATTTTCCTCTCAGCAAACAGTGTGCAGATTGAGCCCTGGGAGGAAAAGTAAACACGTGGGAGAGTTGGCAGCCATGTGGGTGGTGTACTCATGGAGAGGGAGGAAGACGCTGCCAGGTTTATGCCAACCATCTGCCACAGCGCAGGCATTCCTTTACCTAAAGCTTCTGATGATTCAGAACGAGCACGAACACAAAGATGTGCATGGGCAGACGTGCACTTTAGAGGAAAGAAATTTGCTTTCAGTTTACAGACTTAAGTCATTCTCCTAAGCTCTAACATACTGCTGTATGCTTCTCGCGTTAAATTAAAGGAAGAATCATTAAATTAACACGAAAAATTACTGTCTGCATCACTTTAAATATCATAGATGCCATCTCGGGCGACAAAATTAACAAAGTTACTAAGAAGAAATATCTGAATGGCTTAAGGAAATCTGGGCTAAAGTAGTGTTGTTTGGGGAGAAATGCAGTTCACTCCGCATCTGGGACATTCCAGTAGGTTGAAGCCAAAGAGTCCGTCAAGTACACAGCTGACCATTTCAGTTGCACATTCCCCATAAAACATAACTTATATAATAAATATTTCTATCTTGAGACATGTTAATGTTGGACAGCTGCATCTCCTGCCCCTCAGCACAGTGCGCGGTTACGAAAGCCTGCATAATCCATATGAACGTGGACAAAATGTGAACAAAATAACTTCTGCGCTAGCAAGCATATTGCATCAAAAGAAAGCCAACTGTCTGCTGTTGGAGATCCGAGCGTCCTCCGAACAAAAAGCGAAGCGGGTGTGCGTTAGCTTGCTGCTACAGCTAAAAAAGCCGCTCAGTGTGAGGGGGGGGAGTTATAGATGCGCGGCCCCCTTGCTGCTTGGGGAGGGTAGAGCGGCAGAATGGTGGCCCTGGGCCTCAGCAGGGCAACACACAGCCTGGAGCGCTGGCATGAGATCCACATGCAGTCGTGCATTCACACAGGCAAACTCACAGCATGTTCTGTGCTTCGAAATGCTCTCAAAATATTTCTCCATTCGATGCCATTTGTTTTCAGCAGTGCACTGTCGTGCCTCTAGAGGCTCGCCTGGGTTTCTCCCATATGAGGAAAGCAGGGGGGGGACCAATGTGATATGAGGTTACTAAAACAGAGAAACCCACTTACTGTAGTTGTCCAGCAAACTAGGTCACAGTTCTGTCAAGTATGCAAGAATAAATGTGGGAGAAGGCAACACACACACACACACGCGTAGACATGCATAAAGGCAAGCAGTGCATACAGAAAATGCACATATGTCCGGAGAGAAAGTAAAAGAGCAAGAGAGCCTGCAGCCTTTTTGTCACGTTTCACTGGAAACACAATCAGTGACTTATCCCTAATATCTTTACTCATGGTAAATAATTTCAAAATGTTCTCTGCACTAAGACCTCATTGTATTCATATGTATTCCAAAATCACACACCTCCCATGCAAATGATGTCAAATATTCATTAGAGAGGCCAAAGGAAACGAGGAAAACAAAGCAAAAATGTGAATAAAATCAAAATACACACCATAAAGAAAACAATTCAGTTGATTTTCTTGTTGTATTTCTGCAAATCTCTTCACAGCTTTGAAATTTTAACATGTAAGCTGGCAGGCAAATGTGATGAAACACATAACTCCAAATGAGGGTTTCTAGGCAACCAGACCAAAAAAAAAAAAAAAAAGTTGCAATCACTGTATTGATCTATTTTTTTCCTATGAAAAATAAAATAAAAAAAAAGGCAAACAAGAACACCCGGCATGGAAGTAAAGAGGTAAACAAAACAGGAACTTTATTGGCGGATTAATGCTTCCTGTTTTCAGGAGACTGGCACTGCTGAATGGAAGGAAGTGGGCATGCTTGACAGGGAGTCTCTCGTCTGGTTAGGAGTTTCTTTCTAACAGGAATGACGCTTTAGTCCACATTTATTATTTTTCGTTTCTTTCTTTTTTTATTGAATGTTATAAGACAGTTTTTGAATACTTTTAGTGTTTAAAAAATAACTACCTGTTATTTTTTTAAACACCATGTTTGAGAACAATGGTTCTCAAAGGCAATCTGTGTGTCTCTATATCAGCAACATAACAAAGTTTGGCCATCTCAGTAGTTCAGCTCCAACCGTGAAACTTCAATATCACACAGCTTCAATATTTTCAGTTGTTTATATCTCTTAATTTTGACAAACATAGCTTACAGAAAATGAAAACATTGCATAAGACCATTTAAAAGAGACTTTTGTGACTGAAATGGTATGTTAAGACCCTTGCAGCCATAGGGAATACTGTAGTCTTTATAGTCACTGACAACTTCAGCAAGGACAATGAGTCAAAAAAGGTCATTGCTAAAGAGCTGGCTGTTCAATAATAAATAGAAAATTGAGTGGAAGGAAAAAGTGTGGTACCAACACTTTAATGACCATGGTATCCTTCAGCTACTCTTGCCCGATAAGAACCCACCATGGAGAATCTGTGGAGTACTTTTAAGCGGAAAATGAGCATTACTTGTGCTAACAATGCAGACACACTCAAGGCTGCAATTAAACAACCTGGGTTTTCTTAACACGTCTTCAGTGGCAGATGACCATGTGGCTTGTTGACAGTAATTTCTGCAAAAATAGACCTGGTCAAGTATTTGGTGCCTATTCTTCACAGTACATGGACTTTCTTTTAATGTTATGCTGTTTTGCTTCCTTTGGTTTTTAAAACCCACCAAAAAGGATTGAGGTTGACCACCGTTACAGGGTCTCCATCAGAGACCAGGTTTTTTTTGGTTTTTTTTACAGAGAAATAGCAGCGTTCAAATGGTGAAACTGGGCTTCTGTCTGATATTACATCATCTTGCTTTTGTTGGCCAAAATGCCTGGCCCCTTCACAAAGGCTCTTTATCATCGCCATTATGCTGTCCCTGAAAGGCACAGAGAGTTAGCAACATGGATCCTACTGTATATGTCATCACCTAATTACTCAATGCATTAGCAGCAACAACTTTGCCAATAAGACAGAATGTCATGTAATTATTTTTTATTAATGTTGCAGGCTTATAAAACAACAAGACGCCTAACAGTTAGTTATGGTTTCAGCTGGACAGTCTAGAGAAGTCAACTCTGGACACAGAGTGAAAACAATTGCTTCATGGGAACTCAACAAGAAACCTTCTGCATCTCACCTGTAGATTGACGTATTTGTTTTCCAGTATGAATCTCTTTCAATTTGGAGAGAAAGATGCCAACAAGCTGTTGTTTACAGATGGAAAAAAAAAATCTGAGACATATTTTAAGTAACATTTGTTCAAGCTATTCCTTCTCTTCCCGTGACCCTCTATTTCAGATTTTCTGCGTGCCACTCTCCCATCTTTCAGAGCCAGCGTACAAGCTGTTCTGTAATGCATTCCCATAATGTGTCAGACCAGAAAAGGAAACCTAGAGCGAGGCAACGCAGCAGAGAAAGAACATCTACTGCCCACAAAGAGCTGCCATTTTCTGATAATTGGATTGTGGAGTGTGGAGCTATTCGGGCCTACCCCTAAAGGCACAAGTAGAAAAAATGCATTACCACAGTGTTATGGTGAACGTCGTACAGGTGCAGGGTAAAGATAAACAGGGTGAGAATGCTGGAGTGTTTTTGACTCGTACTTAAGTCTGTCTCACATTAGGTCTCAACCACAAAAATGGTGTTAACAAAAAAAAAAACATGTAATGTTGTAAATATGTGAATACTTATGATTGACAGACTTCAGCCTTCTACTACGTCCTGTAGCGAATGCAGATATGTAACTTTTAAGGCTTTTCAACCTGCCTGATACTGTAGCATATGTAATATGATCCCCAGCTCTCAGACACCATATGAACCACACATTTGTACCACTTGACCACACAGCTGACATTGCTTCTCTGCTTCACTTAAACATTCCACAATCCTGTGCTGCTGCACTATCACTACCACATTCCCAAACATAACACCAAATGGCCAACTCCCTCCACTCTCTCCCCCGAAACACGCATACAAACAGCAACCAGATGCAAATATTGGTTGTTAACTTTGTCTGAGGGACCAATACCGATATCAATCTGAGTCTAGAAAGTAGATTTGTTGCCTAGATGTCATTATTAGTGAGCAATAATGGAATAAAGGAAGGTGTTGCTACCCTTGTCTAAACTACAGAGTCTCAGGCGGACAACAAAGTCAACCAAGTTACCAAAAACTGCCTGTTTGCTGCCTGATGAGGCGTCTGATCTTATGTAACAACCACATTTTCCAATAGTTTGTAATAATCCATGTATTTTTAAATAGAGCATACAGATATCTCTATTGTTTCCATGAACACAGGGTCACCTACCAATGACTATCTTCCTTCAAATGTTTAAAAAATTAGAACTGGACTGAACAGTTTATGGAAACTTGTCATGTTTTCAGTCCTCCTACTTGACTGAAAACATGAAAATATAAGTCTATTTTAAAGTCAGAATAAAAACTGTCTCTTCATATATTTTGTATCAATATTTGGTTTTAACTAAGTTGAAAAAAACAAAAAAAAACATATCCTACCATACTGCTGTGGACCTAAATAGGACTGTGAGAGGGGAGCAGCAAAATAGGTCAAGACAAATGGAGGGTGAGAGCTGTCTGAACCAGTGTAATACAATGCTTGTTCAGTCTGCATGCATGAGGACATAATAAATTCAATGTCTTCCATAGACAGTTTTATGAGCAACTGCAAAAAGCAAAATGAAAACAGTTATCATTTCCTTTCACTTCGACACTATCTGGTCCTGTCTGGTCTCTTTCACAGTACAATACTTTAAGTTTCATTTAAATTGTGAGGTGTGCCTGACAGATCATTCTTCACTGTATAGTTGTGTTTTGCAGAGGTAATTGGTCCAACTGATGATAACATGGATCTCACCCACTGCAGCAGGAGCAGCAGCAGCAGCAGGTTTAGAGAGTCAGAGTGCTGCTGACACAGCACACCTGAACACCAACCCACTCCACTAGATGGAGACCTTTTCTGTCTGCGATGTATGAGACAGAAGACAGTAAAGGCAGAAAGATGTGCCCCGACAGGGGTGGCTCTTCATGTTATGATCTAATAGGTAGAGGCAAATAGGTCGATATAGACACATACTTAACAAATCCATGAATATTAATGTTTGAAAGCTATTTTGAGATTAATATTCTTGTCTAGAAAGCGTACAATTGCCCCCTGAGTTGGATGAAAAGACAGTGAGAACTGTGCATCTATGCTAGCTGCTCCACAGAGACTGCTGGAGTTCAGGAGGGTCGGAAGCTCAAACCAGCGGAGCAATCGTGACACAGTTTGGAGAAGGCTGAAGTCTGAGTCAGCAGAGGAGGGGAAGATAAAAATCATTAAATTGCTCTTGTGACTTGCTAATTCATGTTCGTCTTGCTTCGCTCATGGATTTCAAATCATGACGGAAAAGCTAAAATAAAAAACATCCAGTCATTTCTGGAGAGCAATAAATAAATAAATAAATAAATAAATAAATAAATAAATAAATAAATAAAAATAAAGAAACCTTCTAGAAAATGAGCAGAAGGACAGCAGAGCTCTAGCATCATGTGGCTATTTGAGGTGTGAAAGCTTACATTAAAAATGCCTGATTAATCTGCAAATGCTCATCTTTACCCACCCACTGAATCCACACTTACAGCGTACCGCACGTGGGTGCAGGGGCACATTACCCGTGCATGCATATGCAGCATTAAACTCCATTAAAGCTGCTTCAACAGGAAACTCCATCCATGCACACAAACTTTTTGGATAACGTACTGATGGCTTTTTAGACTTTATGGTTAAACTTAAGTACTGCAAACATACACAGAAATAATAAATTGACTTCCATACCCTGTCCTCTAGGTGCACTTAATTTTCAATGCATTAGATGTCAAAGCTGTCATCATAAATTACTGTTCTTGTCAATATTAAAGAGAACAGTAGGTTCTTGTGCTTTACTGTCGCATTAAAATGTCAATTTCATGTTCATTTACAGATTTATTATTACATGCTGGGGGGCCTTTCTCAGGTACGCTCATGCTTTCATTTTCAAACAGACATGTCTCAGCCTTTAAGTTGATGTAATGTTTCTTGTCAAATCTTGGATTAACCTTGATACTTTTATCTTTGAGCCAAAGGGGGAAAAAAAAAGTTATATCAAACGCTTACTTCACGCCAACATGTTAACATTCTGGAGAAATTGATACATTGCGTTATGCTGGTTTAAACTGCCTTGCAACGATGGAGAAAGTAATGCAATACCACTGTTCAGTAAATGGTGCCATGTAAAAGTTTTTATATCCCTGAACTTTTCCCCTTTTGTCACAAATATAGTTTTTTTTGTGTGTGTGTGTGTGTGTGGATTTTATGTTATAGACCAAAGCTAAAGTAAACAAATGTGTTGTGGGAGAATAAGGATACATATTTTCTAGATTTCATTTGACATATTAAAATACGAGCAATAAATGCATATCCATTGCCTGCATATCTTATGTAATTAGGATAATTAATTTATTTTCATCTCGGCACAAATACAGCTCCTGTTTGAAGGCCCCAAAACTTTACAGAGAACATTAGAGAGAAAACAGTCACCTAGAAACTAAGAAACACACTGGACAGTGCAGGTGTAAAGTTGTGGAGAAGTTTTAAACAGGGCTAGATGGGAAGACAGTATCTGAAGGTTTGAGCATTTGAGCTTTCGGAACAGCTACAGACCTGTCAGGACAAGGTTGTGTACCTAACGTGACAGGCCAGGCCGATGGTAGCTCTGGAGGAACTGCAGCGATCCAAAGTTTAAGCGTGAGAATATTTTTAAAGGACAAATATCAACATTGCATTCCACAAACTGGCATAAAGCTACAGTAAAAAGTCCCGATAAAATGTAACATGACAAAATGCAAAAAAAAAAAAAAAAAGAATTTAAGAAAGATGTCCTTTTTTGGTCATATGAAGATCCTAAAACCAGCCTGACCACCTATAACTACCAAACACACACATAAACCCTTAGACTGCAGCAAGCAAAATCAAACCAAAGGCTGATTAATAAAGATAGCACAAACAGCCTTGCAAGGTGTGCCCCTCCTCCGGAGAGCCTTTCACTCAAACAACCTTGTAGTAATAATGACCCAACCTTCTGGTCCTAATCCCCTTGTGCTAAGCAGAAAACACCTTCTGGCCTAGTGCTGCTTGACAAGCTGCTCTCCCTGCGCGCACGGGAAAGGGGAGGGAGGCGATAAGCTCAGTGGACCTGTGCAAAAGGTCACAACACATCCATTCCTGAAGACAGGAGGGAGTTTCAGAGACACCTACATGTCCTCATGGGCAGTCTTTAGAACTTAATGTGCTAAATTAACAAAATGGAACATGGATCTTCTAAAGGAGCATTAGAAAAGGTGTTGCCCACGTCTACCAGAGCAGATGATCCACGCTTAGGTGTTTCCCTCCTCACAGCTGATTTTGCTGCGTAAAGGCAACATTGCGCCTTTTCTCCATTCCCCCCCCACCACCACCCGCACCGCCACTTCCTTCACGTCGCAGCCCTAACCCCATCCATCGGAATCACGTCCACCTATTGACAGGTTCGGCGACAGGCAGAATCTTTAAGCACAGCATAATCCTCTCAATATGATTTTCGCAACGATTCAGAGTTGATACCTTGCTTTAGGATCGGGGGTGTGTCGGTAAGGCTGACTGCGCTCCTGCGATTGTCTATTTTTAATGTCTTTCCGTGGGCAGGTTGGAGCTACTGGGGCAATGCGCCTACACGCTGCCTATGCAGTAGCATATACCGTTGGACATTACGCATAGCAACACTGGTGTTGTTTTGAACACGGGGTCTACTTTTGCGCCTCACAATCAGTAATAAATTATCCACAAGCAGGCTGCATAAGTGCACGCATAAAATAATTACATCCCATTTGCCTGGATTTTATGAAAATCCTAACGGGGCCAAAAAGAGGGGGGTGGGGGGTCTCTTTTCAATTTCACTTGGCCCGGCGACAATAGCGCACTGAGAGGCTTTGCTTACCTTCCCACCGTTTGGTTGGCGAGCTGTCGCATTCGATTGAACTGCTTCTTCATCTTGTATTTTCTGCGTTAACACCTATGTGAGGGAATATTCCGCATTATTTCTCTCAGCGCGTCGGTCCGTCCTCCAAAGAGGCGCAGCACAAAATCCTCTCTTCCATATCCTCCGTCCGTCATTGCAAACAGCCGAGCGCGAAATCGGACGCCACGGTTACATCTTTTTAGATTATATATTTATATATATATATATATTTCTCCCCACATCAATATGTGCCCTGCTGCCTGCGCAGGGATGCTGGAGCAATTCACGGTGGGCACACACACACACACACACACACACACAGGCTGAGGGCGACAGCAGTGACAAGAAGCGGCTGCGCAGCAATGCCTTATGGGAAATGTAGTAAGATGTCTCTCCAAATGAGCTGCTCCTCCAATCGCTCGGTATATAGTAAAGTTCCGTTTTTAAAACATTTGCATGATTATATATTTATTAGGTACGTTTGAAATCAGAAAAAACAAACACACAAAAAAACAAGTTCACAAATGCTAAACCACTGTAAATTCATAAAGAAGTTGATATATTTGCTGTGGTTTTATCATTTAATCCAATGTTGGAAGTTGTTTTATTATCTCATATCTTTATAAAATCAGGGTTGTATATTACCAAAAAGCAAAATTAAACGAAAACCTCTTTTTATTTTGACTGAACCTGGATAGCAGCCCCATCTAGTGGCATTTACTTGCTAATGCAAACGCTCAGAATAAAACTTTTTTCAGCTGATCGGTTGTGAATTGTACTGAAGATAGTATGTTTTAAAATATTTTTAGAACGACTGATATATTGTTCTAACAATCAGACGTTGTGTGTCAACGAAATTTATTAAGAAAAATAAATGTTAAGGAAGAAAAATGTCGACCCAGTGTTAATTTTAGAGCTTTTGGCAGCATTTTTGTACGCTGCTGCTTTCCTGCAAACTGTCCAGAAGAGGGCAGTCGTCTTTTTTTTTTAAACCACAAAACTCAGCACTACAACGAAAATCTTCAACGTCAATGACAAATAATAGTTTTTTTTAGGCGGGAACTTTCTTACTCTAGAATTTTATTCATATAGCAAGTCACACTGACCTTCTGGGGTAATTTTACCTTATGACAAGAAAAGCAAGCAAGGAAAAAAATATTTGTATATCTGTGTCTGTGTTGTTAATACTAATATCTGTGAAAATGTCGATCAAAACATCAATCCCTTCAAAATGTCATAACAAAACTGCAACTGATTTCATCACAAATCAGTTTGTGTACATATAATTTACTTACATTGCCATAAAATGCTTCTTTCTATAATGTTAATCACCGGTTCAAGTTATTTATATACCCTTTTTCAAAGTGAACGCTAATGACTATTACCCTATCTGTATTATTAGAAGAGCTGGAATCAGGATGTTACAAGAAATTATTTGGTCATGCCTATTTAACACAATATGCTGCTGTCTGAACTGTGATCAGGACAGAGGACTTACACACCCAATTCAGAGGCAATACCCTCTAGGTCAGTGTCATGAGGTCATAATGGACCAACAGGTGGGCTGCACACTGAAGCCATAAGGTTTCAGGGGCCTCCGGGGGGGTAAATGATATAGAGCAATGACTGTTTCTGCCCTCATTAATCTCCCAAAGCTGGAAATTGAGAGGGGCAGGGGAAACCTTCAGCCTTGATCTCAACCTCTGGACCCTGTCAGATCATTTGTTTTCATTAGTCCCCACTCAGATGAACTGGCCAGTCCCAGCCAAGACACCCACCCTGCCCCCTTAAGTAGGGAGGATTTCTGCAAATATCTCTTGGGGGCTTCTTCACCCAAACCCAACCTCTGAAACTTATAGCTCCAGTCCAGACTGTCGCAATGGACACTTCTAAATCATTAAAGGGGTGAGCCTTGTCCATGCTCTGCAGCATCAATTGTTTGCCTTTTGGTAGGAAGACAGCAAACACTAACCTTAAGTTATGCTAAAAGACAATGTTGACTTGCATTTTAGCACAGCAGTTGGAGCAAAGCTCTGATGTTCATAAGCTGTTTGCCCCACGCTACTAGAAAATAGGATTGCATCACGGGTCTTTATCTGTTTGTTTTTGACACTAGCTTGAATGACTGTGTTCCTTGTTCTCTAATGCTTCTTCGCTGGGGAGCTGGGGGCTAATTGGATTCCAATTTGCCTAATGAAGCCCAGGTCATAGCCTCTTCCAGTGACCCTTGGCTACTACCAATATGACATATGGGTTACGGCTGTCGGTCTCTGTCCCCAGCCTGTAACCCATATGTTTTTCCTGGCAACATGTAGTTCTATAGTTTGTTTGGTCATGATGGTGCATGATAGACCTGCTCAAAAAACCAACAAACGTGCAGAGCTGGGAAAGACCTAATGGGACATTGTGAGCTCAGGTTAAAAGTTGCAAATTCCAACAAAAGGAAGATTGGTGGGGTGGTCACCTCATGCTTGTGTTTTATCTTCAAACACGTAGCATCATATTACCCAGATCAATCAGTTTACAGGCAAGGTGGGCGTTACGACAAGCCTTTGGTCTGTCATCTAAGAGAAGTGTGATGTATTAAACAAGGAGGCCTGAGCTGGAGAACTTGAAAACCCTTCATTTAATAAATCGTTAATGTAACCTTTTTTACATTTTATTATGAAACCAGCACACACTTCAAACATGGTGTTGTGCACAACCATGAAGTGGAAGGAAAATAATATGTTTGGCTATGTAGAAATAAGTACGACGCATGTCTGTCTATATTCATCCAAATAGCTGCCCTCCCTCAAGATGTAGAAGCACCCAGTAAAATACACTGAAGTTTGATGTTGTAATGTGACAAAATGTGCGAAAGTTCAAGAGGTATGAATACTATTGAAAGACACATTTTAAGTCATTTCTTAAGATATTCTCGTTTCTCACAGACTCGTTTTGTAAAACAAAGTTCACCACAGGCATTAACGACAAGAACCTTTCAGTGGAGTCTGAGAGCTGAAACCAGACTTGCAGAGTCGTTTTATCTGGAGCCAAAATACGTCCCAGCAAGCCCAGCGCCAGTCCTAATTTAAACAATTGTGACATCTGAGGGACAGAGGTATTACAGGTCTAACGTGCATCAAGTGGCACAAAATGATGGTTATCACAAACACCTTTCAGACACACTAAATGCAGGTCTGCTTGCAAACGCCGCTGAAGTTTAAAGACTGAAACTGGGTATTAAACACTGGGATGGTGTAGAAGTAAACAAAAGAGACAATTAACCAAAGGACAGAGAAAAGCCCTGCTTTGGACCAAAGAGGAGACTTTGTTGGCTTTTGTGTTAAGATTCATGGATTCTATTTTTACAGTAAAGTGATGATGCCGATTTGACAGAACGGTGCTGACATCAGCTACTGAGGTGTTATCTTTCACAGGACAGAACTCAGATGTTCTAAGATATAACTATGCTGTGATAGTTAGCGACTGTGTCTGGGCAGGAGTTACCTTTAAAGCGATATGAGGATAAAACCACAAAGATTGCCAACAATGTCACCCAAATGTTTCTCAAAGTTTCTTATCGACGTTTTATAATTAAATCAGGCTGCAGGGCATCTATGACAATGTATGAGACTACAAACCCCCACAAAACCAATCGCAAATTAAAGTATTAAAACTGTAAAGATTATTGGAGTGTACGCATGATTAAAAATTGAAAACACTGTAATGATTTGGTTTTGTTCTATGCTCAAACTGACAACTAAAGCTCTCTTTCTGATGACTGAAGTGACAGCTATAACTTTTCAATATCATGCAAAGAAACTTGATTATGTTTTACCACCTTACTGTGATTAAAAGGCCTCATATTTCACTGCAGTGACATGTTTCTGCCTCTGGCTGTCTCTTTGATGCAACAAGACTTATTATAATACAAAGTTCCTGGCATGCTACTGCTCCCTCTTTTGAAAGCCAATTTGGTGACTGTTTGTTGGGGTGCGGCAGGCTGAATCTTTTAAGATGGAAGCTGACGCATGTATAAACTTGCAAACACATTGAATAAATGCAAGGGGTTTGGCTCGGATACGACTGAATTCAGAGCAAGTGCCATCTACGTCTGGGTATCCATGCATGGAGATTTGTAGAAGTTTTGAGCTATTATATTTATAACTTTGTCTGATTTCTCTCTTACCCAGATCTGTCATCTTTGATGTTGAGTTCCCTCAGACATTTCCAGGAGGTTTCCTTTATTTGTGCTGAGTTAAAACCTTGAGACCCACAGTTCAATAAACAATATTTTTCCAATTTAGACTGAGATGCAGTGCCTTTGTTGGTTTAGTATTTGTTTTACTGTTTTATGTTGAACAGGAGAAGCAGATGGGCTTTATGATAGTAAATAGGTGAAGAGGTTTGGATTTCTCATCATCGCACCAAAAGCGGTCTCTGTTTGAACCATTATTATGAAACAATTATTTCTGCACAAATGTAAAAAAAAAAAAAAAAAAAAAATCTTGGCTTTAACAAACGGAGGACTTAAAAGAATAATTTACCACTCAGTTCATACCACAGTGATGACAAATAGCTCTAGTAAAGTCAGCAGTCGAACTATCATTTCAGGAAAGGACATGCATCTCTTTTGATGTTTTAGTCTTTGTGCGTCCTCCGTCAGCAGTAAATCTCTGCCAACATACACAAACTGTTTTATTAATTTAATGACTTTAGAAACTTTTGATAGGTCAAATGGGCCTCTTCGAGTTAATTGGAGGCACACAAACACACACTTCTCTTTTGTAGCTTTTTACTGATCTATAAACATTAAGAAAGACGGCATCCATTAGCTCTTCGTTCTTATATTGTTGCAGGTGTTAAGTCCAAAAAAAGAAAAAAAAAATATCCTTGTACAGAAATGTCTTCCTGCAGATTGCTCACACATGCACAGCCACACACACCGGACATTTGATATGAGACCAACATTTGGAAACTACGGCCTTGAGGCAGCCTTGGCATTTCATAGATGTGAAAGGCAGATTGACCTCAGATGCTTAAGGATTTATGATGCAAACTGAGCAACCTGAGGGACCAACCAGCTCCGTGATGCGGTGGCAGCCACTTGCAATGGAAAGATTTACACTCAAGATGTTGCCTGCATGTTTTCGATAGCTCATAAACTATCAAGAAAAGGAAAAAGGAAAGACAGTGTTTTCTTGCACAGACTTTTTAAGGTTGTATCTTGTTTCATTTGTTGCAGTCTGATCCTTGAGCAACAAGACGGTTCTGCCAAAAGGACAGTTAAAAAGTCCATGAACTTATTATCAGAACTTAACTAATGACATCTGTGTGGCATTTTTTTTTTTTTTTTTTTTACCATATACCAGCAATGGTTGTGTTATACAGCTTAGATGCTGGATTTTAAATGATAAAACTTGATGTAAATTTCATAAAGTAGTGATTTATTCAAAAATCCAGTGAATCCAATGTTGCTTTCACTGGCGTCAAAGAGTTTCCCCTTGCTTTGCTGAGTCTGCCGCAGTGTATCCCTATGAAAACTAATGTTTTTCTGGACATAAATTCCAGGAAAGATGAACTGGTCTTTTGTGGATTTGTTTTTGCAAACACTGAGCCCAATAATCAGCCTCTTTTCCCGTGCAGGAATGCGGGAGGCATCACCCTCCGTGGAAGAGCTTAAGTGATGGACTGACCTTATTTTTCTCAACCCTGAGCTGAACTCCATTAAGAGCTGCCTGAAATCTGTAATTTTACAGACAGCCTCTTATCGTGTTTGTCTTGTTTCCTCCTCAGGGGGTTGACGACTTGCCCACAAACCAGCTTTACTTCATTTCAGCAGCGCGGACCCTCTGCAGAAAGCACAATCAACAGATAGGATGAGTACGTGACTGAAACGGGATTAAATGTAGATTCTTTATATTTTTGCTATCTGTACTATTCAAGGATCTGTTTCATGTCCCGGGAGTCATTTCTGATTTATTTAAGTGGATAACTTAGAAATGTCTTGAAGTCCTTGATTGCATGCACACTGAGTTTTGAGATAATTGCTTTTGCAACTCTGAGCTTGCAAAGACTGTTGAATAAGGCTACACTGGTGCAATTATTCAGACACATTTGACATTTATATGCTTAACTATTGCACTACATTCACTCCGACATACTGAACAGCTTAACTAGATATTTACAGACTGTATAAAAAAAAAACACATGTGTTTTCTCTAACTTTTGGAAATTAAATCAAATTGAACTTTTCATGTTTCTGTCTTTTATTAACATTCAGCTAACTCATCTAAAATGGGAAATATTTAATCTGATTCAATGTCAGATAGTGGAAAAATATGTCTTTTTATAGAGTGTGTGTAAATACAGGGTTTTAACTGTATTCTCCTGTGGTTGTGCATATTTAGTATTTTTGGCTTCATGCCTTTTCTTTTGTTTTGACACATCCCAGTTATAAAGTCACAACTGGGTATAATGATCACATTCCCTCGGACTTCCCCTGATTGACCTTGTCAGGGTTTTCCTTTGGTGACGCAGGACTCCTGAGGCTCTGGGAACATGCAGTCCCCTCACTTTAGCCCAGATGAGAGGGACCCTGTTCCAGTCTGACAGCTGCCAAGGCTCCCATTAACGGCTATGAACAGCATGGAGTTGGACAGTGGCTGCCGCTCGGCACCTTGGGATTTTGTACTGGGCGCCACGCATGAAGAAACTTCAGATACAGCGGCGTTTGACCAAGTTTCCTCAAGGTCTTCTAATCTGGACAGATGGGAAAAGAGGAATGAGGGACGAAGCATGAGAAGAATGTTGAAACAAAAGCACCAGGAAGGAGAAACGGTGGGAATGTGCCGAAAGATGCATCTTTTTAAGGTCCTCCACCCAGGCATGCTGCAGTGGGAAATTTTTCTTGGCCACAGTCCTGTTTTCAGACCTGAGCTCAGAAGACTGCTGATCTGCTGCGTTTCTCTGCTGTGAAATAAATACCGGCTTAGGATAAAGATCAAATGATTATTTCTGAATCACACAACCGCATATTAGGCTTTGTTGTATTTCTGCAACCCAGTAATGAAAGATAACAATAAAATTATTGCATGTTTTTTTTTTTTTTTTGAGGCTGTCAGCAGGTTAAACCCTCTTCCTGGCTCTGATTGGTTGTTTCTGACTGAGTGGTTTATTTCTTCTGCAGACGATAGTAGGACCACAGGGAGACGACAAAGGAGCTCGATCTGCTTCACGACATAGTGACAGTTTTAGCAAATATGTAAAAGACATATTCTTTTTCTTTCTTTATAAAAGTTACCTGCTGCAGCTTGAACACATCCTTTATACTAATCACAGTCTTGACATTGTTCTGTGGTGACGCTGTTCCGAAATTCACAAATGTTGTACAGACATAAATATCAAGACTTGTTACTGTAATCAGAGTAAAAGGTGATCCAACAAGAATTTACACCACATTTTATGTGTAGAACATAAACAATGTTAATCTGTTAAAGCCATGCATCCTCATCTTTCTACTTCACCATTACTCACTAATTTTGTTGGTTCTACTGCAAAGCAATAAAACTCTCCTGGGTGACATCAGAAAAAATGGAACATTTCCTGAGGTATGGATACTTTTGCAAGGCACTGTTGAGACAGAACAGAAATAATAATGAAAAAATAGACAGCGAGTAAAATAACTCCCTTCAAGGTATTTCAGTTAGACTCATAAAGCTGTTGAGAGAGGCCATTGTTGTTGTTTTTTCACTTTTTATAGGCATAAGTGTCCAATGTAACCTAAAATAGACATGAAAATGGGGCGATAAAGTTGCAGCATAACAGACACTCCAACCTTGAGAGTGAACCTGTGAACCATCTGGATGCTGCAAAAATAAGATTCAAACAAACACATCAAGAGTGCACAAGCTACTCATGAAGCTACTTTGGAGAGCAACCAGGGAGAAAAAGAAAAAAAAAAAAACACAGAAAAATATGTTGTTTTGTAAATGTTTGCCAGCAGGCAAAATCTGAGTTTTATGCAACACATGTTTTCATTTCTATAGAAAAGTACATTGAAGTCAAACAACACTGTGCCAGATCAGGATACAAATCATCATTCCCAAGCGGATGCTTCTTCCAGTAACCTGTAAAAAAGCTGAGAGAATAAACATTGTGCAAGACTTAGCAAAGCCAGAAAATAAGCCACTTTGAGCTTTCTAACCTGCCAAATGGCTTTGTCGATATCCAGAGGGATAAGACTTTTTTCCAAAGGATCAAGTAAGGAAATCCGCTCAGGCTACATTCATTCCTTGAGAGACGATAAGATGGTCTGCAGCAGGGCTCTGGAGCATTTATAGGCATCTTAAATGGCTTTAGCTGGAGCTCAAGACCTTGATGGAGGGCTAATGTAGACAGAACAGCGTTGATCTGTCTCTCTGCTCACCTAATAACCCTGTCATTAGGTTCAAGGCTTTGCGTGTGTAAGGCTCAGTCCCTGCTGTTGTTTGCATTTGTTTAGTCTTTCTGTGACAGAGCACAGGATGAGATCATCCATCCTCTTTTACCCCTTTAGCTGGTTCTGATCTCCTACATCTGGAGGCCTCTGCTGCAGCGCAGCGTGAGGACTGTTTATGCTTGTTTGCATATTTGACTATATGTTCCAGTCAGAAGTTACAGCATATCTTAACTGCTCACGCAGCAGCTCACAGGAACACAGATGGCTTTCATTTCCACCTGCCTTCCTCTCTATTCACGCAGCTGCTGGGATGCTGAGAATTTAACGTAGAATGCATAATGACGAGGAAAGGTGAGAAGAAAGATCAGGTATGAGTAAACATCCCTGTGGAAGCAGTTCACACCAACATCCCTGAATATTTTTGAGGCAACTTGCATCAAAATGCTATTCAAGTTGTGCATTGGCTAACACAAAAGGGTGAGGTTATCTGTTTGTGTCACATAGCACAGCAGACAACACACACTAGCGTCTGTGACGACAGGATCAGTGTGTCCAGCTCCAGGGCCTTTATTTGACTGTCTGGCTTTTATGTATGAGCTAAGTGCTGTTTATGTCATCTGTTTAGGCTCCTGAGGTGCTGCATGTTGAAAGAGTTCAGTGTGTGTAATTTCAGTGTGTGCAATCTCAGTCAAAGTCAAGCACTTCCTCCAGTGTTGGCTTCTCCTCAGCCCTTGTGTGATGACGCGGGGACTTGACGCTCACGATTGGGTGAAACAAATAAGTGAAGGCACACCGTTCAGAAACTCTAAACAGGGCGTGCCTTCTCACATGACGCTAGTGCGTGTTTATAACCGTCTCGGAGTTTTTCTGCCTCGGGGTCAGTTGTGTTCTCACTTGAAAACAAAAGCCTGGTGTTTGAAGCAATGCACCCAAAATAGTTTAATTGGTTTGTAGACACTGTGAAATGTTTAGGTGTCATGTCAGTTCTGAGTAAGTAACCTAATTATTTCCTAATTATCATTTATATTTTGGTACATTGTGAAAATAACAAAAAACATAATTTATTAAATTTAAATGCTTTTGTAAGGGAAAATTACCCTGGAAACGCTGCCACAGTTTGAATTAGTAACCAAAAAATGTTAATGTATCAAAAAAAGAATAAATGTGTTATACTCAATAATTTTCAATCGTTTTTTTTTTTTTTTACAAATAAAATTCTGTGACAATACCATTTTTGGGTGTTGTTTGGGTAGATTGCTATTAATGACATTTCCATTCACTAAAACAAATTTAAATTAGTCATTTTTGCTGCATTTTCTAGTCGTTTTCTTTTATTTTGAGGTTAATTTGAAATAAAGAGTTAAGAACCAAGATTGTGCTGATTGCAGAAATCTCAGTGGGTAAAGTAATTCTTTGGACTTGATCATATAATTATACAACTTCAGCAATTAAACTGTTTGTTTCTATTTTTTTGCAGGGTAGAAAGGTTCCTTTAAAGAGTTCTCTGGGTCTTATAAATCTGTAGACGCAGGCTTTTCTCTTTGCAGGTTATCTGTGTTCATGCACTGCCTAAAAGCAACTATTAGGCTTACAAAAGACACACACACACACACACACACACACACACACACACACACACACAGTAGTATGTCATATATAGCAACGTCTGACATAGATGTGATAAGAGACTTAGAAGGAGGGGGCAGGGTGATTTCTGGTGGAACTGTGAGTGACATGGCAGCTCTGGGGTAATCCTGCTAATCCTCTGCCAGCTCAGGGGTGCAGAGGGACCGAAGGCCTTTGACCCTGCTCCAAAAGGAGGTGTTAACACAGATGCACCCGCCAAACATTTCTGGTGTCATCTGAAGGAAATTCAAAAAAGAACATCCGCAACTTTACCATAAACTGCATAGGTTGCACGTCCACAGCCTCTACTGGTAAATGATAAACCCTTGTAGATACCTGGTAATCAGCTGATAACGTTTGTTTTTGTTGAACTGCGTGTCCACATTTGGCAAAATTACGAGAGCAATCTCCGATAACGTCGCGCCCAGTTCCCTCTGACCCAGTCAGTCAGTCATCGTACTATGCTGCGTGACGTTACCAAACAGCTGATGCGTGGCACCTTTTTACTGTGTCACGTTGCTCTCAGCAGGTATCAGATCATTAAATTCCAATTAACCTCAGGTCTTTGTGGAAACATAATCTAATTGGCAAATAACCAGTGATAAGCATGGAGATAATATTCAATGTTGGAAGTGTTTCAAGTAGTCTATAATTTACTTGTTTACTACATGTTTTTCATAAGCAGTCAACTGTAATGGTTTTTCAAATGCATCATGAAGGTGAAGTAAAACAAAATATTGGTAATTTAAAACTAAACACAAATTTAAAAACGAAACAAGACAAGTAGTGTGATTACCTATAAGGAACAACTGTATACCAGGTGAAAATGAACTTTAACTCTCTTCATGAAGAGAGAGAAATCCTGACATTTTAGAATGACTTAAAATAATTTTGATAATTAGCTTTAAAGAATACTTTATCATCAATATCGTTCTATAAGCAATACTTTCAGCTGTACTTTGTATACCCCACACTAAATAGCTGAAGAGGATTTAGCAGAAGCAGAAGTCTAACACATAACCCTGTTTAAGTTTAAAATTTCTATTTAAAAAGTGAAGAAGATAATAATAATAATAATAATAATAATAATAATAATAATAATAATAATAATAATAATAATAGAAATCCTAATACTTACATTAACTGTGTAATGCTGTATGCATCGTGACATTATATGTTTAAGTCCTGTACAATTCAGCTGCTGCCATTTGTCATTGCATCAATCAGATATAATTAGGCAAAGACAGAAAGGCAAAATTGAAAATTAACATTCATCTTTCAAAATAAAATAACTCTAATCATTGAACCTTTCGCACACAAATTCGAACTCTAAAAGCTGAGTAAATTTATTTAGCATGAAGTGCTAGCATTTTTTTTATATTGCATTAAAGGTTTTTATTATTATTTCATTAATTACTTTAATTATAACATTAAAGTCACAGTTGAACGAGTCACTGAAACGGATAACTGTTGCAAGGGAATGCTTTTCTAAGAATAATTTTTAATTTATTGTTAAATCGCATGTCGGGGTGCTTTTACTTTGATAGGTTGCACAGGAAACAATTTCACGTCTCATTCTCTTGCATTTGACGCAGCTGATAATTAGTGCCTCTCAGGTTGAGCGCTCATACATTGAGAACAAGTGATGAGAGATAAACTCCTTTGCGCTCAGGGTGCCGCTCAACTGGTGGTATCCTGAATGTTTGTTTTCGCATATTTAGAAGGGAAAAAAGTAAGAAAAAAAAACCCGTGTATCTTCTCGGGGCATGATTAAAGAAAAGGGCGCATCTATCACACGTTTTCCCCATTTTCCTTTCCATTTTGAGCAGAAATTGTGATTGGAAAAAAATATCGTGCAGGATTTCAACCGCGTCAAAAGGAGTCGGGCTGCGACATCAAGATGCCTTAAAGCTGGAGTTTAACTTTTCCACGGAGTTCCTATGGAATATAGTCCATTTTTACACAGCTTACATGTTGTGCCATCATCCCACGTGAGGAACAAACTATTTGTTTTCTGCATCATGTTGTCCCTCTGGGTCTACATGATATATTGCTGCGTTGGCTACTGCTCTACAGTCCCAAACCTGACGTACAGCTCGGTGAGGAGACACGAGAACGACGCTGCGACTGACAATCGCGACTCATCTCTGGGAGCGTCCAGGGACCTACTGAATAACGAGAATGAGTTGGACAGCAGGGGAGACGAGTGGGACGAAGTAAGAAGCGAGGCAAAGGCGGTGGACGATGGCGCCATGTCAGGTTTTCTTAATGAGACGGAGAGCAAAAAGTTGCCCCAAGCTATTATCATCGGGGTGAAGAAAGGAGGGACCCGGGCGCTGCTGGAGTTTCTGCGGCTGCATCCAGACATCAGGGCGGTGGGAGCAGAGCCGCACTTCTTCGACCGCAACTACGACAAGGGACTGGAGTGGTACAGGTATATATTAGTAATCATTTTATTATTATTAGCATTAGACTTATTACTGCACTAGATCTAAAAAAACAAAACAAAAAAAAAAAAAAACAAAGTCCAGGCCCAAATTTTCAGTGACTGTATATTCGAACACCCGGGAAAGAGATGTTTGTTTGCATAACATTATTCAAGAAGACAGAAGAAGCAGAAGTAAAGAAAATTAGAATAAACGGGGCACAAAAGAAAGCAAAATCCAACCATCACGTGATCAGAAAGACAGGTTAATTAAACCAAGACGTAAATTAAACTGAAAAGACAATCTTCGAATTTCACGAATAAGCTCTAGAAAACAGATGTTTTTGGACTTCCATGTTTTGAGACAGTTGATTCCAGTGGTGAGGAACATAGAAATTAAAGTCTGTTTCTCCTTGCTTCTAGTTCTCTGTTATTCTGACACAAACAGGGGAGTCAGTGCAGTGATTTAAAGACTAGTGGGAAATGCTTGTATTGCTCAGGAACCTGACAGCTGCATTTTGGATGTCCTGCAGCTGGTTGTTTGATTACCAAGGTATTTGCATTTTCTCACATCTTTAGCCTCTTTGAGTCTAATTTAGCACCGGCTTCTAACCATCCAGTTATGGAAGAAAAAAAAAAGAAGAAGAAGAAGAAGTAGAAGAATAGCTTCTGTTTTTATACATTTAGGAAGGAACTCATCAAAAGCAAGAAGAAATTGTCTTATAGTGACTGCAATGGTCTGTGATCATGTGATGACATAGAAATATAAAGCTGAGTCATCAGCATTCATATGGTAAAAAAATGAAGCAGTGCAAAATTTTAGTAACCTTAGTTTTAGATAATGAATTAAAGTGGACCACTGGAGGAATCCCACATGTGGTATTTGTTCAGTCAGATTTGTAATTACCAAATAACACAGTAGTAGGTTTCTTTTTTTTTTCCCCTTTTTTCTTACCGTGTGTCTTGAAGTTTAGCCTCTAACTCTCACTGAGAGAAGAATCAGAGAATCAGATAAGTTGTACATGTGATTATTTGAGTGTATCTAATTCAAGAAGTCACAGGGTATTAATGAAGCTTCAGTAATTTCTTTAGAACATTTTTCTGGAATCTGGAGTTGCTTGCATGTTCCACACTGTGTAATGCAACATTTTTATTCCCTGTCATGGCAACGGGTGTCCTTGTGCTGCATTTCAGTGTGCAGACCCTTTGCTAGCTGCAAAGAGCTCAGTGAAAAATAATTATATTTTCTGAAAATTGTTGATGAAACATGTATACAAAATGTTCCCACAAATGGTCTGATCTCACACCAGAGCAGCCACATTGTTATTAAGAAATAATCAAAGACAGTTGTCTCAGGTGACTGAGCCGAGGGATCAAAAGGCAGTGTCAAAGGATCTAGACACCGTTTCAAAGCTGGCTCCATGCAGCTACAATGGGGGAAGTGAAGCATTGTTCAAGGGACTTCGCGCTTAAGCTCCTGTAAGAATTTCCGGTTTTGGACATTTGCTGCGTGTGAAAAAGTGACTCCTATGCTTCACCTGTGCTGCTGGCTGGGCATCCAGAATAGATTGGAAACATCCATAGTATAAACACCAGTCTTCTAAGAGTTGTTTTCATATCCATGGCATTTCTAGCTAAATGACAAATTCAAACACTTGTCACCTTTTTGGAATCAATCACTTTTAGCGTCTACTTTTCATCTGCAAATAATAGCTACATCTACACTATTGTTGTCCGTCATACCACTCAAACAGTATGAAGTTCTTGTAGATGGCAAATAGGAAAGGCGATTTTAGAGTTTTGTCTATGCTGCAGAGGATTCTCTTCCTCATCTGTTGTAGCTCCTATTGCCAGCAGGCTGGCTTAATAGAATGACAAATTTGAGGCTTTGTTCTGTCTTATTGTGTAGAGTTTTTCTTTTTTATTTCATAATCAAAATAACTTTATTTTGTATAATGTAGAAAATATTATTATTCTAAAACAACATTTAATAAAATCATGCTGTACTGGCTAACATACAGTGCCACGTTAAAGTTGTGATATTTTTACATAAGGTTATGAAATCACTAAAATCATATCAATGCATTCTAAATGAAGTCTCCTTTTTCTCACAAATTAACCATCTGATAAGAACTATATAGAAAAGACTCCTTGCTGTCTTTAAGGTGGAGTTACTCATCCTGAAGTCCTATGTCCCCTTCGGTCATTAATATGGGAACCCCACAAAGATGTCTAGTGATTTGTCCCCCGACATGTTTCACTTTGTTGCCTCCCAGACTAATGATAAGGAATCTGTTGGGGAGAGGAGCTGTCTGTTGGGTGGGCTTGTCGGCTCCTACGGTGGGATTGAGTTGCGTCTGCTGTTGGCAGCCCTCTATGTCCATCCTCGTTGGAGAGCCCCACACGGAGGATGGGCCCTCACACAGCAGGACGCTGTGCACATTCTAAAATGTTTTCACTCTTTGGAAGAAAAACAGAAGCAGATAGGCGATTGTGCACGCTTACTAACACAGGAGCGGAGGACTCAACTCTCAAAAGCCGTGGGAACGGCTCCCTCTGGCGCCCCCTCCTTTTCTCATCAATGGGATAACTTCCTCCTATGTTTCTTTTTTTGGACAGATTAACTACTCATTTAGTGAACCAAGTCTTAGATCAGGCTCCTCTGGGCTTTATACAGTAGATGTGACTTAATTGCTGTAATCATGTTTTTCCTCTCGAGACTCCAAAAAAAGAACAAAGAGAAGCTTTCTCGCAAATTCACTAAGGGTGTCAAAAGAAGATGGCCTAATCCTCCTCTGAGCCCCAGGGGAGCTTAGTGCAGGCCAGTGGCAGATAGAGGGCAGTAAATTTAAACAGAGCCCTTTCTTACTGCTGCGCTATGGTGCTCAAGGGAGAGGGGATGCTGGAGGACCCCTGAGGACTGCATTAACCCTGACAATAAAGGAGCAGACAATTAGTGTGAAACATGTTTTCTCTGCCTTCACTTTGTATGCAAATGTGTTCAGAAGGGTGAAAGTGTCCTTTGACGAAGCCCAGTAGGAGTTCATCAGAAAGAAGCAGTCATTGGAACCTGCCCCTCCAAAAAAGAAAAAAAAAAAATTCTCAAAAGCTTTTTAGTCTCAAAGTTGACTTTCAGAAAACAGTGTTTGAAGAGCTGGACTTCCCCAAAGCAGGTTAGTTGTAGTCCAGGAAGTTTTCTATTTTTTTTATTTTTTTATTTATTTTTTTTTGCTTACTTGACCATTTTAGCTGAAAAGACTAAGATCAACTGATTCAAAGTAATGCATCAGCATCACACTGACATGAAAAGAATGGGGAACAGCATGACAATGAGATGCTTTAAAGTAGGAATTCAGACAATCAGGTTTCAGATCCACTAGTTTTTACTGTACAAACCAATTTTAGATGTATTTTAGGAGCATCCTTAAGATATGTGATCTACATCATCAGTAGAGATGCAGCAGTTAGATGTTACTAATTGAAACTGTCAGGTTTTCCCTTGACTGACGAAAAAAATATTTTTCCCCTATTCATGAAATGCATAGTAACTAAAACCAAAATCATTCAGAAAAAAAAATCTTTTTCATCAGATAATCCTCAGAAGGATGGAAATTGGTCAAAATCTGACCTTTAAGAAATCAGGAAATCTGTAAGAGCCTTATTGGTGCGTCTTCAATTGTCATTTCTGCTAAAGTAACACTTCTCCCTCTGATTTCAAAGACTTCAGTGGACATTTGTGGCTCAACCCCTTTGGGCTCTGTCTTGAAGCAATTTGTCAAACCGCTGCACTTATTGCTGCACTCTGAGAGAAAAAGGAACTGAAACAAAGCAAGCTTTCTCCATTATGTCCCCTTGAGTTTTCACTTCTCCATGTCAGGCCTTTGTGGAGTCTTCAGAGAAAATGGGTCTCTAGTTTCTGTCTGTCTCTCTCGCTGCACAGAAAGTCGGAGCATCTTGAGAAAGCAGCAGCTCGCTTAAGCCATCCCTGTTGTGCTTGTTTGAAGCCTTGCTTTGCCCTGAGCTGGTCCTTTCACAGACCTGTATGTATCCTCGGGGAATTACTTAATGGTTCCAAACCACTCCGTAAGTCGAAAATGCACATGCAAAAACTGCAATTCATCTCTGTAACAGTTCCAACAGGATACATTTTGGAAAAACTATGACGTACAATACAGATTTTTAAAATTTTAGCTGAAGGTTTTTTTGTTCTCGTCTTTCAGTCAATCGTAATGCATTTTCAGACTCCTGCAGAACCCAGCAACGCTATCTGAAATGATTCAATGTGATACTTCAAGCAGCATTTTAGTGCTTTTGTGTTTTCAGTCATCGCAAGCTCAGTAACAAAGACTTGCAGACTGTTGTTTGTCTTAATAATACGTCAGCTTGACATTTTTGCCAGACCAGAAGAAATGTGTAGTCCAGTGGTGGTTTTTGATATGGATTTAGGACAGTTGCCTACTGCATCAGAAAAAAGGCCACACAAGCACTAGACAAAAAAAAAAACATCTACATGTAGCATACATTTTTCTGGATAAATGAGAGAAATGTTTTGTGAAAGTCTGTGTGCATAAAATTATTTACTCACTGATAGTCATGCAACAATCAGTCAGTCAGGGATCTTGATGTATAATTGGTAATTACCGTCCGTCCGTCCGTCCGTCCGTCCGTCCATCCACCCATCCATCCAACCTACGTTTACTTTACATTTATTTCATTAATTATAGGCTTTAGAAAATAGACACTATTATATTGAACATTTGCGATAAATCCTATTTTTTATAAACTAGCAATATTTGATAAAAGATCAAAGTCTTTTTTAATTCAAATATAGTTGATGGTGGATCAGTAAATAGACGTACATGATATGTATTGCAATATAGCAATTTCTTCGTTTTCTTGGGTCTCCATATTAATGTTCATATCAAGCAAGAAATGCTTCATATTTCAAGATTTTTCTGTTTATTGTTATGTCTTCTGACTGGCCATAGAAAACAAACACATTCTTCATTGGAACGAGAAAATACAAAACACAAATTTAGAGATGTGGCACTTTGAATTTAAGCCATTAAACTCAGCATGGTCATTACATTTCAGTGAGAATGTGACTTCTTATAATCCACTTCAAAAGTAGTGCATTAACATGCCACATTCCTCAGTCTGAATGCTGCACAATTGACCAAAAGGCAGAAATAAAGTAAAAACAGGATGGGAAAATGTTCTAGGCTTCTCTTTATACTCTACCTCTGTACTAAATTAACAGAGGTGAAGGTGTTGGTTTACATTACAAAACTTGTGTTAGTTTTGCACACATTTAAAGCTTTAAGCTTTATGATGACTTAACACTAAATTGTCTCAATTTTCTTTGAGAATAACAACAACAACAACATTTAAAAGTAAATAAATTCCAGGATTCTAATTTGTTTTTCCAGGATGACCTATGTGCTCGTTGTTCTCCTTCTTGTGCTTTTTATGTCTTTCTTTCCATGTGGCCTTTAGCTACTGACAGTAATAGCAGAGGCTGGAGAGAAAAAAAGAAAAACAAAAAACGTCTCTATCTTTGCTGTTCTGGAACACTTCAATGCCAGTAAGAAGGTCATTTCAGTAAGGTGTGATGAAGATGCCTTTCAGTACCTGATAAGACTGGCTGCAGTGTCCAGAGGATGGTCCTCCTCAAGACGTAATCCCTTTCTGTCTGAGCATTTTCTCACAGTAAAATAGTATGATTATTCCAAGTGGCTGCATACCACCACTTCTCGTCTTGCCTTTGAGAAGAGAGACGATTCCAAGAGTAGCCTGATCCTTCACAGAGCAGCAGGGTAGGATAAGAACGTGCAATAGCAGGAGGAAATAGGGGATCGTTTTATGGTGTTGCCCTTTGTCTCTAAAAAGATGTAACGCAGATATCAATTAGAGTAAGTTCAGATGAATCCAGCACAAAAAGGGAGAACGCTGCTAGTTTTGATCTTATTTCAGTTTTGATCTTACTCAGGTAATTAGTGCTTCATCGAGCTGACAAAAGCATAAAGCTGCATGCACTGACGTCGTAAATTCCTACCTTTGAACCTGCTTCCTGATAAACGCGAATGTAAACAACACTCGTTTTATCTCTCCTGCAGCTTTTTATAAATGAACACACCTGAATGTCTGGGAGCCAAAATAAAGACAACACACTACACTTGAGGGTTATGTCTAAAGGAAGGAAGGAAGGAAAAAGTAAAGGCATTGTCTGGGATGACAGCTTCGCTTCAGTGTTAGTGGGAAACCTGTTTCTAAAAATCTTTTCTTTACTCATGCTGTTTCTCATTTCTCTCTTGTTTTTGTCAGTCCTTTTGTCCACCTTTTCCAAGAGCCCTCACTACCCTCCTATTGCCTTCATCTTAATTTGCAACAAGTCTAGAAGAATTTTCATTGGTAGAAAACATCCAAAGCTTTCAGTAATTCCTCTTCCCCTGTCTTGAAAGTGTAAAAATTGACGTGGATTTATTTGGGAAAACAGATTTTTTTTTCGTATAATGATCAGCTCTTGTCCGTTTTCCACATTGCCGTTCTCAAAACATCGTTATCCCAGCTTGCCCAGTCAGAGATGTTGCCGTGTTTTGCAGCAAAATTAGTACTCCTTGTACTTTTCACACGCTTTGTTCGTGCCATTGACTGTAAGGTTTTAGCGTCCCTTTGGCTTCAGAAAAGGCCTGTAACGACATGTGTTTCCAAGAGAGGCAGAAGATAATTGCAGATGGTTCTGATCGAGTTGTGTGTGTCACTTGTACCTGTTACGTTGATTAGGCTTGTGGTTTTCAACACAAACAGTGGTTACCAAGGCTCTACGGAGCAGGGAACATTGCTAGCTATTGTCTACATATAATGGAAATCTGTTCACACACAATTTCAGCCTTATGTAGAGCATCAGAATGAAATACCTGACCATATTTATAAAGTATTTGGTGAAGCTTTTAATCCAAGATACACTGTGTCATCTGTTCAGCATCGTGTTGGGAGTCTCATACTCCCAGTAGTGAAACTTTTGTTAAATGTTACTACAAGACATTGAACCAAATCACGCATGAAAACAGTTTTGTAACAGTTTAATGTGGACTAACACAGACCTGACCATGCTTGATGACAAAAAGCATATTGTTTCTTCTCAACCTACTAATGGACATGCAGAAGGTGTGTGTATGTATTTGAGCCACAGCCTGTTTAAGTAACTTTGACTTTGTGCACAAAAGAGAAAATTCACAATGAATACAAAATTGCACACTCAAAATTTGTGTTAAAATAATTGAAGTTGATGAATTGTTTACTAAACAAACTCTCAAAATAAGACAGTTTTGAAGCATCTTTAAAACCTTTAGGTTGATATGTCATTCATGACGGCACGTCCACATCATCACAAAATCACTTCTCACCATTATATGTCAGTTTTAATATTTGCATTCAACTTATAATGGAAGTTTATATTCTCTCAAGTTTACCATGTGCATATGAAGCAATGGGTGGATTTCATGTCATCATCCCTTTGAGTTTAGGGGGAAATAATAAAAAATGCAATACCAAGATAATCAATCAGTTTTTCTCTCTTACCCACAAAATCACATAGACAGTTTTCTGTCTTTTTCCTCCACATACACATAAATTTTTTAGATAAAAGCTGCTGGGTTTGGTTTGGAGAGGAGTAATGCAACTCAGGGCGTGGATACCAACAGATGTTTGGAAATGATGGTAGTCAAGTTAATGACATGGCTCCTCAGTTTTCCTGTCGCTTGATTTAGATCAAGCACTAACAATCACAATCTTGGAATACTGGTAAGCGCTGTAATATATGAGAATTTATATTTTTGCCTGCTGTGAAGCCTATATGAGATATGTTGGGAGCCAATACTCAAAACGTTCCATTAAATATTCTGCACACAGCACTTAGCATAAGACATCCGTCAAATCAGCGTGAGCCACCATCCTCTAATGAAGGCCTGCGGGAAGTAAGTTTTGTGGTTGGGGGAATGAAAAAGCTAAATGATCATCTCATCGTTTCAGCACAATGCACCTGTACCTGTAGCGTGTTTTATTCTTTATACAACCCGTGCAGCTAATTTCTTTCTGCTTGCCCTAGTGAATTACTCACAAACCATTGACTCTCATCATAGTGGCCATCCATCCTTCTCTCTTTCTCTCTAGAGACCAACCAGCCACCCAGTTTGCCAGGAAGGCAGTCCAACAGTCTTTAATACTCTTCCTTGTGAGATTTAGTCCTAATCCCCTTTGGGTCACTTTAGCCATTATCCAGTCAGGGCTGCAGTTAACAGGCTTTAGCTATGACTAGCATGAGCTGTCTTTGAGCATAGATTAAGCAGTTTTAGGTATAGACTCAATTATTTTCTGCATTCTCTTCAAAGGAATGCAAAAGTTTATCATTAGAGACTTACAAAGCATGCTGCCTCTTTTTAGTTGGGCTAATGTCAGTTTTAATAAATGTAGGGAGTCTTTCATAGTCAACTTTTAAGACAGAATTTAGCTCTTAAAATAGAATAAATAAAAAGAGATAAGTGGAGGTCGAACTCATCTTCAACTTCAAATTGTGTTTGTAGGGAATCAGTTATGACTGACAGGACTTCTTCTCTTCTTGGCACTTTCTGTCTCTTTATGTACATTCAAAGACTCGGTTAATGCAGCTAATGACGTCAGCAATTGTCATCTTGATGATGATTGACTTGATGATGATAGCTCCGGTGTGGCAGCATTTTTAAAGCCTGACACAAAGCGACTGTGTCAATGCTAATCTTGTCTTCCTCTGGTTTTGTACTGTGTTTGAATTAGTTGACGGTGTTGAGGAAGACCCACGTAGTGTGTTGTTGAAAGGAATAGGTCTTTGACATTCTTTGTTTCATTTTTCAGGGAACTGATGCCCAAGTCGTCAGAGGACCAGTTGACCATGGAGAAGACCCCCAGCTACTTTGTTACAAGGGAAGTCCCGTCTCGGATCTACTCCATGTCTAAAGACACCAAACTGATCGTTGTTGTACGAAATCCTGTCACCCGAGCCATCTCGGACTACACCCAAACCCGCTCCAAAAAGCCGGACATCCCCTCCTTCGAGAGCCTCACTTTCAAGAACATATCAGCAGGTCTGATTGACACCACATGGAGCGCTGTTCAGATCGGCATGTATGCCAGACACCTTGAACGATGGCTCCAATTCTTCCCAATGGAGCAGCTGCTGTTTGTAAGTGGAGAGCGTCTCATTACCGACCCTGCAGGTGAGATGGCTCGTGTTCAGGACTTCCTTGGACTTCGGAGGGTGGTCACAGAGAAGTATTTCCACTTTAACCCAACAAAAGGATTCCCTTGCCTTAAAAGACCGGAGGTGAACGCCAAGCCACACTGCCTGGGAAAAACGAAAGGCAGGACCCATCCAAATATTGACCCGCAGGTTGTGCAGACTTTAAGGGATTTCTATAAACCGTTCAATAGGAAGTTTTACAAGATGACTGGTCACGACTTTGGTTGGGATTAAGCAAGATATGGCAGACTAATGCTGGTTCTTTGTCTGTGTTTTTTTAATAATCATTCAGGACATATTGCGATACAGTGTATGTACAGTATTTAGTTGTGTGTAAAAAGTTCAGAAGTCTATTTTATAATAATTTATTGCTAGGATATTAAGTCACAGAGCTGCCTGATCAGGTTATTCGTGTTTTCAAGTCCCATGAGGTGTTTTTATTTTTATTTTATTTTTTCCAGAAGCACAGGTATTTTAAGGTATTTTTAACCTAAAAGTCGTTTGCCTTTTGTTTCACCCTAATCAGATTAGGATTCAGCTCCCCAACAAACTGGTAATATCCCTTTAACATTAGCCTGACCCTCAGAGGACTGTCCACCCACTTAGGTGGGTCGATATAGACCTCAGCTGATCCTGTGCAACTCGCCAGGTGGATCAATACAGTAATAGGTCCTCATTACGTCAATTAGGCCTGAGTGATGGCATCACCTTGATCTTGAGTTTGTCAATATAACATCTGTCTATCAGTAGCACAATGCTTTTGGTTGAGCCGTAAGCCAAAGTCAAGTTGATATAAAATTATATGTGACAGCAGATTTTTTTTTTAACTTTATTATTTTATTATATTTATCCAAAAGGGAGTCCAGGCACAACACTATGGGGGATATTATTATCAATTTTTCATGAAATTGCTCCTCAGTTTTCATAATGCCTAAACACAAGATTATTTTATGAGAAAAGCCATACCGCTCAGTTACATGTATTGATCTGTACTGAAACTGCTGGGATTGATTGCTCTGTGCAGCTTTTTTTTTTTTTTTACTGCAGTGTGTTAATTATGCACTGTTCCCATAAAAAAAACAACAACAAAAAAAAACGAGCATCTCTTTCTCAACCTTCGGAGACACCTGACAGGATTTAATACATGCTCTACTACTTCTGAGGTTTTTCTGTTAACTTTGGTTTTATGGCTGAGTTTTATTCAGCCTCAATTGACATGCCTTTGCGAGCTTTTTTTTGGCATCAGCCAGTATTCACTATTCATGATCTGCAGCCATTTGGGAAAGGTACTATTTTTGCTGTATGAACTGATTTACAACACAAACACTGAAATCAAATGGTTTCAAATGAGATCTTGATGCAAATCTGCAGTCATGTGGGTTTTATGAAGTAGAAAATAAATCTGTTTTGCCAGTATACTTTGTCATGTTTTTATGTGTGATGTTGTTTCAAAATGGGGCCTTTGTTAAATTTGCTGTGTTGCTAATGGGCTATCCTCTTAATACCTGTTTACATTGCTGGATCCCTGCAGGGAAAACCAGACTGCTGTGTCTAATTTACCGTCTTGCACATTATTTTGCTAATTAGCAGAGTGCTTTTAACTACTTTTTAGCTGTTTCAGCCTCCCACTGCTGCCACTGAAAGGATGTTGTTGCCATGACCCCAACAAACAATAAAAGTGTCAGGTTTCCCATCTGGAGAGCAAGGAGATATTACAACACACTTTATGCCTCTTGGTGACACTTAACTTTGCACAGTAACATTGTGTCAGCCATGTCCTTTAACACTAATGACCTCTAAGGAGCTGCTGACTAACATAGTATTTGTTTTGATCTCACAAATATTTTTTATTGTAATATACTCCGACATTTTTCATGAAGGAGTCTTGCGTTTTCTGAGGCTTGCTTTAAGCAAGTGCTTCCCATCACGAAGAGCTGATGCTATAAGAAGATATGAATCAGCTTTCTCTGTTAACAATCTTTATTTAACTGGCATTCAAAACACCTTCATTTACCTGAGACTCTCAAAGGTGATGAAACCAGTTTCCCTGGTGTCGGGCAGGCTGTCTGATCACCCAGGAAGCATCTCCCTTTGCAATTAAAGGGATGGAGAAGGTGTGCTATAATTGCTAGGCTCCCAGCTGGGAAATCAATGTTAGCATACATCCCTTCAGGCTGTTGTAAGGAAGGTTCCTCATGTTTTAAGGCTGGGAAGACAAGGGAAATACACATCTGGCAGCCTGGAGAATTAAGTCGCTTTAAACATCTTAAAATCTGAGCTTCTGAGTAAAAGTGAAGGGATATAAAGTATCTCAACAGAATGCTTGGTTCAAAGAACAGCGGTGCAGAATTTTGGGGCAATGGAGCAAACTATTCTCATTAGGATTTTAGTAGAAGTTTTCTTTTATGTGCAGTGCCTTATATATACTTATATAATTATAGCGTGGAAGCAAAGCGATATGTAGTTTTCAACATTTTGTGCGAATGAAGGGTGGCATATGTATCCAGCCTCTCCAAAACATTTGGTCCCTTCTGACCAGAGCATCTTGTACATGTTTGGTATGTACTCTAAATAGATCACTGCAAACTGAGGACTTCTGATAGTTCTTTTTGGAGTGTGCACAGATGTTTACAAGTCATCCCAACTGAATCTCACAATCTTCTTCAGTCTGATTACTGTCAGTTTAGGTGAGGCTTTATGTCTTTGCAGGCTTGTAACTGATCAATCATTGGTTGATGATGGACCAATGAGTTGTTGAGATATTCAAAGTTTGGGATCTTGTTTATACCTTAGCCTTGAACTTTTCCAAAGCTTTATCCCTAATGTGTCTGTCTATTTCTAGGACTTAATGATGCTGAAGTCAGCCATCCATTTATAGTTCTGTTTATTCAATTGAACAGTTAATTCCACTGCAATTTGCAAAAAAAAAAAAAGAAAAGAAAAAAAAAACTTTCACTACCTAGCACTACCTAGAATAAATTGTTTCTGGTTAAAATTAAAGTTAGTGTTGCAGAAGGTAAAACACTGTTTTCTAAATGTTTTTTTTTTTTGAGTTAAGATTCAATGTTCAAAGTTTAATTAAGCTCTAAAAGATTAATACTGAGGCTGCACAGTGGTGCAGTTGGTAGAGCTGTTGCCTTGCAGCAAGAAAGTTCTGGGTTTGATTCCCGGCCCCGGTCTTTCTGCATGGAGTTTGCATGTTCTCCCTGTGCATGTGTGGGTTTTCTCCGGGTACTCCGGTTTCCTCCCACAGTCCAAAAACATGACTGTCAGGTTAATTGGCCTCTCCAAATTGCCCCCAGGTGTGAGTGTGTGCATGGTTGTTTGTCCTGTGTGTATCTGTGTTGCCCTGTGACAGACTTGTGACCTGTCCAGGGCGACCCCGCCTCTTGTCCAGAACGTTAGCTGGAGATGGGCACCAGCACCCCTCTCGACCCCACCAAGGGACAAGGGTGTAAAGAAAATGGATGGATGGATGAAGATTAATACTGTACAATTTTACAAAGTGCAACAACAACACACAGCCATCAATTTAAAATCATTGGACTAATCTAATCAAAAAGACAAAAACAATTAGTCACTTTGGCTTGTTTCAGAAATGTTAAATGCATTTGCCTCCTACCCTGTCCATTAATCTTTTATTAACCATTGTGAAAACCTTAATCCTAATCCAGTGAGAAGGACAAGCATTAATCCGAGACAGCAGACGTGGAGTTGACAGTATGTGCTGACATAGCTTTCAAATCTAATCCTTCTTCTGAAAGAGCCTGTGGTTTTGTGTGGGATCGACTTATGTAACTTCAAATACAAAAGAGATCAAATACCTGCCGTCAAGACAGATGTTTCTCTAAACGACATATTCGTTCAAAGCACACAAGCTCTGAACGCCCAGGGCCAGCGAGGTCAAATCTAATTACCGTATTAACCGCTGTCAGATTCTGATACGTTGTTATTGTACCTTGGCTAGGGCAGGGCAGGATCTAGCCCGTGGATGCTCTGCTGCATCTGAATACACTCTTTGAAAACACATGGCGTGACTAAATGTTTGTGAGCACAATCACCTTAAAATAACACGGCATATTTTTCATTTTACTTTGCTGGAGGAGGGCTAAACATTTAGCCCTCCTAAACGTTTATCCGCTAAAATATTTAGCTGCATGCTAAACATTTTAGCATGCAGCTAACATCATACGCAACTTGAAACTGAGCAATTGTTGTTTAAACTACGATGAAACACAGATTCTTAAAAAGCTCTTCAGATCTCTGCAGTCATGTTTCACTTTCTAACTGCTTTGATTCTAATAAGCTCTTTAAATGCGGGCATATTTTCCTGTTTTGTTTGTCAAAGCGTCCATATGTTGGTTTTAAAATCAGCTAACGATGTTCTTTTGTGGTTTGTGGGGGAGTATTTGGTTGTTCTGGTGCAAGGAGTAAAACCTTTTGTTCTTTCATTTGACCCTTATGTTAATTATATTGCTATATTGCTAGTACTCTTTAAAACGTTTGGCTTTTAATCTTTTTACATTTTTATAAATTACTTCAAACAGACGAGACAAATAAATATATATATACATATTTTTTTTCTCACTGATAACTTTGATTTCATGCTTTCACGGTGATGTAAGAAGCAATGTTTTGGAGAGGACAAACACACTGACGTGGCAGAGACTGGAAATTGCATCACTGCCATTGAAATCCGCTTGTTGTAACCAGAGAATTCCTGGAGGAGAGCTATGGAAGAAGGAGTGCCATTGAACCAATACGAGCAGTTTTGTCATTAATGCTCTTATTGTGGTCTCCCAGTACTACTTATTGCTGTTGCCAGCCTGCCTGGTACCACTTTGGACTCATCATTTGACCAGACCTCTTCAAATCCCAATGGCATGACACTGGAATGACTTTGTTTATGAACAGAGTTTCCAACTTCTCCTTTAATGGCTTCAAACCATTGTAAACATTCCCTTTCCTTCTCCTGAATAACAATCAATCGATTGAGACATGGAAAAAAAAAAAAAATCAACATTGAGGTTTCACACACTATGACCAGCTCAGACATGTCAGTGATTTTCCTGTCTTATCCTGCTTTCTCTCTAATGAGGTGCGTGTAACCCTCCACCATTTATGCACCAATGTCACAGTCATAATCCCAGATCCAGACCATGACGGGTTGGGAGGGGGCAGATATGCAGGACCCTTAGCAGGATTTACTGTCTGTTGCATGTCTTGTTGTCTGTCTGAAACCAGCTCATGATATGGGGGATCCTTCTGCTGATGGTGTAAAACTATTTGTAAAGCCTGAGCTGTTCCTGAGACATTACTGTGTATAGACTGGCAAACTATTTAAACAAACTTTGCTCACAGCACCACCTTTTGCATGGTGGTGCTGCAACTAATTGTAAAACATTGGTTTCAATTTTTCTTTAAAATAAATTTAGATTTATACGTTTTTGCTTTTTTTTTGGTTGAACATAAATGTTTTAGATCATAAAACAAGTTCAACGTGTGAAAAATGAAATGAAAATCAGTGAAAAGTCCTTTTGAGGAACTTTTACGTAGTGCCTAGAAAGTAGGGGCTGAATGTTTGATGGGGACCTCACCTGAAAGAAAGAGGACTGAACCACAGTGTGGACATGGCAGTTGAATTTTAGGCTGGGATTCATTTTTACGCCTACATTTTTCACACTGCTAGGAGTGCAAGATTTAAAGATCATTTTCATCTGTTTTCCTTAACTGAGAGGAAATTAAGTGCCATTCATTTCCTGTTGTCATCAAGAAAGTCCAGGACAGGATCAGTGGTGCCATTATGTTTTAAAGGGAAGTAGATTTGACAGTCATCTACATATAAATTAAATGGGATGCCATGCCACAGAAGAAAACCAAGAGGAGAGACCTGTGGCAAAGTCAAGTACCATCATACTACCACTGCCGTGCTTGACTGTAAGTAGGATGTTTTATTCAAGAATCTTTGTGTTTGTTTTACACTACCTGTAGTTGATGCTTGCCTCCTCAGACCACGGAAAATATTCCCAAAAATCTGGAAGATCACCAGATGTTTTGGAAAATATGAGTTCATCCTTATGAGTTGTCTTTGGCTCCCAAGGGTTTTTGCTGATCACTCTTGCTCTTTCTCGTTAGTGTTATTGAATAATTACCACTGTGATTCACTGGAGCCAGTATTGCTTCAGGTCATGTTCTGTTTTATTACTTTATTTAGTTGATATATATATATATATATATATATATATATATATATATATATATATATATATATATATATATATATATATATATATATCACTGTTTCATGTTTTCTCCATTTCTCCATTTGTGGATAATGACTCGGACTGTGACTTTCTGGAGTCCCAAAGTCGTAGAAAGAACTCTGCAACCCTTTCCACACTGATATGTCAATAAATTAGCATATTATCTGTTCTTCAATGACCAAAATGTGTTATGTTTTGAACTTCCAGATGTTGATTTACCATTGGACTCTGTGTTGCCATGGTATCAAGGCAGTACTGTCATTCATTGTTACAAAATTTATTCTGAAACGAGCATCTTTCTCACCTTGAAAGACTCTATAAAAAGCATAACACAATAAACAATTATGTTGAGGACATAAAACAGCAACTAAGCACAAACGTTACATTTTCCAATTTCTTTCTGAATGATACAAAAACAACCAATCTTATGTATTTTGGTGCTAAGCCATTGAGTAATTTATAAATTAAAAAGCATAACTTAAAGTCTATTCTCTGAAATATGTGGAGCCAGTGTAAGAACTTTAAACCAGGGGAATGTGATCATTTTTTCTAGTTTTAATGAGAATGCAAGTATCTACATTTTGGATTAGCTGCAGTTTTTTGATTGACAGATCCACGAAGACGCAGCTGCAGTAATCAATATCGATGTGACTATGGAAAGAAGCCCTTTGTACGTGGAAGCAGTTCTGTATAAAGCCTTTTAGGGAATTTGTCTACAACAATTTCACAGAAGAGCTATGGATTCAACACTTTCAAATGACAAACTTGACTTTTGATGAACTGTGCAATGATGTGAAGCCTCTGCTGGAGCAAGCCGTGCATTGTCCAAGGACGCCGTTGACTGTTTTACACAAAAACACAAATTTTTGATATGGCTGAAAAACCACCTCATCTACGGTATCAACTTTTAGCAAAATTCTTTCGAGAACTGGCGTGCTTCCACTCAGCCTACTGTTGTAGTTCCCATTTGCGCAATTTTATGGTTAATTGAAATGCAGCTAGAACGACTTGTCTTTTCCATAAGCAATTTGACCGCTGGGGTGAGGAGTTTCACCAAATTACCAACAATTTGCTCTCCTGATACTCCTACTAGTCTTCCTGTTTCCCAATTGCAAGTCAGTGCATTGCACCTTACCACATCTAAAAGCCTCAGCAATGATCTTGTAATTCATTCAGTACTTTACAGTCTACGCGCTTTCCCCTTTGATGAATTTGATTAAGTCACAATGTGAGACAACAAACTTTACCCCAAAGCTCAGTTTTCTTTTCCGTTTGGTGGGCGTGCGGCAGCTGGTTGGAGTTACAGAACCTCTCCTGATCCCCTTTGCTTTCCTGCCTTACAGCACCATGAGCTGCTCACAACGCGTAAATACTCAGAAACTCTGCATAATTGTCAACCCCTAACTATTCCTTCCAGTAGCGTTAAAGTGCTGGTTTACTGTTAATTGGCTTACTGCTCTTTGGAGCTCTGTCAAGATGCCCTCATTCTTTCTTCTCCTGTACGAGCTTGTCGACTGGGACAGAGAGGCCGAAGCGGTATGGAATTAATTTCAGCATTTGCCACAGGAGATAGATTTATCTAGGCCATCCATCCCATCACATCACATCTATAAGGCGAACCCCCACCTCCTCCAAAAAAAAAAAACAGTCTTTGTTTCCTTGTTTTGCTCAAGTGTCTCCTTTTGTTTATCTCTTCAGTTGCTGAGTGTTGCATTTGATGGTCAAGCTTGAGAAAGTGAACCTTTGGACCCATCAGGATGTGTTTTAGTCAAACACTTCCACAACAGCAACAGAGACAATTAAATCAATAAAGCCTCAACTAATTAATGCATTAGGAGATTTGATGTTTTACTGGCAATGGCACTGATAGTGAAGTGTGAAAAGAAGATAGAGGTATATCATTAGAGATTTTCAGGATGTGACACCATGTCACCTCCGGTGTAATGGAGTACCAGGAGAATAATGATCACTCAGAATAGACGCAAAACGATGACCAAGCAGATATCCCGTCTTCGTTGACAAAATTGTGCAATCTTACTTTTATGAACTTGAAGGTTGAATTAGTCAAACTCTTGTCGTGCCCTATTTAATGATTTGATTTGACCTGAATCATTTAAATCCTAACGTCATAGTGCATTGCTATGGCAAAGCTTTAAAAGAGCAATTATTTTGATTGGTCAAAGACTGCAGTGAATTTTTTCCCCACTATGATTCTGTTTGAAAGTGTGATGAGTTTAGATGAGGTGGACTTACAACTCTAACCTATGTCTAAGACACATATCTGGTATTAGTTGACCACTAGTTTGTTTGACAATATTGTGGCAGAAAAGCAAGGGACACCTGAAGTTGGGAGATTTTGCCAAACAATACTCTGCCTGGCCGATAATTGAAGCTAACCAAGCTCCACCTGAAAACGTGAGCATCTCCCATCAGAGTTAAACTGTGGCCGGCCCTCTGTGATGTGATCCCAAGAGGCCAACATAAAAGGACTTTATACCAATATTTTCCTACCTCAAGAGGCCTTGGAGATCACCATCATAAAGGCTTTCAGGAAAACTCTCCGAAAATCTTAGGAGTCCTTGGAGCTTTGGTCAGTTGAGTGATCAGTGATGTGAAGTGAGATGTACAAATACACCTCACTTTTTAAAATGCTCTAATATATAAAACCAAGTTATCATAAGACTTTAAAACAGCCTTTAGCAATAATTCATAAAACACACATGGTTTTATTGTGAATTTTTTTTCCTTCAGCAGCATCATTTAATTTTTTACTCTCCAAGGTCAAACTCACCGTCCGGTACCTCAGACAGCAGCATCCCAAAGGGCAGGTTAAAATTTAAATGGAAGACTGCTGATGTTTACCATATGCAGCAAGTCTCTAGATCCAGACATGAGTAGTCTTTATGACTATTTCAACTCTGATGCCCCATTTACTAAGGAAACCTACTGTGAAGGAATCAGCACATCCCATAAATGTCTTATTTAGTTACTCTTAAATTTTTTTTGGCCTATAGTCAGTAAGAATCCAGAAGAGCCGGACACTAAAACCTTCAGAAGAATTACCTGCAGAGGAACACAAAATAATAAAAAAAGAAACTATGATGCAAAGAGCCCCTCCCTGGTTTTGTATTTTGCTTTCACAGAGGTTTAGACTAAGACTTTGTGGACATTTTCTGCATTGCATCATTTTTAAAGTGTCCATTGTAGAAGAGACTGGAGCTTAGTTTGGATTTGATCTTTAGACAAAATTGCTGAACAGCAGCAGTAAGGTTATTCAAAATAGTTGGGGATGCGATTTATCAATTGCTGGATGAGACTTTTCATAATAATAATAAAACATATTCATTGCACTTGAATGCATCATAAAGGGCCTGCAACTCTGTACAGAAATACAGCTGGTGAAAAAATAAGTTTTGATGGGAAAGGTATTTGAGATAAAAAGAGAATGTCTACATAAAAAAATACTGCCAAAATAGTTTTTCTTTCTTGCATTTGCCTTTAGGGTGATATTCACGTTCCGTGATCTACAGGAAAGTTGAAGAAAAACAAACTTTGCTTCCAATAGCAAGGGGATGCTGCTTTCAGGAGATTTGTGTGGGTGTCTCTCTCTTATTTAGTCCCCCAGTGTGGAATCCGAGCTGGAGTACAAAATGAGTGCCGGAGCTGTGTGTGTGTGTGTGTGTGTGTGTGTGCGTGTGCGTGTGTGTGCGTGTGTGTGTGTGGGTGTGTGTGTGTGTGTGTGTGGTGTGTGTGTGTGGGTGTGCGTGTGTGTGGTGTGTGTGTGTGTGTGGGTGTGCGTGTGTGTGGTGTGTGTGTGGGTGTGCGTGTGTGTGGTGTGTGTGATGTATCCGCATGAAGAACTAAAATCCACATTAATCATAGACGAATCAAGTCGAACCACTGGATCAAAGAACTGTCAGCTTTAAAAATGGCTCTGTGCCTTGCAATCTTTGAAAAATCATTTTCTGTCCACGGGGAATCTAGTTTCCACCCATGCAGAAGATAACTGCAGCTCTGAAGTTTCAGAGGCACTCTTCCCTTTAAGAAGCTCCCTCCTTTCCTCCCGTCCGAGTTTCCCTCCTCTACCTCCCATGTTACTTTTAGCAAAATCTGAATAAAAATATCAGCTTATATATTTTCTAAATTACATCAGTGTGGCAGGAGCCAATTAATTTTTCAAGAAACCTCTTAAAACAGGAAGGTTTGTGCACTACTAAAGGGAGACCTATGCTTCTTCGAACAAGTTAGGATAGGGCTGTGGGCTATGCAAAAATAATTATGTTCATTACATTTCTTTGCAAAAAATAAATTAATTTAAAAAAATCATGTGGTAAGGTGAGATTTCACCAGGTCAGTTCTGCCTCTAAAACGAGTTGTTTTGACATCACCTCATTCTGATGCGCACTATAATGCAAATAAGCTGCTGCTAGCTGTGACCCTCCGACTCAGTGTTTACACTTCATACACATGAAAATGGGTGCAAACAGATGTGCTGTTGCACAACCGAGTCACTGACTTTGAGCCAGACCCAGAAGCAGAAGAAGTGGAGCCTCCTGAACAACCAACGAGGATGCAGCAAAGCGATTCCTTAATGGTACGTCAGTCCTCATGCGGTCCCAGGAGGGCCTGAGTGGCTCCATGTGTGCAGCTCGAGTGGACAGTCACAGTGCAGAAACGCATTTAAAAGGGATTTTGTGTTAAGAAACTGAACATGTCAACTCCATGTACAGGAAAAAGGAGCTTAACTCCCTTTAGACACTAGAAAGGTTGTTTATTACTAACTGCAGTTAATATTAAGTCGGTGATTATAATAAAGTCATGGATCAGCCAGGCGTGATTAATAGGCCACCACAGATCCTGTGTGGATGTAGAACAAAATAACAGGATTATTGTGTCTTTTACCTGTTATCCACTTTAGGAAGCATTTCACATACTGTTAATTTTACACATGTACCTATCAGAGATGATTCATTCCATGAAACTTCAAACCTAGTCTATTTTTCTCTTAGTTTGTCTGGTTTAGATCATTGTATCAAATGCAATAATTAGAACATAACATTTATGGAACTGGCATTCAAAGTGAGGCGAAAAAGTTTGAAAATATCCACCGTATGAAAGGGATGAAGATGAATGAATATAAACATTATCATAAATCAGAATTATTTATCTGCACAGTAGAGGTTTCTGCTTTTCACATCACACAGGTCGCAAAGTGGAGATGCATTAGATTTCAAACTAGTGACTCTTATGAAGGTAGTGCAAATGATTAATAAATCAAGATCTTAAAATAAGACGAATAAACTTAATTTCTCCAGGTAATGTGTTCAAATTATACTCTTCTATGTTAAACTCTCAAGGTAGTATAACTACAACTTCCCCATGCCCCTGTAAGTATCACATCTACAGATAGACCTTTTTAAAAACCCAGTGTAATCTTGTTAGATTTTAACGAGCAACAAACAGCTCTAATTTGCTCTATCACCATGTCATTTGGCATCAACATGTAGACCACTTTGTTTTATCCTGTAACATCCTTTAAAGTGTTTGAAGCAGGCTTAAACCACACTGAGCAGAGTGTTGTGAGCAACAGCCGTCAGGGGATGTTAGACTTGAGAACTGAGCCACTACTCAGGCACGTGCAGAGGGGGCTGGGGGTGCTTGAGCAGCTGCCCTTTTTGCTCCTTGCCCCAAAGTGCCCTTTTGGTCAATTTTTTTTTTTTTTTTTGTTGGCATTATTATTTTCTAAGCCCTCTTCTGACACATAATGACATGTACTAAAATTATTTTTTTTTGTACAACATAATAAGCCTTCCGGTCACCTTGTTACCTTTGACCTTTTGCCCGTGACGCATGACGCAGTTGCCTCTCGCACAGTGAGATGAGGCGGCTAACTGGAGCTCAACGTAGTGAACGTTCCAGATTACAGAACAGTTTTTGGTGAATTATATATAAAAAAACGTTTTTGGTGAATAAAGTGGAGTAGACCTGCTTCTTGTCAGATGACGGAAAACGTCGTAGTATCGTTTCTGCTTCAGCACGGAGTAGCGGTTTAAGCAGAGAGGTAATGAAATACAACAGACACTGACAGGCCTCTGCGTCTGCTTTTCTCTGAAGAACCACTGAACGAGAGGAGACAGCCAGGTGAGGAAAAACTGTTCTTATCTATCGATTCAGTATTTTTATCATACAGACAATAGGCTGTTGTTGTTGTGCCATTAGCTAGCTGCTAGCTAACGACTTTGCTAGCAAAGCTAAATAACTGAAAAGCTTCTTCCCTGTGTACCAGGCACATCGCCCGTCCAAAACTTATCATCTCCGTAATGGATAAATGTCGGATCTTCTAATTTCCTTTGCTGCATAATGTACATTGCATTTATTCTGGCGTTAAGTAAATGTATCTTGAAGGAGAATAGCACTTAAATAAAAGTCCAACAAGGATATTCATTTAGAATTAAAAATAACTCACCCTGAATTACCATGATAGATGTAATGTGTGTCATTAATGAAGGGGAAAAAACTCAACCCAGACTTTAAGTTTAGGGTCTGGTTCGCAGAGTATGTAGTTAATTTTTTCCCCCAATTATTAAATGGGAAAAAATAAACTAACCTCACTTAAGTAAATTAAAATTGTAATCAAAACTTTTGGAATTGTAATGATTTCTTTTTAAAAAACAAATTGTTTTGTTTAAAAAACTTTTTTAAAATTAAATAACTAATTTTTGTCTTGTGAACTTAAAAAGTTATTTGCCAAACATAAACTTTTATTTGCACATATCAGAAATCTTTTGTTGCGATTTTGGGTCCTGCCCATGACGTTATGTGAGGATCACAAGCAAAACTTTGAGTCAAACAAAAACTTAGAATATCAAGAAAAGATTTCTGACATGCACAAATAAGTTTGTTTTGCAAAAAAAATTCCCTTCATGAGACAAATGTGTGATTTAAATGTTTAAAAAAGTTTTAAGCAAAACTCAGTAGGCTTTTCCCGTAGTGACATGCATAGTGACATTCAATTTTTGCTTTTGTTTTTTTCTTTGTTTCTGCAGTTCCACCTTAAAGTTTGATGCAGCTCTGCTTTCCTGAATGGACCATCTTCATCTCCACTGCAGCAAACGGGCAGTTCTTTTTTTATAGATTACAGTACACTAAAAGGTTGCATCGGGCCCTTGTTTACATTTGTAATAAATGTGTCTTTACAGTGTAATTCTGTAAAGACAAAATATGTAAATCAGAGCTAAACCGCCAGCTCTGATTTGCGTATCTTGCTAAATTGCGGGTTTGAATATTGCAATACTTTCCTATAACAAAATAGACCTGCCCTTTTATTGGTCTCTGCACGGCCCTGCCACTACTAGCCACTTTCATACACTGAATGAAAAATGAAATAATGAGTATTTCATATGCATATTTGTGACCGATATTCAACAATGCAATGCCATGATAAATAGTTATTGTTGCTTAAAACATAAGATTTGAAGGACCTATCTGAATAGAACTGGACCACATCTTAAGCTCTCTTCTGATTAAAAACTGAGCTGCTTTTTTTGTTAGTTTTTTTGTTTTTGGTCGTGGGTTTCAGTGCGCTGCCGACATCAGGGTGGAGGGTTGGTGGAGATGTGATTGTGCTTGACAAAATGAGCTTGATGCGAACTTTGAAGCTGTCAGGCCTCTCAACACCTTGACAGCAACAGATAAAAAAAAAAAAAACCCCGTAACCTCCGGGGTCTCACGCTCACTAAGGGTGTCAATGAAGCTGTTAAAGCCTCAGTTACTTTGTCAGCCTCGTTTGCTAAAGCTACTCCTGGAAGCCATTAAAACATATTTACTTGTTTTACATTTTTTTTGTAACGCAGAAAAGTCCTGGCTGTTTTTGGCTCGTCAATGGAAGATACTGAAAAACGTGAGTCACGTACTGCACCTGAACTTCACAAAGAATCTTTAATTATAGACATAAAGTGCTGCTGTAGGATGAGTCAGAGGGATGTGTGCAGATAATATGAAGGGGTCAAGGCTCTGACTTCTTTTAGTCTCTGCAACTAGCTGAAGAGAACACAATTGCAACCTTTTTCAGTAGACAAGCTTGTAGAAAAAGTTCAAAATGGGCTTGGTGATAATTGACAAAAGAGTGATTTCAAAAGCTTGATGTTTGTTTGAGCTTAACTACAAGATGCTTTTAGTCCAGTTTTTTTTTTTTTTTTGCAATTACACTTAAGCCAAGAGGAAAAGAGAAAAGGGAAAGCACATGTTGAAAATATGAAGTCATTATGTCCTCATATTGAGGACCCTCTCAGAGGGAAACAACTGCATTGCTCTAAAAAACATATTATAGATTACTTTTACATTTTTGCTGTCATATATCACACTTAATTGCTTCAGATCATCAAAAGATTTATATTAAAGAAAATGTAATGCAATTAAAGAAAAAAAAAAAGCAGTTTTCAAGCCATGATTAAGGGAAACCAAGCTAGATTTCTGTCCTGCAGAATAAAGAAATCACTTAAATAGAATTTGGATGGCAATTTTCCCCATCATACATTAATCATTTGAAAACCTTTTTTATAAGTTTGTCTGATTCTGGAATGTGTTTGATATTGAAACATTTCAACATGACAAGCACTACAATACATTTGAGGGCACTGTATCAGTCACTATGTGCATTATGAAGCTCAGCAAAAGCAAGTTGAAATGAGTGAATGAACTTCATGTTCTCTAAATTTAGACAAAAGCAGTCGAAAAGGAGGGTGGAGGAGGCGGAGACGCATAAATCTACAAGTTGAAGTGACCTTTAAATTTCATGCTCAACTTCCTCTGTCCAGGTTGAAAAGTTGAGAGGTTAGCAGGTTAACACCCTCATTAGTCAATGGTCTTTATGATTAAGCTAATGATTGCCAATGTTTGTGTTTAACCACTTGAGGCTATGTAAGATATCTAAAGACATATTGATTTATATTGTTAGTTGATAAATCATACGAGGCATTAATGTTTATCAATATAGCCATTATGTTCATGTTATCCTTGTTATATGCTCCACTTCCATCTCTGTGTTTAAATAAAGACACTATTGCAGTACAGTATTGTTAGATATTGAGAAGTAGTGGTTGCCAATGGTTCCGTTTTGGTCATCAGTGTTTTATATGACAGCTTTAAAACTTATTCCAGCTGCAGAGGCCATGTGCTTGTTTATTGTAAGAGGCATCTTTAAGTGTTTTTCTGGCGCAGCCCACAATGCATTCACCAGTTCAGACTTTTTCCAAAACACATTTCAAGGGTTCACAGCCTTGTGTGCCTGAGGCACTTCTGTCTGCCAGACACCATCAGTGAGGAATTAAACAGGAGGCACTTAGTCAACATAGATATTTGAAAAACCTGGTTTGTTTAAATGCTGTTGCAAAACGGAAATGTATACTTGAAAGGGTGATCCAAATGTTCTTTTGTGCATCACATTAGGCTAATTTGAAGTTTGAAAGATAAAAAAAAGAGACCGACACAAAGTGCCAAGTTACTGTGAGGGGGACAGAAAATAAAGCAAGGTATTCCAAATATTTCACAAAATGAAACTTGGAAAAGTGTGGAGTGCATTTGTCTTTGCATTCACCCTCCACTCCCCTTCACTATGATGCACCTAAATAAAATCTCGGTCAGTAATCTAATTGGCAAACATGCCCACTCCTCTGGCGGGAGAATCTGTCAGCACTGCTATTAGTCTGGCATTCACTGATCACATCTTTATGGAAGAGGGCCAAGAAGAAAGCTTTCTTTGAAATAAAGCCATAAAAAAATCCCATTTGCAGTTTATAAGTCATGTTGGGGACACCGCAATATGTGGAGGGAGACGCCCTGGCCAGACGAGACCGACACTGATCTTACAGATCAAAACGGCATGTGTGATGAAAGCTTAACTTTATAAATGCACCTCTTCACTGAAACAGTGCTGGCAGGATCAAGCTGTGAGGAGGATTTTGTCCATCAAGGACAATAAAGGAAAACCATCGGAGTGAAAGATCCAGGGAGAAAGACTGAGAGTGGGGCTGAGGTCCAGCTGGACAATAACTTTTAAGATATGGCTTGAGCTAAACTGGAATAGATTAAACTTTATTCATGTTACATGGTCTGTACTCCTTATGCTTTATATAGCCAGGGGTGTTTTGGAGCTTATACTCTGTAAACATTGCTGTTATTCACATAACGCCATTCTGTTGTGTGTCGAAAAACAGATGGCTCTGTCAATCATTTATGAAGTTTATGGTTTCTCCATGTCTTCCTCCTTTAGGTGAAAGCTGCATACTAGGATTACCTAGCCTTTGTTGCGTCCAACATGGCAAATATTCCATTTCCATAAGCATAATCTATAAAATAAAAAAGTACATATATGTATATATATCTGAATCCAAATCTAGACTTAAAATTAAAGGAGAAATAAAAGGTGTGAATGGAAATTGAATCTCTCAGACACAGTCCAGTTAACAATAATGAAAGTCTAACGTTTACCTCATAAATAAAGGTTGACTAGGTAGATAATACTTCAAATGATGAAATCAGATCAATCAGAAAAAAAATAAATTACAGTTTTGGGTTCAATTAAAAAAAATACAATAGATTTGAAAGTTTGTCGTTTGGATTTGCATTTCTTTAAAAGCCAATCAACATTCTGAGAGAGAGAGTGAGAAGTTTTTATAGACTTTATATGAAAAATGTGCTTCAGCTTGCACAAATTTGTAACAATTTCACATCCATGGGAAAAAACTAAAAGAGACATTTGCAAATCTTATTCAAAATATTAAACATAAACAAAAGGTTATACTGTTCTGTTGGAGAAATAATCAAGTAGTTGCCATCAAATTAAAATGTGCGAGTAGATATGCATTCACTGACTCTCTTTGCAGAATTCTGTATTCAAGTATATGAATAAAAAGTTGAGTGAAAGGAAAAGATATGGTAGAAAAGATTCAAAAGCAACAGATTTAACAGTGGAGCAGTTTAGGACTACAGTGTCTGTGCTTCAAGAGGCACACAGTTATCTAGGATATAGGTTACAACTTTCACATTGCTTGTGTTAGGCCATTTCAGGGACAATGTCAGAATCATCTTCTGTAAGCTAAAAAGAAAAAATATGTAACTGTTGACCAGTGGTCCAAGGTTTTTCAGTACATTTTGCATTTCATCTTATTAATCTGCTAAATGTGAGCCATGTCTTATGCTGGTGTTGGTCCAATGTGTTTTATGCACATTCATGCTTAAGCAGTCTGCAAAAATCTAATTTTCAGATAAATTATTATGACTACGACTTCAAGCTATAATCAGCAAACCCACCAGATATGCAATAGTTCTGTGTTTAATGAATTTATGTAATATACGAGTTTCCTTTTTTGAATTTCTGAAATCCATGAACATTTTAATGATATTCTAACCCGCCAAGAAGTGTCCACATACACTTCAAGGCAGACAGGATTCTGGAAAACAAGTTTCAAAAGCTTTGCCTACAACATGGCCTCAATAGATTCATGTCTGGATTTCCTCACTCTCCGACTAAGCTGACATGGAGCAGCTGTTTGAACTCTTTAGACTGCAAGCAAAATGACAGAGGAGAGACACGACATGCACCAGGTCATTAGACGAGAGGATGGAGTCACTGTCAACATTTGCACTACGCAGACATGAAGGGGACCCTATTAATCCGCTAAATGTGAACCGGGGGTGTCCGCACTTGTTGAGCCATTTCTTTCCGTCTCTGTGTGTTGGTATCGAAACATCTTTGCTGACAGGGTTAACTACAGAACAACAATATTTAGACTGACTCCTTATGACCAGGACTGCTGAGTGTTTACAAAGTTTGCCAGCAGTTTTAAAAGGATTTCCTGGATTTCATGTTGCTTACATTGTCCATTCTCTGTAACATCAACACTCTTTACTACTCTTAATGTGCTTTTTTTGTTTTTGCTCATATATACATTGGAATATTTGATTTTTTTTAAACTATTATTTATTTAGCACTCTTTTAGAAAATAGAAACCAGCTGTAACATCATTGACAAAAATCTAAATTTAACAAAGCTGACTGAAGTACACTATAAATCCCTTTGCTCAAAAGACAGTCTTCCCTGACAGTAGTGGACAAGCCCATTGTTGATATAGCTAGGCTTGTTTTTTGATAAGAAAAAAATAGTTCACATATAAAAACAATATCTGATTCATGCCCATTGTGGCTGATTGACATACTAAGGAATATATTGAAAAAGATTGCTGCGTCTAAGCTGAGACAAGGGGTCACAGGCAGGATTTTACTCCTAAGACCAAGGCCTGGAAATGCAGTCACAAGCTTGGGGAAATGAGAAATGCTCTCTAGCATAGATTTTATCTGCGTCAGCATCAGCTTGAAAAGCTTGTTGCTGAAGTAAACCTCGATCCATCCACCTTTTTTGTGAACTTTGAGCTATGGAGTGTTTGCTAAAGGTGTAATTCTAGCTTTCCTTGCACCATACTTCAGCAACCACCAGGTCTCTGGTCATCAGTCACCATCAAGAAAGGAGCGCTCGTCCTGTGAAGGCAAACAAAGACACCCACTCCAAACACCTTTAGCTCAGCTCGCCTGGGTTACCCGTAGTCCCTCCACTGTGGAAGTCCAGGGCCATCGGATGGGGTCACTGAGGTTGAAATAACACCACTACTTCAGTTTGACCCACCCAATTAAAGCACGACTGCCATTTCTCATTTGATCTCCCACCAGATACCAAGTCTCTGTCCATTCAGTGATAGATTTAGAATGTGTTCATTGTTTATCTTATAACCCATCTCATGGAATCACCCCCAAGAAGCCACACGGAGAGACTGCAAAAAAAAAAAAAACAACTTCAGGTTTGGAGCAAAGCCAGAATTAAATGTGACATGGCTTACTTCAGTTGACTGCAGTGACTAATGGATACAATCTAGAAAATTGTTAATTTCATGCAAAGTTTGTTTCCTTTTGTTTCTTATGAATCAATAATCCAGTCGCCTGGCACTGACTGAAGAATTTATGCCACAGAAAAAAAAAAAGAAAAAAAAAAACATTTTAATGGACAAAACCAATAAACCCACTCACCATCTTTACTTTGAGATCCTCGTTTTCATCTGAACATTCGTGTCCTCAGCTGTACCATGGTTTCAAATAATTTTCTTGCCATTTTATCTGTGTAATTATCCTCATATGTGCATGCTCTCACAAGCTCATCTTAAATTATCCACATATTTTCATTTCCAGCTCGAATGTGGGGAGAGCATCTGAAGCACATAAACGGATGTGCAGCAGTGTAACCACTGCTCCAGTATTCCTGAACTGGAGCATCTTTTCACTTTCGCGTTGCTCTTTAATTTAGAGGAGGTCGGCTCTGATGTGAAACCAACATGTCAGACTTATGAGTTTATAACTACACAAGTAACATTTGTCTCTGTAACTTGTTTTCTCCAATTTGGAAAGTGCTGCTAGGCTCTAGCTCTGAATCAGGATGAAATTATTTATATTTGTACTAATTTATTTCAGACAGGAGAAGACAAATTAATATTTTTTTCCATGCTGTATATCCAATCTGAAATAAATAAAAGAGTACATAAATAAGGTTATTCTAATTCAGAACCAGTAGCCAGCAAGACTTTTTTTGTACTTGTCCAATTTTTAAGTGATTTTTCTGATTTATAACAACCAGGTATTTTAAATTTGCTGCAACGGTATTAGAACATAATGACTAAACCCATGTAAGAATGCTTTTTCAATTTCCATATTAGAACCTACAAATTACAAGTATCAATAAATAGAAAAGTACAATGTCAGTATTACTTTCTTAAATTCAAATATTTAGTTACTAAAAATATAAGTTGAAAAGACCAATAATAATAAAAAAATTAAAAAGACCCAAACGATCTACCTCTGAGTGCCGGTCCTACACAGAGCATTCGTATAATATGTCCAAATAACTATCAAGATGGCAGACCCATTTGAAACAGTACAAACTATAATATTTAATTTTATTGTGCAAAAATGTAATTTTACAATTGATTTCCATTTATTATTTTCCCATTCTGTGATTATGACAGGTGGGATGTTGCCACAGGTGCTAAATTAACATCTTGTTTTAATTAAGTCTAGAGTTTCAGAAGCAATGCATTGAATCAACTTTTACTCCAGTTGAGGTGACCGACTGCACAACGTAGCACAGATTTTTGACCTTTATTCACAAATGTCACAGAACATGTAAAGCAAACTTTCATTTCCTCTGGCTGCGTTTGTTTTGACATCTGATTATGAATGATAAGTGACATGAGGTAAGCTCTGCACATTTGAGTGCATGTCTGTGCAATTAGTTTTGCCAGTTTGAGGATTTAAAAAGAAAAAAAAACTGTAATTGTCAACTTTTATATATGCTTATGTCTCCATATGGCTGTGAATTCTGAATGGAGTCTTCTGTGAGCGGCGAGGGTCCAGTGACAGGATGTAATGGCAGGGTTCTTAGGTCAAAGGTACACATCTGTAGCTTCGCCCAGACTGTGCCGACTGCAGTCAAAGTGGGCAGCCAGCCGCACTCTAATGTGTATTAGCAAGACAAAAGGTGAGAAGAGAGGAAGGCATAAGATGGGCTTTGATTTCTCTGAGATTTATAGGCGTGATGAAATCAGCTCTGAATAAGCTGGGCCTGCCCATTTGTTCAATCGTTTAGCTACATCTGAAGTCACTTGGATTTGTTCAAGGAGGCAAACATCCCCCTCCAAAAAGACAGCAAATCTAAAGAGAAAAAAAGAAAAGGGTGTGCTGCAGCCCCTTTTGAAGTTCCTCATGTCCCATTCAGAGACTCATCTACTCTCCCACCTCATTGTGAGTCCTGCTTCTCAGCTATCCTTGCCTTCCTGAAAAAAATTCCCATGTGTAGACAAAATGATTCCTGGGATACCAAGAAAACACTTGGCAGCCAAGAGATAAATGTCAGTAGCTGCTGTTTAACAATCTTACTCTAAGGAGAGTCAGCCATGTGGTTGAAAAATGCTGGCCTTTATCAAGTAGTAAAACAGCGCTGATGTATGTGTATACAGCCATCACAACACCCAGAGGATGGTGATAAGGGTGTCTTTCTCCCAATTTCCTTTCCTCCATCCTCCATGTCCTGCAGTAAATACCAAGTGCCCCTCTGCGACCCACACAGTGATAAATAACCCTTAAGGTTAACTACATTTCAAATGGAGCAGGGAGGCCATTATCGGCCTCCAGAGTTTTCTTGACATCCTCAATATGTTATCTGTGAGCCCAGGGACTTTTACCAGACCAACATTAGCTGGCTTCGCTCTTTTTGTCGGGTCTGATAAATTCAAGAGAGAACCTCTTTAACCATCAAGCAGTGAAAACAATGTTAATCTGGTGGATCCATGTTCAGCTGCCTCAGCTTGTAGCTGTGTAATCTAACATTAGGTGCCTTGAAAAAGTATTCGCACTCCCTCTACTTTTCAAGTTCAACCCCTAACCTCAGTGCTATACAGAAAATGTATAGCTAATGCTAAATTTCAACAGAATTCATATAGTAACTTTCTACAACTAATCTGAAAAATGTGATCCTCTATTGTCCTGCAATTTTGGGATGAATGCTGCTCCAATACTCAAATAAAACGTTAATGACAAAACTTGATGACATGCCATGGAGGTTACTTAAGTTTTCAATTCGGATGCGATGGAGCAGGGATGCAACCAAAAGTTGCAGGACGGCGGCACTCGAGGACTTGATTTGGGATACATTTCTACATTTAAAAAGTAGAAATGTTTTTATATTGTTATTTAAAAAAAAAAACTATATAGCTTCAGCTTAGCCAGATTGTGTGGTGAACATCTCTGAAGATGCTCAATTGGATATGTTATAGGCTATACACTGAACGCTTTGATGTAACTCATGTGATGCAAAATTACATTCTCCCCTTTTTGTTCTTCCATTAAATATTATTTTATTGAAAACAGCTTGATTTCCCTTTAAAGCCACACTAAAGTTATTAATGTATAAAACTTATATCATTAAGATTTAAGATTAATCACGATGTGCTGATATTCTGGGAAGTGACCCAAAAACGAGGCAAGGACATACAAATACAAAAAATGAATGGTTAGTCCACCTTTACATTTACTAAGGAGAAAACACAATCCAGAAGCCGGGCAGTGTAACAAAAAAAAAACAAAACTCTATAAGGACAGCAGGAAGTAATAAAACTGTAAAAACAAAATACAAAAATTACTAAATGCTTATAATGAACACTTTAATATAATCATTCTAAGACAAATGAAAAACACTTGCATACCTGTGTCTCATAAGCCAACACTGAAAATCAAATCCAAAGGATCTGGTGTAGCACTACCTGACAAAAAAAAAAAACAAACAAAAAAAAAACAAAAAAACAAAGCAGTATAAAAACAAAAACATACAATGCAATCAGATTAAAACACAAATCAATAAAGCTTACCTGCAGCGTCGAACAGCTACACAACCAGGCAATGCTACCATCCGGAACGTCACTAATAGTGTGGCTCTGTATATATAAATTATATAATTATATAAAAATTATAAAAAACATACATGCAAAAACATGCTAAATTATAAAAACTGTGGATTTAAAACCGTTTTCCTCCAAACCTAACATGGTCGCCAAACAATGGAGAACGCATGGGCCCAAAACACACCTGGTAACACAAACAGGAAATTGGTCACAACCCTGCCAGCTTCCCTTTTATCGAAGGTCAGGCTATAAGGAAGATGTGACACCTTGTGGTGCTACCTGTTAGACATTCATAAGTGAAGGCAGTTATGCTTTATTTGTGTGTAAATTCCAATGGTAGCTCTATGGTAGCATGAAACCATGTGCCGCAGTAAAGTTACAGTTAAGCTTTTCATGCTACTATTTATTTTTAAGCATTTTCCAGAAGGCAGATTTTCACAAGCCGATATTATTGAAATCTTACGCCTTAATTCTTCTTCTTCTTGAAATTTATTGGCGGTTGGCAAGAAACGTAAGCTGAGCATTACCGCCACCAACTGGTAAGGAGTGTATGTGCCCCTCTTTCTTCCTCGGATTTCGCCATTGTTTCCCGCTAACACTGTTGGAGGTTTGCTATACTTCCGCCTGGGGGCGAAGCTAGCTTCATAATAGCTAATTAGAAAGAAACATAAACTCTTACTATTGTTAGATTTTTTTTTTTTTTTTGTCATTTTACTCTCATTTTAGCCAGTGGAACATTTGAACATTTGAGAACTGACATCCATAAATCTCTAATCAGACTTAATTAACCTTAGTCTTATTTAGAAACCAAATATACCAACATATTGTAGTGCCACCTTGTGTTAGCATGAGAGGATCAGCTTTGGATCTACCCAGAATTGCGAGTTATTAGTCCCTAATGATTTATTTACTTTGTTTGATTTTCTTTGTGGTGATTTTAAAGATTTTCTTAGATTTTAAAAAATGTTATGGTCAGATGCAACAACCACATTACATAATGGTTGGTTTAATTCCTGTGCTCCATGTTGTAAAAAATGTCAAATATTTATAGCAAATGGTTTGTTGTTGTTTTTTTTAATTAAAGAAGCTGTAATGTCTGCAAATGTGTGCTGTAGGCACCATCTAGTGGAAATACAGGCTTTCTTCAGAAAATTGCATTACGTCCACATTTATAAACTGGATTATGGTTCCTTTACCATGTATTTTTAAATTGGCAAATTTGATTTAAAGGAGACTGTGCATTATACGTGTGCATGTGTGCATTATCCAGCAAATTCTTCTGTTGTGAATGAATCTACACACCAATGAGATTTGGGGAAAGTCAGCATTAAGTGATTTTACACTAACAGTAGAGACAGGTCGCAATAACTACAAGTAATGCTATTAAACGTTTGCAAATGTTGAAGATGTAAATTTAGAACTATATCATATAAATCGGAGCTTTTAAAGATAAGGTTTGGACATCTGTGAAACTGCCAGAGCTCCAAATACATCAAAATACCTTGTTTGCAGTTATGTGAATCACATTTGTATATCTTCATTGATTGATGCTATTTTGATGAAATAATGTTTTCACATTTGATTCCAAGTTGGATCTGCATTTGATGAGCATGTTGACTGTATGTCTGTCGCCAGGGGGCGCTGTTAGAAAATTCAAAGTTTGAATCTTGTCTCTGTTATATCTCATAGTGTGGCATCACATGTTAAAATGTAGTTTTTAATTGCAATTTATTTCAATATGTCATCACCAAAATGTCAATCATTGATAAATTTCATAGGTAAATAATTCATTTTAATCCAAAACCTCTACAAATTGATACAATTAATTGTTGTCAAATTGCATTATGTATGTAATTATTTTTCCAGATTTGATTGGTTACATAACTTCAACTTAAACAAAAAATTAGATGGTTCAAAATTTTGAAGTTCTTGTGGATTTTCCCCTCATCCAAGCAGATCCAAAAAGAAGCTCAGATGTGGACACGCATAATCACATCTACAACTGTCCTTTAACAAGAGTATTCCTTTCTCTAGCCATGTGTTTTTAACAGTAATTAAGCAATTAAATTTAAAATAATTTCAAAGTCAGAGCTTGGGGAACACTAATTCAACTTGATGCTAGTCTGTTTTATACATTCCTAATTGTTTTATGGTTTACCAGAATCACTGATGTTCAAATTTGAAAGATCTAGTTAGAGATTTGAGGTGGAGTCAACCAATGTTGATTGTCCTCCTTCATCAGATTTGTTTCCTTTATGCAACACATTAATATCTCTAACAGTGATGCTGTCCCACATTATGGTGACCTCACCACGATGCTTGTCATATTGTATAACCTGTGAAAGCCTTATCTTCACTCCTTTAAACATTTTTTTTCTGAGCCCTCCCATAGATCAAAGTGATGGTGACACTACAGACATTATTTTAGGGCCTTGAGATGATATTTATATGTTTAAGTTTGCCCTGTGAATGAAATTAACATAAATTAAATAAAGTTTCTAAAAACGTATTCAAATTGCTCACTCAGACACTTTAGCTAAAATAAGAGGTTAGAGGGTAATTTGTAGCCCACTTCAATGGGCTCAATGCTCTAAGCAGGAAGCTGGGGTGCCAAGTGAACACACACAGGTGATGACTCCCCATCATATGACATTCATGCCCACAGTGAGTTGATGTAAACGTCTGAGCATACCTGAACAAATAACTGAAGTCTTTACTGAGGAGCAACATTTATTTCAAACGGGTTATTCAAAATACAAAACAAAAACAAAAAAATAGAAGAAATTACAGTTTAGCTAGGCAAAAGAAATTACAAGCAAAGACACAAGTAAGAATACATGGGTCAAAAATAGTAAGTAAAGAAAGCACCATTTTTAATGTTACAAAATTTAAAACGTTTTTATTTGGAATATCAAGTAAAATGCCAAATTAAAAAAAACAAAAACTTCAAGATTTTATTAACACTTTTTTCCTTTTTTTTTTTATACATACACACATATTGTAGTAGGGTATTAAGGCACAATGTTAAAAGCATCTGGCATTAACTGGAGGTAAGACAATAAAAAAAGACAGAGCTTGATACACTGGAAGCCGAAGTGACATCTCTTTGGTACAGCTGCATGATTTGGAAGAGACACACTATCAATGAGCATGACAATGTTAACTCGACAACATTATGTACAAAAAATATGTAAAAAAAAAATGTTATAAATATGTCTAAAAACCACAGACACTATTTACATCTTCACACTGAAGGAAGGTAGGACTATTCAACGTTTCACACTCGGTGGATTATTTTGGGATGTTGGGAAATCGATTGTCAACAAAACAGTTGTTGGAATCCACAAACGATACTTTCGACATGTGATGGGAAAACTGTATTGCTTGGATGTCAGTTCATTGTCTGTGAGTGCAGTAGGCACAGTGCGATGTTGTGATGACGAGTCTCGAAACTCTTTTATTTTCTCCCCCAGCTTTCTCTGCTCTCAATCCTTCTTCCTCAGTATGAGATAAATGAGGCCACTGATGAGACTCAGAGGGAAAGCCACCCAGGCCAGCACGTAAGAGTAGCCATAGTCTCTCTCACTCTTTGGTCTCATCACGGTGTAGATAATCGCTGCGCACATCACAAAAACACCTGGGAAAGATTTTATTTTTTCAAAATGAGAGAAAGAGAGAGAGAGAGAGAGAGATCAGGAGGGTTGCAGATGATGTCATAGCTCAGACTACTTCCTTTCAGGGTGTAACCCCTCTCAGTAATAAAGTCATACTCACTCGCCAAGATCTGGAAGATGGAGGTGAAGTAGAAGCGTCCGCCCTTAAACAGTCTGAACAGCTGATAAGCGAAAGCTAACAGGGAGACGAAGCAAAAGACTACAGCCAGGATCATCAGGGCCTGCACAGCCTGGATCCAATCTAAGGAAAGGAGAAAGAATAATTTTCAATCCTCATAATCTATAACAACAAAAAAGGTTTGTTATTCTGGAATGTGCATAAACCTTCAGTGCTGGCCTGTGAACAGTGGTAGCCGTTCTGATCTGAGTAGCAGTTATACCAAAGATCGGTGTGTCTGTCTTTTTCTAAACTCCATTGCTAAAAAAGAACAAAAAATAAATAAAATTTAAAAAAAATACAAGCAGTCATAAGCACAAACGTGTTATTCTTGTTTCCAAAAACTACAACACCAAATTGCCGCACAATGAAACAGCTGCAGCCCTAAATAGAATGCGTCGCTTACACTGGATGCTGTAGACACAATGAGGAGAATGAAAACGAGGAGGTGCAAAGCAAGCACTCCCAAAAGAATGCACAGCATGTTGGATGCAGATCTGGAGAGGCATAAGAAAGCAGAGGTAAGAAAAACACAGATTCATTCAGCAGCTCAGCACAAGTATTTACTCATTTCGACACCAGGGGGAGGCATTTCCTCACTTCTGCACCAACCGCAATGTTTACCTCAATGTGAAAGTGTCCCATTACATCGAAAGGAAAAAGAGAAAAAAGACACTTTTTAAAAGTATTTTTTTTAGTTTAATGAGTAAAGTATACTAAGATAAAACGAATCTAAAACACTTTATGTCAATTCAAGACGCCGAGCCACGTAATTATTTAAATGTGAAAATGACTTAATTACTCAGTCTTATAAACAATGTTTTCATAGTTCCTTCTAGCAAATATAACTTTATGAGAAAGCTCTGCTTGAAAAGTTTTTTTTATCGACAGTCTGTTTTACGAGCAGTCAAACTCAATCCATATGCGAGGGAAAATATCCCAGTAAGCGCCGCCGCCATGCGTAAACTTCGTTCGTCTCTGGTTTTCTCAAGAATGAAAAGTCAAAACTACGACAGTCGAGACACGTAAACCACCGAGATTTGAGCTCGCGACATCATTTTTGTATCGGTACAGTAAATCCAAAGCGGTTTTGAAGTCCAAGAAGACCTGATAGTTAAGTGAAATAAATGGTTCTTTACACATAACACTAAATTGAAATAAAAACAAAACATACATTTAGTGACTGCAAAAAAAAGAGAAAAAGTTTCAAAACTTAAATCCAACTTACAAAAGGTAGAGCAGAAGTTTTCAGTGAAAAAGGGCGTGTTGAAGAGAAGTGAAGAGTTGGGAAAGAACCGTAGCGCTTCTGCTCCTCTCGCCTCTCTCTCTCTGCAGTTACTATTCCAGATGTGTCTCATGCAGCCCAATCAGTCTGAGAACACCGCCCTGCAGGCCCTGCACGTCACCGGAGGTCTGCTCCTTTCCACCCCCCCTTCTTTCTTATTCCCGCGGAATGATATGGGCTGTGCTGAAGTGCGGAGGGCTGTACAGGGTGTCCAGTAGTATTTTGTTTTCTTGCTATAAAGTCTTGGAAATGCAGGAGGCGTTGGTCGGCTCAGTATTTTAAAGCGGAGCACTCTGCATTGTGCGTGGCTGACACACCTAATAAAGTTGCACGTTGAGTCTTCGTTTGTCTTATCCTTTTATAGCTCATTAGAAAAACTCAAGTCCTGTCTCTCATGGTTTTGGCTGTTGACAAATTGTGCGTCTTAATGCGCATTCCCTTTTATTGCACCAATAAAAACAATTTAACTCGAAACAATAAAACTGGCACAGCATTATGTTTGTATAAATAAACACGGCTTCTTTCAAAAGTCTGCCGTCTCCCTATCAGAAAGGTCACTTTTTGTTTCAGAGCTAAAAAACATTACGGTCCAACCAACAGTAGGACAATCCCACCCAAATAATAACACATCAGCTTTAAAATCTGTCATAGTCACGCTTGGGATTTATTAAACAGAATGTCATGATCTTTTTCAGATTATTTTACAATCCAGATAAATCATAATTTAACTGGATGAAATTTGCCTCCCAAAAATAATTCCATGAAGTTTGGAAGCGTCACAGAGAGCATCCCTTACAGAGCAGAAAGTTGCTGAGACTAGACTGTATGCTTTAGCAGCTATTTCTGTTCTGAACAGCTTTTTGCACTAATATTTCTTCGTCAGTGGTTTTTTCTTGTATTCTGTACAAATGCAGCACAGTTCACAAGAATTCTGTGACAAGCACTTGTTTCCAGATATTTTAGCAACCAAAAAAAGCAGACAAGAGAAAAGGACCAGCATGTTCTGAAACGGCCGGTTTGATGTTAAAGCACTAACTATATATTCTAGCAGCCATCAGCTTGTGGATCTCTGTATTTTGCCTCAATTATGTAAGGTTGAATTCCTTCTAGGTGGAAATATCCCTCTGTCTGATATTATCTGTGCTCATCACCATAGTTTTCTTTGAGGGAAGTCTCCTTCAGACTGAATGGAAATGTTTAAAAATTCCAAACTAATTATACTGAAACTCACTTATTTGTGTCAATTCTAGTAATTTCATATAATTGCCATCTCTAGAGTCTGTTCTTAAGAGAATCCATGAAATCAAGGTGACCTGCATGATTAACATGTAGAAAAAATAATTTTCTAAGCTCACTTATTTTTTTTTTTTCTTTTTGTTATATTTTGCATTGGGGGTTCTCTTGTTACATTTATGTTTCTTTATTAGACTTGAACAGTTGTTCGAAATGACTTTTTACATTATTCAAACACATAAAATGAACTGATCTGTGATTATGGCATTAGGGAATTATCTTACATTTTATACATCTATTCTAAGGTGACATGAGAACCTACTGCCTTATGACCAGAGCTTAGATTTGCTTTTTGCTGTGTACCTCAGATAATGAGCTTAGCTTGCTATGAAGAATGACTTTGACATAAACTTTTTAGCTAACTTAGCTTTAGCTAAACAAACCAAAGTTTGATGTAAACTTAAATGTGTGGTCCAGCACAGAATGTTTCTTAGCTTTTACCAAAGTGCAGTATTCATCAGTGGCAAGCAGTTCCTGGCCCAGTAAGGTCTTCTCTACACAAAAGGGTGGTTTCCTGAGTAATCCGCTTATTTAACAGTTAGTCTGAGGAAAACTGACAGCTCAACCACACAGCCAGTCCACTGATGTTTCTGTACTGATAAACATAACAAAGTTACATCAAACCGAAAGCCTGAAGCTTGTCTAATTTTGACGAATATTACACAAGCTCACCATCAAGCCAGAAGCCATGCGTTGTGGACAAGCCTTGGAAAAAGGAACAGTTCAAAGAGACAGACTACATGTCTCAGCAAAATGTTTACAGCAACAATAACCTTTTGGATGCTCAGCTTGTGACAGGCATGGGCAGCTGGGTTTAGGTATAGGGTTTGTTATGATCAATTTTCTTGTTGGTTCTTTGTGATAATTACTCTGTCCAGATTCTGTGTGTTGTCTCTGTTATTGTCTCTTGGTTCATTCTTTCATGTTCAGTTTCATAGTTTACTCCTGTGCTCTGTCTTGTGTGTATTTTCATTTATTTTTCTTAGTTGTTTGTCAGACTTGTTTCATCTTTAGGTTCGTTTTTGTCTCAGCTTAGATTAGTAAGATTAAATTGATATTTGTTTATTTTTATTCATTTGATAATGCATTCATCAGTGGACTTTTGTTTGTAGCCTTCTCCATATTAAACACCCTGACAGTTCACCACAGATATTTACTCATACAACAAACTCCAAGCATTCTTTGCTGGAGGGTAATATTTGACTAAACCAGTGTCGTCAGTTAAATTATAATCAAATTGTGTAAGCAGAATTTGTCAAAAAAAAAAAAAAGAAAAAAAAAGAATTGTTGCAAACTGAACATTAGATTTGTAAACTACAAATTGAAATATATTTGATAGGTAAATTTGACCTGCCATCTGATAGGCGAAATTGCATAGTTCAGCCATAACTGTAATTCTGCTGATTTTTTTTTTACCCTGTAAGATCTTCATATTTTACAAACCTGAGCTGCCCATATACTGACTGGTCAGAGATGCATGTCATTCCTTGTTCTGCTCAGAAATTGCAGAACAATTTCTGAGCAGAAATTGTTTGAGTGTTGTTGCCTGTGAATGAGCCCTCTAGAGGACTCATGGTATGCACAGAATGCCTATGCATGGGCGTGTGTGTGTGAGTGTGTGTGTGTGTGTCTGTGAGGCAAGCCCCATGTTCACATCTGTGTGAGTACAGAGTCGGGAGAGCTTGTCCAGTGCCAAAGGGAGTTACCATAGTGCAATGTTTGGATCATACTAAATCGATGGAACTCTCCACACAAACAAGATTTAAGGATGAGTGACCGACACTGCAGGCCACGGCTTGCCAGGTCTCTGAATCCCTCATCTCAGCAGCGTGGCAAGGCTGTAAACCAAAGCAGGATGATGATACCAGTGAAAAACAAAAACAAAACAAAAAAAATCACCCAGTTTAGACCGGGGTATCTCTTGAAAACACCCCAGTCTAAACGTAACTGCCGTCGGAGAACCAAACTCGGGCCTCTCACCCACCGGCTCTTGAAGTTTTTGGCTCGGTCAGGTGGATTCCTGTGGTCTGTGTTAGTAAACACAGAAAGGAATGAGGCTGTTGGCCGCTGCCCGGGCCGTGGGCTGCCAGGTGAAGCAGTTCTGTGTGTCCTGGCAGAGCAGGAGTTGGGCAAAGAAGCAGAGCCCATTGACACCATGAGCACTCAGCTGTAGCTGCTGCTGTTTGTGAAGATCTAATTGAAGCAGTGGTTTGGGGGCCTCTGGGAGGCAGAGCCAACAGCAGCAGGGTGATAAGATGAATATGTCTGATCTAGTGGAAGCAGGTGGGCGCAAGCTGTACACAGAATCTCCAAAAGCTTGTCACGATCCTTAAAATATAAACCTTCATTGTAATATTTTCTTGAGTATTGTGGTGAAAGACCAATACTAATTTGAACATAGTTGTAAACATGAAACAATCCTTAACTTCTGGCCACAAAGTTTAAAAGTACAAAAGGAGAACGACAGAAATTAAACCTTGTTTCCACATATAATCAAAGAATATCTGTAGGGAATATTAGTTATGCAGTCTTAATTATGGAAGCTTCATTTCAAGGAGCTTCCACCGTTTCTTTATCACTTACAGATTTATTCATAAGTGGGTACTCTGATAAACATATCAAAAAGCAATAACATGGAGCTCATAATGACGTTTTTATAAAACTAGCAGATATTTTCCTATGAATATTTCAGAAACACTTGCTTCAAAAAGAAGTCATGAGTCCCAGACGATCATTGGACTGAAAGTCTCGGTTTTGCCATGTCCTTTGTTACGTAGCTGTTTGCAAAATAACCCCCCAGACCTCCCACTTTAAATAAAAAAACACAGCTCTTCTTTCCAAATCTGGGGTTACAAAACAAAAAGGTATAAACAAAGTGAATAGAGCATGGCTTTGCAGGTGTAATTTAAACCTGGGCTTCCTCCTCTACCAAATGATTGAATGGGGGGAGGGGAGGGAGGTACCTAGTTCTCCAAAACAGCAAGCGATCAAGTTAGGGCACATACGCTTTTGCAACTTGATCGTTCGTCTGCTTAATTTTTTTTTTTTTTGTCAGAGAAGCTACTTTGTGCAAAACAGCTGACCAATTGCCAAGCTCATAGAGGCATGATAATGTTCCTACTGTCATTGAATGAGAACATGCGTTGTTAGGGCCCTGCTTAAATATGTTTTACATATGAACAGTATGTGCAGTTTAAGAGATTCTTCTAATCTGCTTTCAGTTATACTGTATCATGTTAACATGCCTGATTCTGATCAAGTCCATGCATCTATTTCGGCTTTGATGCAAATTATGTGATGTTTGTACTGCACGGTTGAGGTCAGGTCATGTTAAAGTGAATTACCATGGAATAAATCAGCCTTTGTTTGGATCCACCTACAGAAGTGGCCGGATGACTCTTTTAGGACGAGCTCATCTACAGCCACACCAAATGTAGGAGGGACGGCGGAGCGAGGAAATCTAGGTTTTGCTTTTGGTTTTGGATGCAGCCAGCACTTGGCTGCATGCAGTGCATTTAGCAGGACAGTCTGACAGGCAATTTTAAGTTTGAAATTAGACATTTACATGCACTGTATATATATTTGCAAAATACCAGCACAAAATAACAGAAATCTTGTCTTTTTTTATTCACCTCCAATTCAGAAATATAGACTACATAAATATTTGATAGTGTTGCCTTTTAAAATGTGACCTGGATCAAAATGTTTTGGGTGTCCTTCCACGGGTTCAGCACAATCATTTTCAAGACTTTTTTTCAAATCCTTATGATATAGTTGACTCAGGTTAGTACACCTCCTTGGTTGCAACTCTTCAGCTCTGCCCACAATTTTTAAGGGATTTAAAAAAAGTGCTTTGTGACGGCCTATCTAAAACATTAAAGCTGTTATCTTTAGTCTACTTTTTAATGAATTTGGAACTGTGTTTAAAGTCATTTGTGTTTAAATTCGCTGCTGATGTCTTTAGATACTGCTTAAAGATTTTCACATAATGTTGATGTTCTCTTCACCCTGTGGTTTTGCTAACTATAATTTGGATGTTTTTGGGGTTACCTTGTATTTCTTTTGGAATAATTGCTCATTTCCTCCGACTTTCTTATAAGTGGGCCTTTGTGAAGGCATAACAAATATATTTTCATCCTCATTTCTGAAGAGTTTTATGGCTGGACAACACAATGCTGTTTATACTTTCATATAATTGAACAGATAAACACTGCAACTTCAAAATTTGTAAATGATTTGCTGATTTAGTCTGATTTAACGTCAGACAGTGACAATGAAAGGTTATGTCTCCTTTTTTTTCAGTGTATCTGGATATTATAAGTGTCAAATTCCCTTTAAACTAAAGAGGCAGAACCAGAACAGTGACATTTTGACATCAGTCAGTTCATTCCACGTCTTCATTCCGTCGCAGGTTGACAAGCTCTCATTGAAAATCTGATCAAAACTGGAATGTCAAAATCCTGCATGTGTCTGTGTGCGTGTGTGTAGGTGTGTGCGTGCGTGTGTGTGTGTGTGTGTGCTGCACCCAGGTCCGGGTCAGATGCATGACTCAGTTGGTGTACAGTCCAAACAGAGGACGTTGGGATCACTCTGCCATAAATTTACTCTTCCTTCTTGTGCGTAAGAGTTGGTAGCATGGTGAAGCCCTGATCTCGGGCCTGAGCTGGTATTTGTGTTTCGTCACTTAGCGACTATCAGATAATGCAGCACAGATCACACAGGAAGAGCTAAGGAGGAATCCCCTAAAACCCAGAGCTATGCTAAAGGATTGCAAACATTCGCAATTGACTGTTGGAGTGAATTGCATTCTGACACAAGACATAAACATACACAAGAAAATTATGTTTCTGGAGGACTCAGCCCAGAACAGGAATGTTATTTTCTTTTATTATTATTATTATTATTATTATTATTATTATTATTATTATTATTATTATTTTAAATACAGCATTTCTTGTACTTCACAAAAAATAGATGCAGGTCCACTCATCAAAACAAGACAGGGTCACATTAGCTCAATCTTGCCATCCACACTTCTCTTATTTAAAATCATTAAAAGTCCAAAATGAAGCATGACTAAACAGAAGAGCTCTATTGGATATGAAATAATTAGATAAAGTAGGCTAAGGCTGTGCTACTCTCCCTTCTGAAATGTGCCTCTCCCTCCCTATAAAAAAAGGGAAATAAATCAGAGACATACATTGTGAAAAAAAAAAACAAACTCTAGATTGTGGCACTTCACTGATCCCAAACATGTGCTAATCATTAGTATCTGGCTTCCTGTTGAAATTGATGTCACTGGCACACACATCCCAACAGGCAGGATCATTATACAAACTGTTGCTTAGAATCTGAGAGATACTCTTCTCAAGGGGTTGCTTGCAGAGGCTTTTGGAACATTCCTCTTCTCTAAGTGCCAGAATGGCATCTGCCAACAAATACTTTCTTACCTAAACTGTCCAACACCTATAAGAAGAAAAAAAAAAAGGTGATTTTAACTTGTATTTAGTGCTCTAGCTTGGCAACCTATTGTTTGCTTTAGAAAGCTTCTCAGCTCAAATGTCACGATAAGGAAGTATAAACACATGAGCTCATTTACTCTCAGGTTTAGGGTGTGTTCAAAAGCTTTAGCGTTCAAGAAAATCACTGATAACCCAGAGCAATTGTGAAGATTTTCACAGATGGTGACACTTTATCGACTTCCTTCAGTCGCGTGTAAAAGCCGAGCTGGTAATAAAAACTCAGGTTGAGAGCGAAGGGTTAGGACAACAATCTTCTTTCAGTACGCTGCCAAGAAAACTTTCGCTTTTTTCACTGCCGAGATCAGACAGTGGTGAAGTCGTGAGTCATCGAGGAGTTGATGTGCGCTGGAATCCGCAATGCCTCCAGGACTTTGGTTGCTTTTCAAATTTCCTCAAGAAGAATAGATCAGATCACATGCCGGGAAATGTGGTGACACAAATACACATGTACTGGCCAGGTGAGTGTACAGCGGCCTGGCCAAAGGAAACTGTGGCCTTCTACGAAGTCCAACTTTGACGCAGCGATGTGTGTCTTTGTCTGTCGGCGTCAGTTTGGACAGCAGCCAAGAGCATTCAGCAACATCAAATCTGTGCCAAACCCACTGACAGCTCCTCTCCTCTGTGTCGGAGAGAAGTAGGAACTGAGGATGAACCGACAAAATCTTTACATGGACATTAGAAAAGCTCTGGAAGTAATTTGGCTTGAAAGCACTGACTGATCCAGAGCCAAATGATACTGTTGCTGCACCGACTTCCCTCCCCTCACCACAGCCTTAACCCTGATGCTGAACTTTGAACTCATCAAGAAAGACGAACTAATTCATTTTGCATTCATTTTGTTAGCCATGCAGGCTGACTGTGTACGGGGATCACAAGTCGGACATGTAGGGCCTGGTGTTCATTGGACAGAAACATCACTTGAAACTGTGCGTAAACGTTAAAGAAAAAAATCCACAATGGAGTATCGCTGATGACTTCGGAAATCCTCTAAACGACAATCTCTGGAATCCTGTGGTTCATATGAGTGGTTCAAAGTACATGACCTCAGCAAAATATTTTACATATCACTATGAATCTTAGTAAACACATTTCTGAGTCCTCTTAAAATTATTTTCACGATTTGTGTTTTTTTTTTTTTTTTTTTTTACATGAATCAGATCCATATAGATTTAGCCAAGTAAACAGCTACGCTACAAATACTTGTGTATGCTTGTTGTTTTACATTAATTTTCTATTTTAGGGCTCAACTTAGGGGTAATTTTACTCTGTACAATCACTGAAAATCACAAGACATGACAGTAAACAGCTCTTAATGCTGCTAGTAATTATCAATTTCTGTAGAGCTTGGTTAAGAAGGGTTCCAGATACTGATTAAATTACTCAACCTTACAGATCTCTATGGAGAACTACTTGAAGGCTTACAAGTATAGCACACCGGACAACTACTGGCACTCGTGATAGAGATGTCAATAATACTAAAATAAAGTAATTATTTATTGCGGAAACGTGACCTCCAACCTTCTTCAATTTAAGTGCATGTTTTGGTGAGTGAAAACAAACAGAAGTTCCAATATTGTTTTTTTTTAACAAGAGGTCACCACCAGCGCCAACCTTCAACGTTCCTATGAAATACATAAGCCTGAAGCATTTTTGTAATTCATTTATTTATTTTTTTTATTTTTTAAATTTACCACTGAGATGTCTTCACTGTAGTCTGTAATGGTTTTCTGGCTTTATGTTGTAAATTCGACCTAAGGCAGAGGCCCGTCCGTTGTATCCCCCTTTAAATTTAGAAAGACAAGAGAACATGGCATTAAAGGAACTATGTGCTGACGAGAGAGAAACTTAATACAAGAAAGTTGCTACAGGCCAGAACTTGTGAATATCTGCACTCACAGGAATACCTAAAATGTAAACCAACTGGTACATACCGAGTACATTTGCCTCATGCATAAGAAGAAAGCAGCTGCAATCACTGCTTTTAACACTAGCGCTAAAAATAGTCACATGGTTTATTTTTGTGGCTGTGCATTTAGTGGTTTTACAATTTGATTGTGATGTCTACAAGGCTATGAAAAGTATTTGCACTCAGATTTCTACTGTTTTCTTGCTTGCTTTTTTTTTTTTTTACTTGAATTTTTTTTTTTAAATGTCATTCATTGCACATTTTAAAAATTTTAAACAATCATTACCTGGATAAATAAAAAAGGCTGATGTGATATGAGGATTTCATTTATAAAAGGACAAACGCGATGAGAAATAACCTGAACCTAACTGAAAAAAACCCAAAAACAAAACAAAAAAAAAATCTAAATGTGGTAGATAATTTACCACACCTAACAGCAACAACTGTCCTTAAACATTTGTGATAACAGCAGGTGGTATTTTACATCCTTGTGGATGAAGAAGCTGTCAGAGGAAAAGGGGTGTGGATGGAAATTTTCCCCTCTTTTCCTTGAATAACTGCTACAATTCAGCCACAATGGACAATTTTTGAGGATGAATGTACAGTTTCAGATCGTGCTACAGCGTCTCAATCAAATGCATACCCAGAACTTGACTTGACCACGGGCAGCAGCAAGTCGTCAAGGTCCCAAAGCAGCAAAGCAGCCCCAAACCAAAAAAACCTACCACCACCATGTCTCACTGTTGGTGTGAGGAATCTCTTTCTGAAATGCTGGGTTGGTTTTACATCAGATATGACGAGGCATATAGATTTTTCAAAAAGTTCAAGTTCCTCTCTTTAGGGGCAAATACCTTTCAAAGAACTGTAAATCAGTTTTACATAGCTGAGTCTGTAAGGAGTGTGTTCCTAAGTTCAAAATCTTGACTGCAAAGAATATTAAAAGCCTGGCTAGATTGGAAATAATGTACCCTGTGCTGTCAGTTGCAAGCAGTGCAAAAAAAAAAAAAACACCAGAAACAAAAACAGTTCCCCACAGATGCTAAAACTTCATCAAAGGGGGCAATCTGGGGAAAGAATCACACCGCGGTCCATGCAATTTGATTGTAGGGCAATCTCTGTAAAATATAGAGCACAAACAACCCAGCAGTCTCGGCTTATCATAAAATGTGTCCAATGCTCCATGAAGCACAGATCTCTCAGATTAACACTTTGACCTTCCCAGAGGGAAACTTAAAAAAAAAAAAAAAAAAAAGCCCTCGCGTAGCTGCCTCGTTTTTGCGTATGGGAAGGCAAGAACGTCTTGATGTATATCGCCCCCAGCTTTTTCTTCTACACTTCTGTCAGGAACCCACCCACTCCCCTCCCAGCTCAACATCGCTTTCGATCCAAAGTGATGAGAGTCGAAGGGATATATTGTTATGCTTTACGCATTCCAGATGAGACATTAGCCCGCCCCCTCCCACACACCACACACACACACACCCATATGAGAGTTTCAAAACATGTGTTCTGCTAAGTCTCTTTATGTGATGGATTTCATTATTTCATGATCCAAAGAAGAAGGGCGTTGTCAGGAACACCAAGCAAAAGCAAGATTGTCGTGTATGTCGTTTTTTTATTTGTTCGTTCAATTAAAAGTTGAAAAAATAACTTGAAATTGTGGTGACTTTGTCATTGTTTTACTTTTTATAACACAAACTTGGCCATGTGGAACAGACTAGCGTAGCAGCTTGGTCTGGTCTCTCCACTTTTTCATAGTTTTAGGGGGGGGGGGATGGGAGGGACAGACTTAATTGAAAACATGGGCTGTTTTTATATTTTTTTCCATTATAAAGTTACCCTTTCAAAACAATTACCTGCTTTCTCATTACACGGAGACTTTCGAGTTCAGCTTCAAAGTCTTTGTAAAAGCTGAGCTGCTGAAATGTGCACCGTGTGCATCTTTTTGATAACTAATGGATTTAGTAAACAGCTGCAGTACCAACACACTTTCCCTCTCCAGACTTAACGGCCGAGAGCTGCAGATTTGTGGAAAAGTGGCAAACAAACAACACCGTCTCCCTCGCTTTCTCAGTCTCTCACAGAGAAAACTGCAACGCATCTAGACGGGACTAAGTGCCACTTTGGTGATGTTGGGGTTTTCCGAGGAGAATATTGAATTCTCTGAGGTCACGGCTGGGTTCGTAGATCTCCAGTGAGTGAAAACGACACACATGGTTCGTAGGAGAAAGGAGAAGGAAGGAGGAGAGACGGGGAGGAAGGCGGAGGCCGTGTTTTTTTTGTGTAGTCCTGAGAATTACCCGAGAAACTGTGGTGAGTTGTTGCACAATGGATGACTGGAAAGTTCATGGAAGAATGGAAACTCTGGGATGACGGCAGTGCTGTCTCACCGCTGCGGCCAATTATTCCTGTGAATATCAACACTCTTTCAGTTTCATTGTTGAGACTTTAGCTTTAGTTACCTAAGAAACAATGACTAACAAAGCAAGAAAAATTAAAAAATAAATAAATAAAAAAGGACGTCAAGACGAGGAGAATTTCCCCATATTTTCACGTTTGAAGACCTTGCCATTTATTTACTCCCTCTCCTTCGTGGAGCACAGATAGGGCAGGCTGCAGACTGCAGGCAGCTGGAGCACAAACATCCCCTGGTCACACCCAAGGCATCCCAAGCATGCAAGGCCAGGCAGTCGCAGTGGTCTCCAAATATCACCAAGTCTCTGTTGGTGACTCACTATTAATGTCTGTGCATGTGTATAAGAAAGGGCCGGTGTTTGATAGAGTGGTGAGAACCAGCGCTTTGAATGTGCCACATGTTGCTAAAAGACGGGCTCAGTGAACGCTCAGACCGATGGAGCTCCACAACAGTGAGCCAAGTGTCTTCTCTCTCTCTCCCCACAGCTATATCCTCCCAAACCCAGGGGCCAGCAGCGCTCTGACCTCCTTCTGCTTCCACCCCGTATACTCCTCCTCCAACACTTCCTGGCCCCAAAAACTCCTGAACAGCTGGAGCCTGGAGCAGGAGAACAGTAAAAAGAGGCATTTGGATGATTACTTAGCCATTCACTCCCTATGTGTTTTTTTTTTTTTTTTTTTTCCATTCCGCTCTGATTTATGTGTTGTCCAACTTCTCTTTCGCTCAGCAAGTCAGTCAAGCACCATGTAAACATTCCTCAGTCGAACATGAGTTCGGCTCCCATGAAGTCTTAGGTTTCTTTTTTTTTTTTTTTATGTCAACATGACTTTTTTAAGTATGAATGAAGCAGCTTAAACAACTCTCTTTGAACATCTCAGAGAGCTGACTGTCAGTCAGTGGATACGGCTACAGATGGAGAGGGTGGAGACGGTGGGTGGGAGGAGACATGCAAGGCTTTTCTACATGAGGTATTCTGTGCTACAGGAGATCCAGGAGATGTGCTCATGCTCAGCTGCATCTTTTGAGCCGACACGCCTTTGCATCACATGTAAAGTATTTTGTGTTCTCTCCCCCGAAACACCCTCCCCCCACCCCTTCTCTCAAGCAGTGTGGGTTTAATTCTCATGCTGAAATCCACCCAGAAACAAAACAGCTGGCAGATGTGTGTTTCTCTAAACTGTTTCGAAGATCAAAAGCTTGTTTTAGTCCAAAATTTGAGCAAACAATTACATTCTTAGCATGTGTGCCTGCAGAAGGGTGTCTGTATTTACCACTGTATTTATGCGATTACAAGATAGAGACAGGGCATGAGCCAGAGATTTTAAATGCAAAATGTGTTTTAGTGAGTAGATACAGTTAGAAATTTGAATGCACTCATTAATGACATGAATTGGGTTTTTTTTTTTTTAGTTTTTATGTGAACCTTTTTTTTCAGTGGAATGATTAAACACCAAACAATGCATTGTATACATATACACATTGTCCCTTGGCAAGTTGCAAGAGCAAATCATCTGGCTTTAGCTTGAATTCTAGCTGAATATTTAGTTGGTCAGACAGAAAATAGAGCTTTTTTTGAATAGTTGGTTTGTTGGAATGGACACAGCTTTTAATCAAAGTCCAAACATCATCAATAGAGATTAGTAAGTACCTTGGGAATGGGTGTTCTGAAATCTTACATTTTGTTTGCTTGCTTTTTTCTAATCCAACACCAGTTTTGATGTATGATGTGGGAACATTTCATCCAAAGATATTCATATTCGATAAATTAGAACATGCGCTCAAATGAGGCCCATTAGTCATATTTAAAGTACCTTTTGAAAATAAGAACCTTTGAGCGGGTACATTTCTCCTTTGAATAATTTTTTTTAAAGATCGGATGTAATATTCTAATTTTGAATGTCATGTTTTCATTACCTGTAAGTGGAAAATCACCATAATTAACAGAAACAAAGGCTTCCAAACGTCCATCTCTGTGTAATTAATCTATATAATTTGTTTCACTTAGTGATTAAGGTTTGTGAAGTCAATTACCTTCAGGAACTTAAGCTAATTTTCTCAGTAATATATATATATATATATATATATATATATAGCTGTGTAGCTGATTTCAAGTTAAATTGATACTGAATTAGAAGCATATTTCTTTATAAACTACTTCATTCTATTTTTTTCAATACATCAGCGTTACTGTTATTTAACCAACCATCTGCTTGATGCCTTTATCACGGCGCTTGACAGTTGTTGTGGTGTTTCTCTACAGTCGGAAAGCCTCCACTTTGACTTTGACGCTTATCGGGCCAGAGAAAATCGTCGGGAAGTTCAAGCAGTACAATAACCTGCACCTCACACGCTGTGTTTCTTTACAAAATGTAAATGAAAGCTTTGCATGCGTTTTACCCATGCACAAAAACGCGTTAATCTGGTTTGAGTCAATCAAATAAATACAGAAATTTAAATAAACACAGCACAAGTCAACTCAGCCCAGCAGAAACACACACACACAAAATATGCAACACATCTGTTTCACTCTGATTGGCTGTGTAGACTCGAAGGAGGAGAGCCAAAGGCCGGGCAGCGGGACAACGATTAGAGCCAGCACCGGACGGACTTTTCCCCCTCTTCTTTCCAGCTCAGCCCAGAGGGAACAGTGACCAGAGGGAGTAAAGCGTAGACCGGATGACGGAGTTGTTTAATTGAGGAGCAACACCCATGTTTTAAAGTCATCTCTCCACACAGATCTCTGGGATTCTTCACCCTCTTGTGTTGTTTTCTGACTCCGTACACACCCTGATTTATGATGCACTCGAGATTTTGGGGGGAGAGTGAAATAAACCTTCAAGCTGTTGCAGTTCTTTCCACTGGTGACAGAGCTTGTGCATCGGTTCGGATGAAAACAGGAAGGTGACAGTCTGTAATGGAAAGTCAGTCTGAGCAGCTGTGCCGGGGCTGATATTAGCAGCTGTGAAATCACAGGGTTTAATGAATTCAAATGGGGGGGGTGGAGGGGTGTTTTATAAATGTGAAAGCCATTATGGCCTGAAAAATGACTTGAATTTGGGGAATTTAAATGTCTTTAAACATAGAGGTCAACTCCAAAGCTGTCGCGCATAAAAGAAGGAACTGTTTAAAAATCTGTTTGCTGGACATTCATTTTTAAGCATAAGGAAGGTGTAGGAGATTAACTTCGCTGGGTGAGACAAAGATATTCAGAAAGTTATTGAAAGCATGCAAGTATGTGAGACATATTTCAACCGCAGAAAGAGAAGAATTGCAATGTGCTGCACAAAAAGCAGCCACATTATCAGCTATCAGTCTCAAAGTCCGTCCCTCATCTCTTTCCTAAGTTTGCTGCATTGGAATTACTCATTATGTCAGCCAGACGCGAAGAAAGACAAAATTAAAGAGGGAACTACAAGGTCAAAGTTCAAATCTGGCCTTTGGGAAGTGACCTTTTCTGATCTTTTACTGCCATATTTGCCCCACAGTGGACATGCAGTGTCTGCTCAAACAAGGTCTTCATTGTGAGGCTGTGCAGCCGTCGTGCTGATGGCTCCGTGTCCACGTTGCTGCGAGATCAACATCTGAAGCCCATTTTATCAATCAGGGGCTGGATGATCGATGGAGCGTTCAAAACAGTAAACTACGTTCACAGTCGAACGGTTAACATGTTTTTACAGGTGAGGGAACTCACAAGTTCGGCAAGTCGACGTTGGAAAATGGACGTCGTGTCACCAGCGATTTTCCTCAAGTTCATGAGCGCGGGTCTAGACTCCAGAAACGTTATCATGGAGATTGCTTTCCGTCAGGCAGCCACGGACTAGCCTTGGAAAGGAAACGGCATCTGGCGGAGACGAGTGGGATGAGAGCAACAGAGGCCCCTTCCCCAACCACTGTGGTCATGCCTGAGTGCAGGCCAGGCTGTACCTCCAAGGGTCCCAAACAGCTGCGGGGCCGTTAGCGGAGCGAGGCTGAGTTAGCGTCAGCCTGCACAACAGAGTATAAAACAGGCAAACTGTAATGTGCCTGAGTAAAGTTGGCTTTACAGGGTCACCATTTGATTCTCTGACAGGTAGAAAATGACACCACTACCGCTAGAACCGCTGACCTGGACAAAGGAAACACATAAAGTTTGTCCTTCATGTACATTGGCAAGTCTGGTAAAGAGTCTTAAAGTAAATTCAGATTTTTTTTTTTTGTTTTTAATCTTACCCCAAATATTTTTGGTAAAATCCAGCTACTAATCTAAGGGAATTTAGAAATGAGGAATGTTATTTCTAACAGAATCATAAGTCTCACACTAGCTGGCAGCCCTGACATTAATGCTTTTGACATCCCTTCTCCTAATATAAAAAAACATTTTTTCTTCACCCTTTCAAATGCTTACAGCATAAAGAAAAAGTTTTTTTTTTTTATCATTATTGCACACGACCGCCCAGTCCTCGCTCTTCTCTTGTGTTCAATGGTTTTTTTTAGCTCACCCTTCAGGTGCAGGATTTAGGCCTGGGTGCTGATGATGACAGTTAATTTGGATTTGATGAACCATCTCCGAGTTTATTTTCTCATATGTTATGGATCATTATTCTACTGCAAGGCTCACTAATCACCAATTTTCAGCCTGGCAGAGGCCAGCAGATTTTGATGTGAAGTCTCCTGCTTTAGATACTGTGCAGTCCAACAATATTATTTGGGGTTTCAGAAGAGAAGAAGACTCAGCATCACAGATCCTTCAACTTCTACAGCAGCAGACCTGAGGCAGCTTTCCGCAAATGTATCTTTGCTGCTAGAAAAACTCACATTCTTGGTTGTAAAGTCCCAGCTGGATTTAGACAGCTGTATATGCTTTTTGTGACAGAAGAAGTGAAAAGGGTTTGGCTTTTTCTTCACCTCCCTACTCGTCATCCCATGTGGTTCCTCATCCAGTCTGGTGTGTCAGTTTCAGCTGGCTTTCAGAAAAACAAACTGTTGATCTAACTAGATACAGGCAGGTCTAAGTAAGTAATGTTTTCTTGTGTCCCATCTTGCAAAGGGGCTGAGAGAAATGGTTTTCAGTGTCACATCATACCCACACCCCAGTCAAACATTTCTTTAATGCTTTTGGATTTCTTTTAAAGATTCTCAAGCACACCTTCAGCAGGGGTGCCAGTCTATGTGGAGTGTGCTCTTCATGTATTACTAGAGCAATTTTTTATTCATAAGAAAGAAAATGGATATTTGCGGAATACCCAGCTGCATTCGGGCGAGTTTAAAGCAGTTTTAGACAGTGTTCCGGCATTAGATGGAAAAACACATTTTATACAGCAGAACTGAGACCAGTCCAAGGAGGTTATGATGCAGCCTCCACTTTTATGAAGGAAACTTTTGGTTGCACAGTGACTGAGAGGGAAAAGGAGCGAGACACAAGCTGCTTCCTTTGGAACTACTTTTCCATATGACAAAGCCATAACCCATATTCTGATATTTCTGTGAGGAAAAGGAAAAAAAAAAAAAAAGTCTCTGTGTGGGAAGACCCTCAGATGCGTGCAGGCTGGTCTAATTTTTCACAGCCCCCAGCTCAGGGACCCAAAACACTTAAGGGCAAGGACGACAGAGAAGTTTTCTATCCTCCCTGATCCTACTCCCCCCTGTTGCAAATGAGTGTGTGTGTGGTCTCCTCCTGCCAGTCCTGCATTTTCTGGTTTAAGGGTCAATAGGTCAATCCTGGGTACTGGAATGTTTATGTTTTTGCTGCTCCCGTTCACAGCAGTATCCATAGTGCCGTCTTTCTCTCCTCAAAGAACAAGACCTAAACAATACTTGTATGCAATCGTAAAAGGCCTTCACTTTTGTACTAGTAAAACATCAATGTACTTGTTATGAACTATAAAATGAAATGTCTTCAGCACTTAAAAAAAATACTGTTCTGTCATGCACCTCGTCTTGGTGCGGTTAAGATTCTAAACGTACTTGAGAAGAGAGCCTCCTCGTATAAACGCAGCATCCCCTGTTGGTTAATAAGCATTTATCTGGTCTTGGTTTTAATGATTATGAGAAAGGATGTCTGGACAGGATCCAGGTTTATCATTCCCACCAACCATCACAACTACACACTTGGCAGTTTCAGAGCATGGCACTCAGCCTCCAGTTGCATGGCAGCAAGCAGCTCCCCATACTGTGGACTTGCCACACCCACTCCCACCCACCCCATCTTGTGCACAACTGCATAAGAGAAATGGCTGTTTGTTCATGACCCATAAAACCCAGTTGCGAAACGCGGCTGCAAAAATAAAAGAAATTACTGTAGCTGCTCAGGGAGGGGCCTGTATATATTTTTTGAGGGGCTCTCGTGCTAATGTGCGGGTGGAGAGGGTTGTGGGTGGGGGGGTGAAAAGGAGCAAAGCCAAAGGGCGGTTTATGAACAATTTTGTATTCTGTTCCTTTCCTCCCCCATCCCCCCCATTTTTTTTTTTTTTTTTTTTTTTTTTTTTTTTTTTTTTTACTTCCTCTCTCCCTTACTCCGTTTTAACCGTCCCCCACCTTCTCTTCCTCAGTCCCCCCTCCACCAGCAGGTTGTTTAATACTTTCCAGATTTCAGCATGCCTTCAGCCTCCTGGAAGAGTTGCAAGTCTGCTGATGGAATTTGGCAGAGAAAGGGTTGCGGGTCCAGACTGGGGCTCCTGACACTGTAAAACCAAAAGAAGCTGAGCGCCTCCCGTTGGTGGCTCCTTTAAGAGAAGAGAAAAAAAAAAGTTTTTTTTTTTCTTAGGTAAGCTAAGAACCAACGGGAAATGACATTTGACAGCCTCAGAAACAGGATGAGTGTATTTGAGCGGGAAAAACAGCTGCAAGGCAAGACTCGAGTTACAATAGGGGTCTGAATGGGGGAGGGAGGCGAGTTGAGCCACCTGAACTAATCGGGCGTCTCCGGTGTCTTGTAAAAAATGTGCGGGACAACTAGAGTAGTTGTTTTTCACAGCTTCTCTAATCCTGTAAATAAGTCTCTCTGGAAGCCCTGAATGAAACCTCACAATTGTAAATAAAATATAATGGTTATAAACTTGATAGAATTAAACAACAACAACAGAAAAAAGTATGTCAAAGAAGTAAGATAAAGAATTTGTAAAAGGTTTAATTTAGACATCAAAAATGAAAGTCAGGGTTAAACGGACACGCCTAGCAAATCCAAAAAAATGAATAACCACTAGATGGCAGTAAATGACTGAGTTTCAATTAGATCAGTAGCAAAGAACATAAAGCGGTTAAATGGATTATTAAAGATAAGATTTTCAATATCGAATAAAAAAATAATGCCTTTTTAAGATTTAGTCTCATCACAAAATTCTTTTAATCAGTCTTCAAGAGGAAAAATGACACACAGTCAGATCAATACCTCCACCGGTTTGTATTGACCACGACCAATCAATTTAAATTGCTTGTTTCACCACAAGTGTAGGAATAATGACTTTTTTCCAGCCCTCTGGCAGGTTAGACTGTGAAATATCGTGACTGTGACAAACAGAGTTAAAAGAGATTAAAATACCACTGAGGTGAGGATGAGAGAATGAATCACCAATTCACACAAAAATAAAACGGTGTTTTTTTGTTAGTTTTTTCTTTTTTAGGGAGCAGCTCTGACGGGAAGCACTCGAGCTGTTAAAACAGGCAGCACCGAACTTCAGCCGAGCTGCCAGAGGCTCGCCTGTCCGTGAAAAAAAAGCGAAGGATGGTCAAGAAAATCAAAAGTGACAAAACTGTTTGGAGTCCATGATGATGAGCTGGATGCTGGCGAGAGCTGAACGTCACGGTGATCCATCTTCCAATCAGCTGTGTGAGAGGCATTATCCCGTTATGCATGTCCGTCAGTTAAGCTTTTTTTTGCCGGTAAATAATTGATCTTTCACCCTGCTCGCATTTTAAACACAACCCATTTATCCACACACACTTTATCTTGAATCATCACATCATTTTAAGATTGTACACTTAAGAAATATAGCTCACTAAGGCCTCTATTGCTTCCTTCCTTCCTCTTCTGGGAGAGCCAAAGAATAGAGACAGGAAACGGAGGCGGCACTCAAGGAATTTCTGTGTTAAGCGCCAACTGAGTAGCACAGCATATTCTATGATGTCCTACAGTGTCCTGGAAAAGTATTTATTCCCCCTGAACTGCTTTATCTCATTTCAGAGGTGTCCAAAGTGCAGGCTGACGGGCCATTTCTGGCCCCTGCACAGATTTTGTGCAGCACGCCCCTCATTTTAAGAATTGTTGAGGTCTGGATGACATCGACGTGCCCTAATTTCCGTTCATCTCATTTTTATTAAACTTGGCTAAATTGCCATGGCTCTGGTCAGAAGTGGCCTAATCAAAGTCTAAACTTCACTGCGCAAAAAATATTCACAGCTCATCATACAATCTGACTGAGCTTCAGATATTATGCAAAAAAGGAATGACCGATGAATTTAGGTCCCCAAAAGTGCAAAGGTGGTGTAGACATACCCCACACAACCCAAAGTAGTAGTAACTACATCAAAAGGGGATCGAGCGCAGTATAAACTTTGGGGGGCCAAGGAGCATAACAGTTTTCAGATTTTTAATCCACATCCCAATTAGGTAGGACTTTATTTTTCACATAAAATTCCCACAAAATACATTGTAGACTGAAGCTGTAAGTTGACACCATGTGAAAAAGTCCAAGGAGTGCAAATACATTAGCAAGGCATCTTACCCTAACAAAATATACAACAGCAAAGTTGCGTGTGGTTCTCTTTTATTGAAAAATATAGGTTAATTTGGGCAATATAGGAAAAAGGTCGAAGATATAAAGCACAGACAACGACAGTAAGGCTTATTAAGAGTAAAGAAAACATAGCGGCTCACTCAAACAAAACAAGAAAGACATAATTACATTGTGTAGTGTGGAACTGATAAATATGTCCAGTTATGCAAACTCATCATGTACCTCCTTTGTCCTGCAAGATTTTTGCCCTTATATGGCCATCCATGTTCAAATCTTTTCATTGTGAAAGTCTAAATTAAGATCATACAGAAAAGACAAGGACTGACATGTTCAACAGGCTCTCCCAAAACCGAGTTTCACAAAATGATTTTTTTTTTTTTTGGCCTCGAATATTATAATTTGGCACATCTGTCAGTTTCAGTTAAGGCACAGAAATCAATCTGCGCAAGTCAGCTCAAGCCTCATGGATCCGATGATGCAAGAGGTAGAGACGAGCTGCAATGACTGTGCAACTTGCATAAAACCGGCAATCTTCTCCTTAATGCTCTTGCATCTATCTCTGGCTGAGGCTTCTGTTTCATCCGCGCTTCAAACGAACACAGAAAAAGAGAGGGACCTGTTTTTTTTTCCTACTAAAACAACTACAGATACTAGTAGCGTCTGGCTTACTTTTACGTGCCAGCAGATTTGAGTTTTAACCATAAAGCTTTCCTCGTGTGTAGTGATGGGGTCTGTTGAGTAATGAGCATCGGTTTTTAACTGCTCAGTTGCAGCACAGCAGATGCTCGGATGTAAAAGTGAGACAAACCGGAAGGAAGTGGTTTTCAACCGCTCTCGAGTCAAGTCAAAAAGCCAAAACAAAAAAATAACGTAGAAGGAATGCAGCTAGTTTGTGCTGATGGGAATCAGTTTAAAGAGAAAATGTGTTCAATGGAAAGGGAGATAAAAGGACAACCAAGAATGTGGCACGCGCTACTCTTCACCTCCCCGGTTTCCTGTGATAACAAGCTTCTTTGTAGTGAGCCCAATGCATCACTTTAAAGCATCCCCCTGACTGAGCTTTGCTCTGCGTGGCATCCACTAGACTAACAGAGCAGAATTTCGGTTTAGGCTTTGTGGTCCTGCAATAAAGCGGGAGATGGTTGCCCTCGGGCGGCGTCACGGGGACCCTGAGTTACATGAGCGAGAATAAGGGCAAAAAAAAAGTCTGAAAGATATGTAGCTCTGCCATAATATTTTCTGATGAAAGGGGTTTGACGCTGGGCCTCGCACTCCAGTCACAAACACAGCTCTCTTTATTGGGTCAGGACACCCACCAGTGGTGCGCTTGTGACAGAGGCCTTCTGTTCGGCTCGGGCAGCATGGTGTCCCCACAGCCAGGGAGAAAAAGCACAATGACAAACAGAAGCAAAGAGAAATTGAAAGGCTGAGTTGAGTTCGTTTTCTTTTCTTTTCTCAGCTAGTTTCTTTTCAGCCAGAACTCCCTGTTCATCTCTGGAATGGTATTCGGACAGTGAACTCCCCAATCCGTGTCAGTGTTCAAAAGGGTAAGGCGCTCTGGTGAGTAGAGTTGGGCACATCCTAAAGGAGTAATCAAACTTTCTTTATAGCCATAAAAAGCTGAAAGTTCCTGGTCCCACAGGAGCCGACTACAGTGTCGTCTTGCTGCTCGGAGTGAAAACCCACACTGCCAAAGGTCTTCCGGAGCCTGGTCATTTTGAGTCTGAACTCTTATACGTGGATCTCATCATCTTCATCCTCCAAGAAAGAGGAGAAGTTGCTCTCCTCCTCAGGCGGCGCACTGAATGTGGCGCTGTCTGTGTCTCCTGTGTAATTCTGGTAGTTTGGCTTTTCATCCAAGGCAGCGGAGCCAGAGCTCGACATGGAGCAGCTGTCCAGGTGCTGCAGATGTTTGGGACGTATCTCGGGAGTGTACTCCGGAGTGTAGGGACCTTCGTATTCCCCCCGCAGATCATTAGAGTGGGCCGGATGCTCTGCTGCATCCCTTTCTGGCTCCACCTGCTGGACTCTGCCTTCATCCTCCTCGTCCTTCTTCTCGTCGTCCTCTTCCTCACAGTGGTTGCTCAGTGCCGGCGAGGCACGGCCCTCGCTGCTTTTGCCTTCCTCGTAGCCAAGATCGTCTTCCTCCTTCTGCATCACGTCCAAGATGTCGTTCAGCATGGAGGGTCCCAAGTCGACGTGGAAGGACATGACCGACTCAGCGTGCTTCATTCCGCCTCCGCCGTAGTGGACGATACTCTCTGGCAGCTCCGTCAGTTCACCGAAGCTTCTTTCTTGCAGCTCGAGTAAGTTCGCCGCTGCAGCTGCACCGCCACCGTCTGGCTCCCCGTGCTGCTTAAACGGACTCGAAGACAAGCTCTTAGACACGAGGTTGTCCCCTCTGTTTTCGTCGTTGAGAAAAGGCAGCGACATGGCGTTTTTAACAAAGGTTGGTGAGCCTCCAGGAACCGTCAGGGCGTGATCGTTCCGCTGGTCCACTCGCGTCACCGACTGCGAGCGCTTGCTGCTCCTGAAGGTGCGTGCCAAAAGGCCGGGTCTAGGAGAGCGGGGAAAGGACGCCGTCTCTGGGGAGGGCTCCCCGGAGCGTGAGCTCAGGAAGGACGTGTCTCCAAAAGCGTCGCCACTGCGACCTACGTGCATGGTGTGACGGAAATCACCAAGGGGAGCACTTATCATCTCCCTGGTCAAGTCCATACGTGAGCGACGCTTTGTCTGGGAAGAGGTGGAAACTAGCTGCTTTAAGATCGGCATGGTGGTGTGTAGTGAGAGGTAGTCAAGATCTCAATCTTTATTAGCCTCGGAGGGAATAATGGTGCTTCTCAACTCCAGTCAGCCGGGAAACCTAGAAGTAAATAGAAATAAAACAAAATTACAAGGAGGGAACAAAAAGATGGTGAACTGCAAGTAGAGAAGGGACCAATGCAATATAAGCTAAAACCTCTCTTCAATTAAAGGTTCATTCCAACCTCACATACTGCATACAAACAACTGCTTAAAAACACACAGATTTTTCAAGCTTAAATATACAGGCAGAGCCGTTTTGTCCTCCACAACCAGAGAGTCTGCAAATGCAGGGCATTTCTGCTGCTCTATTCTGCTCAGCTTAACCTTTATCTGAGATTTTCCTTATGCATTTTGTGTAAATATTGGTTGTAGAAGTTATCTCAAAACTGTAACAATAATAGTAACTCCAGTGTGACACAAGGAAGCCACAAGACGTTTATGTAAGAATATGAAAGCTTAGTGCAATACAGAAAATTGCTTCATCCAAACCGCTATCTGCCAGAGATCTTAAAGCCTTTGGAAATTTTAGGAGCCTGAAAGGTAGGAATATTTACAAGCTAGTAATTAGAGAAAATGCTGATCAATGCTAATGATGCCTAATGTGGAAATGCCTAAAAAAAAAAAAAAAAACAGCTTTGAAATTCATCAGATCAAAAGCTAATACTTTTTGTGGGCCCTCTTTCAGGATCTCAAATACCACAAAATAAATGATGGTTCACAGCAGAAAGGCAGCAGATGGATATTCCGTCTGGAAATGGTGACTTTTCAAATAATTTCACCAGCAACTATCTGCTATAAAGTGTTGTGTTGATGATGGCAGCATTTTTTTAATCGACTTATCTTCTAAAGTTCTTTGTCTCCCCATGTCATGGTGGTATGAGAGGATCACTTGTTATGAGACTTGTCCCATAATCTTACATTTGTGAAATATTTATACAACTGAAATCATGAGAAAACCATGCTGATAATGCCTGATTTTTTTCCTCTTCATTTGCTTACAACAGAAGGACAAAAAGCACCAAGTGTTCAAATACAAGTTCTCTGGATTAGAAGTTAAAGTTATAAGCAAATGTATGTTTGTGAGCTACAGAAAAATAAACTTACAGATTCAGCCATTTTCTCCAACAAAAAAAAAAAGAAAAAAAAAAAAAAAAGGCTCCGCTAATTGCACGAACTGGAGCTAACAACTCGGTAATGAAAAGCAGGGCTCCCCGCTTATCCCTTTACTGCATTTTGGCCACTAAAATGCAGTAAAGGGATGGTGAGAGGACCACAGGATTCTATGTGAAAACGGCATTACAAGAGAGAGCAAAGCACCAACCACAGACCTCGTGGAATCAGAAAAGGATAGCTGAGGGCTGCTGGGAATAACCCGCTAGCAAGCTGAGCTTCGACTGCCTTCACACACACACAAGCACTTAAAGACACAAACACATACATTAAATAACCTTATAATTAGTAAATAAGAGCAAATTACTGCTGTGGCCTGAAGTTGACATTCACTCACTGTGGTCATGAATGTCATCGTAAAACTGAGCTTTAATGTACGACTTTCTTCCTCTAACTCAACAATTAAACATCAAGCTGAACAAGTCACCGCTTGAGAGTTTATTTAGAATGGCTATAGTAATATTAATATGTTAAGAATTATACACATAGGCCAAAAAAAGTAAATAAGATCACAGAGAATATAAGGGTAAAGCTGCCATGTGCCATATAAGTGCAGAAAGTCAGATCTCAGTCTTCAATCTTCTTAAATTAAAAAAAACAAGTTAATTAATATGCACTTCGAAGCGTTGTGTTGAGGAGAATTAGTCATGGTTGAATATAAACACATTAGGTGCTGATATAAAGCTGAGACAATGGTTTTTGGTCATTAGGTAAAGTTTGAGTTTAACAGAGACATGTCACACATTTCACCAGAGCAACACGATAGCAATTAAAATAGACAGTGTTGGCGTCACCCCCCTGGAATTTGTTTCCGCAAAATAAATTCGTAGTCACCAAGAATTAGATTTTATAATAAAAAAATAAATAAAATAAAAAAATCAGTTTTCACTACAGCCTCATTTCATTAGAAATCCCTGCAAAGGTGCAAACATTATTCTTCATAATTGTGTACCATATATTTACATTAATGATTCAACTTTACAAAAAAATACAACCAAAATATTTAGTATAGTGAATTTGAATTTCAGCAAAACATTCAACATGCACGCTTGCTTTATAATGCCTTGCAGAAATATTGATACAGGCTGTAACGCATCAGCAAACGTCAATGTACTTTACCAAGGGCCCAACACACATTAGATACAAAACAATATTTTTCTTCAACTTTAAGCGCTACTTTGCATCGGTAATCGCATACAATCCCAATAAGATACCCTGGCATTTGTGACTCAGCCTGAAAAACAAAATAGGAGGAGTTCAAGGGACATTAATACTTTTGCAAGGCTTTGTATACAGGAGAAACTCGACTTTCTCCAGCACTTTATTATTATTATGGGGAATATGGCGACTTAAGATCAAAAGACATGACCTACAATATTTCATACCGATCCTCTTCTTAAACAAATGTGTGTAAACCCTTGGAGGCTTGAGTGGCAGCTTATGGAAAGTGTTTCTGCATTATTAAAAGCTCCGACTGAGGAAACCTCACCACAGGCAGCCAGCCAGACACGCTTACTTCCTCCTCTTCCTCTTCAGGTGGTGCAACAGAGGACAGGGGCAGGGTTTTTCATTAACTATCCAACCCAATATAAAATAACACAAACAGCGAAATGTCAAGGTGGTCTGTGGAAAATACCTGCATTTGATCTTGCAGACACCTATAAAAATAAAAAAATAATAAAAACACAGACATGTCTGTAACCTGGGTGGGAAATCTAGAGGAAATGATTACCTTGTTGTACTGACGCAGCACCTTGTTTCTGCTCTTTATGCTGTCACACTAAAAACAAACAAAATAAAAGGCATCAGAATAACTGATTTGGGTTTCTAATAAGCTTTCAAAAAAAGATCAAAGGCAAGATTAGCTTTTGTTAGTGGTACCAATAAAAGAAAAAAAACAGTAATGTGGTGGCAGGCTTTTTAGTGCAATGACCTCTTTCTTTTGCCCCCGCCCCCCCTTCGCTGCTACCAGCTGAGGCTCTTCTTCTCTTCCTGTTAAGGCAGACACCTGCTTTGGTTCCCATAGAAACAATCTGCTGCAAGTAAGCAAGCAGCACCATTTCCTGTCAGAGGATGCAGACAGCTTCAGGCCTCATCGTCAAGAAAGCACACAGAACATGCTTTGTCGTTGTCTTATTATTCATTACCTTCCATATATGTTGTTGTTGTTGTTGTTGCTGCTGCTGTTGTTTGGCCCGTGTGGAATTAATTAAAATGACAGAATCAAAGATTTTTGACTGAGCTCGGATGACGATATAAAAACTTTTCCCCAAACCATAAAAGCAACACCAGCAAAACACAAACAATCATTTATTTTCCGAGAGACGTGTTTATTATTGAATCAGCCTCCCCTGCTCTTGTTATGGGAAAATAATGACAGGGATATTTTTCACACCCAGCAACAAAAGCTGCTCCTTTTTGGGCGAGTTTCTCTTGGGTGGCATAAAAGGGGAAAAAAAACAAAAAGCTGATCAAATGAGCGGGTACAAGGGGAAAGCTTGCCTCCCACTCTTCCATCTCAGCCGCAGGCCAAGATCAAGCTGAAAAGCTCAATGGAGCCTGTTTCAGGAACATCCTGGTGAAAAAAAAACAAAAAACAGGGTAACATACCACCACACAGACCATTTATCGTCAGCTCGCTCTAAACCCTTTCCAGAAGCTCTGCAGCCCCACACTGTCAGAGCTGCTCCCTGTAGCTTTAGGATGCATTTGACAGCACTGGCTGGTTTTGAAGAAGAATGGGCATGCACAACGAAGAGTGTGAATGCAAAGAGAAAGGAAAAAAAAAACAAAAAAAACCACTTAGGCCTGAGAAGGCAGCCATAAGCGTGGGAACCTCTGGGTAATAGCCTTGGGAGTCGAAGAGGGGGTTTGACTTTATAAACAGACTCATGGTCTAACTCCAGAATAACCCACTGGAGACCCAGAACGGGGGGGGGGGGGGGTATAGGAAAACAAATGGAAGACCGACTGAGGCACATCTGCATTCTTTCATTTTTGACAGTGACGATTCTCAGAAACAAACACGGTCTTCTACCCCCCCACCCCAAAAAAAAAAGAAAAAAGAAAAAAAAAAAAAAGCAGAATCTCGAGTCTCTCTGAATGATAAGTACAGATTATGAGGTTGACTGAACTGCCTTGATGTGGATGTGGTGTATTTCAGCTGCTGAGTGAAAAGGCAGCAGTGCAAGCATGCATGGAGACCGTGATAAACACGAGCACACCGGGAATGACTCCAATAGTGCCGCCAGTGTCGCACCAGCACTCTTTTCACATCTATTTGCAAAAATGCTATATTTTAGTCTGCTTCCCAAAGACGCATCTATGCCACTGGAATGCAACATTAGCTCCGGTTATGCATCATGCATCTAAATTACCCCCAGTTGTTTCGGAAACTTTGGACGAACCAAGGTTTAAAAAAAAAAATAGTTAGTTACAGTTTTAAAAACACAAAAATCCTAATAATTAGAGAAACTTTAGATACAGAGAGAACATAGTAAAGCTCTGGCATGCACCTCCATTATCCTGCAGACTGTCGTTAAAGGAAGGGTTATTGTGTATTTTCCATGCGCGTAGAGAGTTTTTATAGCACAATCAAGTACTATAAAATTCACTTGTTGCAAATTTGAATCTTTGAATCTATACCATAAGAAAAATTTGATTTCTTGGTCTATGCCTTGAATTTGGCCTCTGCCTCCAAGTAGTTCCGGCTCTTTCTAACATGCCCCTTTCACCACATCATCACAAAAATGACTGTCCCTCAAGACATTTGTAATCGTTGTTGGAAACGTTGCCAAATGGAAATGTTGGAAATGATAAAGGAAAATTCCATACTTCAAAACTGCATAGGGACGTTGAGTTTATGCTATGCGAGTCTCCTTCCAGCTCATGTTTACTCTGATACAGACCCGATATTAACTGAAATTAAAAAGCAAGTGAATATTGAGTTAATTAATATCCATTCCTTTACTTGAGATGAATGACCTCACTAGCACCTTTATCCTGAAATGTAAACCCATATAAATCTGAGACGATTAAACACTACAGAATGTCTATATGTCAAATGGAGTCAACAGTGACTTAAGCCATTAGTCCAAAATTACCCCAATAATAATAATAATAATAATATGCATCCTATATGTTTTTATAGCTTTACAAGCATTAAAAAAGTGCAAAGGACCAGGAGTTTATAGGAATGGTAAAAAGAAAACTGCAGATCAAGAGAACAGGAAAGTATTGACTGCCAGGATAATTTGTGTTTAAGACATTCACAACTTTTCACTTCTTGTCAATACTCTAAGCCATACCGTTCGATACGGATGCACAAGAGATCCCTCCTCGATGAACACTTTAGCGTGACTTATGGTCTATTTCCAGAATGAGGTATCGATGCCTTCTGTCCACTCGTTTTCATACTGTGCATATTTTTTATTCCCGTTTGGGAGAAGAGGACTGCTGCATTCATGCATCATTTAAAATCACTGACCTGAATATAGAACAGCATAACCTGAGGCTTAAAGACATGGAGAGAGAGGGGAGTGGGGGGGGGGGGGTCGCCCTGCGCGAAGACTGGCGATCGTCACTGAGGCTGCACGCGGACATGCATCTTATTTTTCAGTGAACACCAAAAAGTAAACCCTTGTAAGAGCTGCACCAACGCAACTGAGAGGCCAAAGAAGATATGAGCCAGTAATTAAGCAGACAAATTGCTTCTGGTAGATTCCATCTTCCTGCAACTCTGTTAGGAGACCTGAATGTCTCATTTAGGAAGGAGCAACCACAGGACAAACAGTGGAAATCACATTATCTCTCAATCACACAAAATGGGATCAACAGACATCCAAGCAGATGCCCTTAGAGATAAAAAAACAACAACAACACAAAACAAGGTGGACTGTTGAGAATTGACAAATTAAGCCTTCCTTTTTACACGAAAGCCAGGCAAAAACTTCAGAATTGCCTAAATGGACCACTTGAGGATTTGAAAGAAGTATGGCATTGCTAAAAACGTTCACCTCTTTCTGAATAGTTTTTTCCCCCGTCAGTTCTGCTCATGGAGACGATCAGACAAGTCTTTATATGAGTAGATGCCTGCCTGAAGAGACACTTTTATTTTAAATTTAGTTGATTTAACAGAAAAGCCTTCTGCTCATAAACTTAAAAATCTGGTATACATGGGCACAAGTGTTTTTGTAATTAAACAATGTTCATCTTAAAGCCTGTAGACTCAGGAATGATGCAAATCTGAAAGTAAGGAATGCTGAACGTAAACACTGTTACCAGTTTTGTACTTGGAAGTCCAGCTCTGTTTAAATTTTAAGGTTCTTGATACAAGAACACAATACATCACTTAGAAAATGTCATCATCGAATATGTGACTAAATCAGTAACGAAACGAATGACAAGCAGAAAGATGAAATCAGGGAATGCTGTAGTTGCAGGTAGCTTGTCTGACATAATAAATAAACAAAAGCAGAACAAGAGTTTCGAGCCATCTGCAGCCCCGCAATAGCTGACATTGGCCCAGGGGCAGACTACCATAAGCAGACTGCAAGTTCGTCAATACTACAGAGAATCAGACGGACCTGCAAACTCACAGTCGCCTCTTTTGTCGACTTTCCATCCCGGACATCACCATCGAGGATGGTCGCTGGACTGTGAACAAAGCAAGCTACAAACAGAAAACCCACAAGAGAAACGTGGGCAAAACGTGCAAGCCGCACACAGAGGATGTCTGCACTTTACAAACACACTTCCTCAAGAGACATTCTCCTATAGGTACAGCAATGGGAGGAAATACATTCTACCCCTTGAAAAAATAAAACCTTATGAAATCAAATACGCGCATTTTCGTTCTCTGCTCACACCTAGGAAGCTGAAGTGAGGCGGCGTTTTATGCTAATGTAGTGCCACACTCAGCAGTGCGTTCTGCTCTGTAAGGATGAAAGAACAGAAGAGTTTTAGAGCTTTCTGCTGCCTACAGTGCCTGTGGGTAATTGAACTTACATTCATGTCTGGAATTTCCAAATCCGTCTGTCCCGAGGTTAGTGAATAGAATATTTGATGTCAGCAGTAGGTGAGAAGATCTTGTGATATTAAAATTTCACAATATTTCTCAAAGTAGCGTCTCGCGGGGCTCTGTCCAGATGCAGTCAGCATGTTTAAGCTATTATGAGCCGCTGCTATGAAAGTAAGGGCTTTTAGCTTTACGGTTACATGTTTGAGTCTGTTGTTTAGAAGTAAGAAAGGAAGTGCCCTGTTGGCGGCTAAGACTTGCCAACAACTGTGGGTTAGGAAAAAAAAAAAAAATCACCGAATATGCATCCATTAACTTTTTCATCCGTTGTGTGGCTACTTAAAGGTATTTTGATGGAGAACAAAGGAGAATTCGTAAGAACTGTGAGAATACAATTGGCTAACCAGTCAAGAAAGTTAACATCTGCCTCTGAGCGTCTAATTCAAACTTTTAAAGTCTAGACTGCATTTGCTCATCTGTATTACTAGGTTCCGGACAGGATCAGAACTCACAAAATACAGTTTTAGATTCATGAATTGATTATTTTAATTGTGGGAGAGAAAAAAAAGAATTGTCAATGCTTTTATTGACACTTGAGTGTGATAATGAAATCGTAATAAACATTTTAGCCCAACCTAGGCAGTATTATCCTGTATTGATTATGGGCTATTTCATACAATTTGTAATGTGAATAAGATTTACAAATGGTGACAATTTCATTCTGTCCCATACATATTTTGGCTTGGAAGAGGATGTATGGGATTCCAATATTCCAAGCTGTAAACATGTCACTGTTCAATCATCAACCAAAAGTGTAAATATCTATATGTAGAATTTATATCACCATGGTCTGACTTGGTAATAGAAGAATTATGCTTTGGTGATATGATTTTCACCAGTAGCCCAGACTTGTCCTGGAACCTGAGTGTATTAGAATCCTAGCAGTCAGCTATAGAAACAAAACAACTACCACTCAGACATTTAAACATTGCATTGTGAAGGACAGCAGTGCAGGGCACTCACTACATCAAATAAACATTTTCTTTTTTTTATTATTATTATTTTAAGTTTTATAGTCCCCATCAGCTGGCTGTTGCACCACACAACCAGATCAGACAGGAAGAGAAAGGAACGGCAACAGCACTCTATTAAAAAGGCTCCCACAGCCAATAAACTGTTTCCTGTTAGCAAACAGGCCTGAAGTAAGTCAGTTAAATGTGTATCAACTGACCTCCAAGACCCGAAAGGAGATGACTTGTCTCTGTTCCATTTGCAGCCAACAAAGCCTCAAGACATGACACTCAGTCTCTCTCTCTCTCTCTGCCTCCTACTTTCTCTCTCTTGTCCGTGAAGAAACTGACAACTTTTTCCACTACAGATATATATATAAAAAACTGACAGCAGACGAGTATTCTGTATTCCCATTTGTCACATTCAAAAACGAAATGCACTCTGCATGTTAAACCAGACTGATGGGCATCACCTTTACGGCCTTACAATGGCTTTGTACTCACAAACAATGCTTTACATTCCAGCACCGCCATTATCTCTGATCAGAATTCAGTGTCAGGGCCGGGTTACTGAAATTACAGCCATCATTGCTAAACATTTGCGTCATCTGCAAGACTGCCATGGCTGAAAATGAACAGCAGTTTGGGCGAGTGGAAATTATTGGCACTACTCTATATAGCATTTAGTGTCTCAATATAATAAGAGGGACTGAACACTTCACAATGGAAGAATCAATAAAAAAAAAAAAAGCCAGACAACAAATTAGAGTTATTTATTTTGTTTTAAATACTGGGAAACATTATAAACCTCCCAAGATCTGTGAGGTCAAGAACCGCAATGAGGTCATCCATCTACTTTTATACGTAAACACACCCAGGTACTCAAACAGGTGACTAAAATGTGCAGAGAATGATTAGAATATTACCAATTAACACTGGGGCACAGATGTCAGCTTTCTGGAAGAATTACATAAACACAAACTCCCACATTTTATGCAGAAAAAACGTTGGTTGGTAATGTCCACAGGAAGGGCAGGGAGAAAATGAAGCTGCAAACCCTCCCGTCTCTCCGGAAATCAGCCTGCCCTTCCTGACCGTTCCCAGTGTAAACAAGGATTTGCTCCATTATTGTGCATTACTGACCAAACAAACACAGCCCATATCTCCATCAACACTCAATTTTAATAAGCTGCAGGGATGAGAGACCGGTGCTCGAACAACGTGCCTCACACAATGCAACGTATGGAGCTCCTTGGTTTGATTTCATCAGCCAGGTTCTCTCTATTGCAGAAAGCTGAGTCACTTCACCTGCTGACAGATTTCATTTTCGGCTTGTAGGCGTTTATAAAGCGTTTCTGAAGAAAAATGAGGTTCTGTTCTACAATACCCAGGAAGAAAACTAAGCTCGTTGGTGGAAAAATGTGCAGGTAAGTATGGGACATGAATAAATATTAAAAAGTCAGAAAAGCACAGACTGATGGAAGTTAAGAAAGCAGCTCCAAAGGAAACAAAAAAAAAACACAAAAGAGAAAGCTTTATAATAGATGGCACACAAACTGTCGTGAAACGATTAGCCATAGAGAACATATAAATTAGAATATGTAAGATTACGATCGCTCAATGATTTATGCGACCAAGTTCAAAAGGTACAAATCTGTTCCTGTGGAAAGATGTTTGGGACCAAACAGTAAGTTGCACATTTACATAAATCATAGACCAGGTCAAATGACCAACTCAACTGAATCTGACTGCATTTATTCTATGATCTTCATGAAAGTAAAAACAAAAACTTAGAAACCGTTACAATATCGTGCCTTTTCAACTACAGGTTGGTTCAAATCCAAATCTATTCATCAAAAAGAACATTTTATTCAATGTCCCGGTAACGTCTGTATAAAGCCGTCTCGGCGAAGCACCGTATTCCCAAGCAGACAATTTTTCTCCCATGTTTGTATCACTGAAGGGGAAAAAAAAAAAGGAGCGGCAATCAAAATATTTGTGACTTTCTATTTGAAGTTTGGAACAGATCATTTTCATTCTTCAAAATGATGCCGACAGATTTCAACTTTACCAAAACACAGCGCCAATGCTTCACATATCCACTGACGACTTGCTCAAATCGAAGTCATTCTGCAGCGAGAAAGCAACAAATTGCTTGCTTTCACCATGTGCTTCCAATTCATCTAGCTGCTGTTTTTAGTGTTCACAGCAGAAAAATCTGTTTTAGTTTTCCCCACACTGAGGTACAATTTGGTGTCTCGGTGTCTTTTGGTATCGTGCCATTTCCAGTGGCTGAGAAATATGTTTATTTATTCATTTATTTTTTTAAACAAAAGTCAGTATGGAACACTGAATTAGTCTAGATCCTCAAATAACTAATTAGTGAGCGAACCCATGTTAAGAATTTGCCAGTTTCTTTTGTGGGAGAAATTCTTTTAATGTAACATGATTTTTCCGGTGAGGTTTTAATTAAAAAAAAAATAAAATAAAAAAAAAAAATATATATATATATATATATATATATATATATATATATATATATATATATATATATATATATATATAGTTATTTAAAATCTCACATGCAGGAGTTTATCCAATTTCAAAAAAGTCAAAGAGTATATTAATCTGACTTCTATTTAACAAACCTTTAAAAAAAAACATTGATTTGTTTCTGGGAAGTTATTTTCACAGAAGCCAAAGATTATTTACATAAGAAATTGTGAAACCAATCTCTGGTTAGAGAGAACCCCTATTCAGACACTCTAATCAACCCCTTTAACCTAATGTCACAATCCAGACAGCCTTAGTTGATTTATTCTCTAATTTTGAAAGGGTTTATAAACACCAAATCAAGACTTCTATTCTCCTGCCCTTTTTTTTTTTTAACAAATTCATGCAGCAAGCCTAAACTGCAACCCGATCTCCAACCCAACTATTTTAATTGAATCCAAAAATAACTGAAATTGATAACTCAAAGTACAACCATCATTCTCACCCAGGAGTGCTACAAGCCAAAACATTTTTCCATTTACAGTTTGTTCATATAAAACTGGCCGTAGAGCGCCATGTTCGCTCTACACACCCCGCCTCGGGCATCGACTCCAAGATAAGTGAAGCAGCAACAATTTTTGTTACCATATCAAAAACCAAAAGTGTTCACTACTGAAGAAATTTGAAGAGTCGCCATCTGTCATGTTGCCCACTTAGCACAAGTTAAAATATTTCTTCTGTAAAATTAACCAGAAAACTTCAAAATAAAATAAAATTAAATAAAATAAGAGCTGCATGCAGGGTTTCCTTCAGTTTATTATAAGCCTGGCGGGCCACCAGGCTTTACTTATGCCCCCTCCAGGCTAAGTATTGCTCATTCATTTAATTTATTTTAAATGGTGGTATTTTTTTAAGTCTCTTTTCAAGTTTGCTGTCTACTTTAAACATTTTTTAACTCAAAATCATGGCAGGCTGCTTGATGAATGACTGCCAGTGCGCTACAACCACCAGGCTTAGCAAGTTTTCTGGGGGAAACCTTGTGCGCATTATATCTTAATTGGCATATTACACACTACAAAGACCTTTTTGGAGTTAATTCATTCAGTAGCGTGAAGTCCAAGCCGAAGCCACTTCAAGTAACAAGGCAATGGGACAGCATCAGAGAAGAAACATTTCCTGCAGCTAGCAAACTTGAGCATAATGGGTCAGGCTGGATCAGCCCAGGAAAACAATGCAGCCAAACAAAAGATACAGGAACAGACAATACAAAACAGAAAAATATCAGGCAGAGCACAAATAGGGTACTTCAAAACAAAACCCAATGTTTAGATGATGGCATTATTGTGAAAAGGAACAGGACGTCTTAGATCACAAAACAATCTAGCTGAGAGAATGAACATTTTATTTCTACAATGCTTTAATGTTCTGTGCATAATTTGAAGAGACTGTTAAATACAAAAGCAACATGTGAGGTATTTCAAGATTTGCCATAAACAAAGCTAAGCTAGTCTGTATAATAACCCCCCAAAAATCTGAACCCCCATCCACCAGTCCAAGATCTGTGAAAAAAAAAAAAAAAAGAAAAAGGGGGAAAAAAAAAAAAAACAGTTTACATTGGTATTTCCTGGAATGTGAAAGGGCCGAACAGGACACACACATAGCCTAAAACGAGCACACAAACTGCAAACATGGTCAAACATTGGTGCACAGATGTATTCTGAAAGTGACCACAAAGTAACTCAGGTTAACTCTACTGCTGCCACAGCAGCATTTCTGTAATGCTCACAAGGTGCAGGTTAAACCAGTAAACAGCACAACTTTGCAAATTACAGTAGGGCTGTTTTTCCTGAGAAATGAGACAGGAGAAGACCGTCTGAGTCCAAAAACCACCGTGTCCAACATTACCAGAAGCAGACTACCTTTGCTCTCTGCCATCATGTATCCTGTTTGCAATCACAGGTTTTCTAAATTCTAAAACAGAGTAACAGAGAGCATAATCTGAGTAACCAAAACCAGTTCTAAAGGAACTTCTGAGAAGAACAAACAGGCCAAGTATGACACATTAGTCTCAGATATGGTGCCTGCTTGTTTGCCTAGATCCATCACACAGACCGACACAATGCGACATCTCAGAAAGCCCCCAGCCTGTTCTGGTTTAAGCTGGTCGAATGCCACATTTAGAGCCGCAAAAACAAAGATGAGCTACCTAATTTGTCACACAAGCAAAAGACAACCGTAGCCTCATTTCCTCAAACAAGTGAGGTCTTGTTGGGATGGCAATAAAGGAGCAACGGCATACAAACCTGAGCCAGGTCTTTTTACACCCCCATTCAATGAGCTCATCATTTAGCATTTTTGCCAAAGATACTCATCAGGAATGTCAAGTAGGCAAAGGCCAGTTGCCAGCATTAAGGTATACTGAGATTTTGAAAAGAAAAAAAAAAAAAAATTATATATATATATATATATATATATATATTCAAAATTTTATGTCATTCAATCTCCGTAGCTTTTAGTCTTTGCAATTAAAGAGCACAAAAAAAAAGTGATTTAAGTTATGGACTGCTGGTCTGCTGGCTGAAAATACACCACCTCACTCTTTATTTGCTTACAAGAGGGAAAGAGTGGCATGAGGCACCAGTCATTTAATCACATCAACATCTTGTACTTTTACGGCTTGTTGCTGCTCCATTGTAAACATTTTTGTTCGGTTGTTGTTGTTTTGTTTTGTTTTTTTTGTCAGGATGTGGGACAGGGTTGGTTCAAAATGGTGACAAATACCTATCACCACATATCCCAAAAGAATATGTGGTGATGTGACTCCAACAGCTACTAACTACCAGCAGAAGGTCACATGTGCTAATTTGCGCTTGATCAGGAGTTGTGATCTGGAATTCTTTATAAGAAATCAACTGGCCATTGAGAACGTTAAACTATAAACTGACAAAAATGGTTTGCCAACAGGTATGAAATGGAAGAAAGAAGGGACAAAATGGACGTGCACAGGCAAAGGCAGCGCTGAGTCTGTAAGAGCAGCTTGTCATGTAAGCAGCTGACTGTGGGCTGATCTGAGCTGATAGCTTGACTAGTTAACCAGCCAAGAGTAATTTGCGTTACTCTGTAAAATGCAGAAAATCAAGCTAGTTTCTGAACAAAAAGCCCAGACTAGGTAAAGAAAATTAAATTTAGCTAACTTTTATCATTTATCATCTATTGTGTGAATACTATACAGCTTAAATATTCTTACTTAAGATTATCATACAGCGAGAATCCAAATAATGGCAACTCATCAGGCTCAGGGGTGAAAGGAACATAGCAAGAAGATGCAAAATATGGCTCATTTCCCACCATCAGTCAGTTAGCTAGTTTCCCCACTTCCTAAAGTTTGCACAAGTGTTTCAGAGCTGACGTTTTATACAGGAAGTCCGATTGTTATGAAACAGGTTTTGGTTTTATTCCCCCTTTTCTTAACACGTTCCTCAACATAGGCAATAAACAATAAATATATAAAAAAAAATACTGCTTAAGATGGTTAAATATTCATTGTCGAATAAAAATATTCGATTAATTATGCTTCCTCCACAAGGATTTATAGAGGAAAAAAAAACAAATAAGTGACCTATGTACGTCTTAGAGCACACATGGGCTAGCTACTGTGAAAGGCTCGATCATATTACAATAAAGCGCTGCTGATTCTGGGTGGGTCAGAGGCAGAACAATAACAGCTGACCGTCAGCAACCGCTCTCAGCTGGAGCACTGAAAGGGAAACGTTTATCTGCACATATTGCAAAGGCATACTTCACATTTTGAGTGCTTAGGTGCCAGTGTTTTTGTTAAAGAAAAAAAAAAAAGAAAGAAAACAAATGCATGTAGACTTACCGAGCATCCCATTCATAAAACAGCTGGTGCTCCGCTCCTAGGCCCCCAGCAGATATAGAATAACGTGGGGTGTGCGTTCATCAAACTGAATGAGATGTGAGACGCTCAGACGAGCCCTTTGTACTCCAAGCAGCGCTTTCAGAAAGCCCAGTTCGGTCTTTATGATATTAGGTCAATTCTACAGCAGCTGTCCCCGCATCCCCACAAACGATGCTTCTGCTCTGAGGCTCAGGAACTCACTACAATGCCTCCTGCTGTAAGCGTGAGTGCGTGAACACGCCCTCTTCTTCTTCTTCTTTTGTTTTTTATTGGCGGCTGGCATCCAACTTAAGGTGCATTTACCGCCACCTACCAGACTGGAGTGTGGTCATCAGAGATCTCAGAGGGAATTACATCCACCTCAATGATGTGTAGGATGTGCAAATTCACATCCTAACACACTCATTAATACCTGAATTAATGCATGAGCATGCACTGGCATACACACAAATACTTGTTCATATCCTAAATACGACTCATTAACCCAGTGTTATTTAAGAACCTAAATAAGAGATTTCTAACATAACTTGATTTATTATCTAATAGACTAATCATAGACAGTCCTATATTCTTTCTGCTTAGTAACGACTTTAAAATCTGACGTTCCTCTGAGTATTTATCACATTCTAACAAGACATGCTCCACTGTTTCCACCTGATTGCAATAATTACAAGCCCCATTTTCATGCTTTCCTATTTTAAAGAGCGAACTATTAAGTCCAGAATGTCCAATTCTAAGTCGAGACATAACTACTTCCTCTTTCCGCCTTCCACTCAGATAATTACTATCTCCCACACTCTTTTGAATTGTATATAGTTGTCTCCCATTATCATGGTTATCCCATATCTCCTGCCAAATCTTAATAATTTCTTTTTGAATAATAGATTTACCCTCATTTTTACTCAAAGGGATATTCAGATGAACAATATCTGATCTCAAGGCCTGCTTAGCTAAAATATCTACTTCCTCATTTCCTTCTATACCTACATGAGCAGGAATCCAGACAAATTGAACCAAGCATTTATTGTTATGAAGATAAAGTAATAATTGATATATTCTTAATATCAAATCTAATCTGCTAGATTTACCAGATTTAATACTTAATAATGCTGCTTGACTATCTGATGCTATGATAAATGTACTTACTTCCCTAGTATCATTATCAAGCAACCATTCTAAGGCCAATATGATGGCTGATAATTCAACTGTAAAAACAGCTAAATGGTCAGCTGTTCTCCTCTTAATCAAGACTTTATGGTGTGGGATATTCACTGCTGCTCCAGTTCTACCACTATTTGGATCTTTAGATCCATCTGTATATATAATTATGTTGTCTTTATATCTTTCAAAATATCTATTAACTACAACCCATTCTGGAGTCTTTCCCTTTTTAAGAATTTCATTTAATTGAAGATCAACTTCTGGAGTTAAAAATAACCATGGAGGAATTTCAGATTGAGGAACTGTAGCACTATACTGGAGCATAGTTAAACCAAGCTGTTTTGCCTTTATTTCCCCAATCCATCCAAAACTATTACAATTTAATTTATGATGTTCCCAACATTCCTTCAGCACCATCTTAGTTGGATGATCACCCTTATGTCCTTGTAGGTTCACCCAGTACATGTACATTAATTTCAACCTTCTTAATCTTAAAGGAAGCTCACCAGTTTCTACTTGTAAAGCAGCTAAAGACGATGTTCTGAAAGCTCCACAACAAATCCTCAATGCTTGTGTTTGCTCACTATCAAGTTTTCTCAAATGACTGTCAGCAGCTGCCATATATGCTATACTCCCATAATCCATAATAGATCTCATGAGCGCCTGATAAACTCCCAACAGTGCACTTCTTGAAGCTCCCCATTCCTGTCCTGAGAGACATCTTAACAAATTATTCACTTTTTTACATTTATTTTGAACTGATTCTATTTGATGTTTCCAAGTTAAGCTTTCATCAAAGATGACACCTAAAAACTTCACTGTTTTCACTTGTTCAAGTTTATGTTTATAAAGATTCAACGTAACTTCCTTATGTCTTCTATAAAAGCAAATTACTTGAGTCTTTGCAATTGACATCCTAAAACCCCATTTATTAGCCCAACCTTCCACTTTCAAAATGGCAGCCTGCATCTTTTTCTGTAAATAAACCAGATTATGTCCCCGAATCCATAGAGCACCATCATCTGCAAATAAAGATTTACCTATACTACTATCTATCTCATCAAAAATGTCATTAATCATAATATTAAAGAGAATTGGGCTACACACACTACCTTGTGGAGTACCATTCTCAACAGCATATCTAGAAGAGAAATTCGCTCCTACCCGAACTTCTATTTCTCTACCAAACAAAAAATCCAAAATCCAATTATAAATCTTACCTCCTATACCAATTTTCCCTAATTTAATCAATAATCCTTCTTTCCATAACATATCATATGCCTTCTCAATGTCAAAGAACACAGCTATCACTAACTCTCTATTCGCTTGAGCTTTTCTTACTTCTGACTCTAGACACAGAACTGCATCCATCGTATTTCTCCCTTTACGAAAACCACTCTGGAATGGACAAAATTTATTTTTACTCTCAATAAAATAATAAAGCCTATCTGTAACAATCCTCTCCATTATTTTCCCTAATTGAGATGTAAGAGCTATAGGTCTATAATTTGATGGGTCTTTTGCATTTTTACCAGGTTTTAAGATGGGAATTATAACTGACTGTTTCCATTCTGCCGGAATTCTCCCAGTCATCCAAATCAGATTAAACAATTTTAATATAACAGTAAGAGATGAATATTTAAAATGTTTGAGCATTACATAACACACTCCATCCTTCCCCGGAGTTGATTGCTTAACATTATTAATAGCTTTTTCTAACTCATACATAGAAAAAGGCATATCTAAATCCTGGTTTGAGACTTCTCTCCTAGTAGTAACTCCTGGATTTCCATCCAATAAATCTAATTTATTACTTTTCATTTCTTCAGATAAATTTTCTGAACTATTCACCTTAATTAACGTTACTGCTAATAAGTCAGCTTTTTCTTTATTACTAACCGCCATTTTCCCATTTAATTCTAAAACAGGTAAGGAAAACCTCTTTTTAACACCATTCATTTTCTTAATAACTCTCCATACCTCTGACAGTTTGGTCTCTCTTCCAATGGAATTACAGTACTGCCTCCAACAAGCCTTCTTAGCTTCTCTAATAGTCTTCCTAACTATAGCTTGTGCTTTCTTATATTGAATTAATGCCTCAAAGGTATGACATCTTCTTACCAATTTAAAAGCTTTATTTCTTCCCCTTATAGCAATACTACATTGCTCATTCCACCATGGAGTAGACTTTTTATTTCCTCTTCCCTTTGATTTAGGAATTGAACTTTCAGCTGCATTAATAATAACAGACTTAATCTTTGAATAACACATCTCCACATCACAAAACAAATTCTCATCCAGTTTATTAAATTGACTATCAACTAAATTTTTAAATAACTCCCAATTAGCGTTACTTAACTTCCATCTTGGAATCTGTCCTTCCTCTTCTTTTATCACTTCAGAACCAACTGAAACTAGAATAGGAAAATGATCACTGCCCATTGGAGAATCACTCATCACCTCCCAAGAAGTAATTCCAGCTAATGTATTTGAAACCAATGTTAGATCTAAAACACTCTTTAAATTCCTACAGCAATCATATCTAGTAGTGCTGCCATCATTAAGGCAAACCAGAGAATGTAACTCAAGAAATTCTTCAACAGTCAATCCATTTGCATCTGTATTAAGACTCCCCCATAAAATATTATGAGAATTGAAATCACCACACCATACAGTCTTACCTACATTTTGATCATTTACTTCATTGAGATTCTGAATGGACAACTTCTTGTTAGCATTATAAAAATTTATCACCGACATTTGGTCATTTTCTATCCAAATCTTAATAACTATTGATTCATAATTTTTCCCTATTGATTCCACTTTATATCTTATACTGTCTAGTAAAAAAGTTGCTACTCCCCCTCCTTGTCTTTCTTTTCTATCATTCCTAATTGATGTATACCCAGAGATTTTGAAATCCAGATGAGGCTTAAGCCAGGTTTCTTGAATGCAAATCAGGTGAGGTTTAACTGTCAAATCTGAAATATATTTCTTAAACTCTAGACCATTACTAATAAGACTTCTTGCATTCCACTGGAAAATAATTAACATAACGAAGAGGGGCCACCACTGCATGATTGAGGTTGAGAAGATTGCGTCTCATTTAATTTTTCCTTTATTGATTCCCAATTAACATTTTTACAATCAAGATACTTTTGGGCTGCCTTCACTATTATTTGAATTTTTTCCGTTTTCCTTTGTGTTTGAGCAGTGCAGTTAACAACTTCTACCATGAACAATACAAAATCCTCCTTTGTCATGAGTAAAGTGTCACCTTTAATCTTAGAGCATTCTGAACAATTAGATCCTTCTTTTCCTCCTCCAGACACTTTCTTTGGGTATAATATTGGTTGAACAGGAACTTTTTTCGTTGCTTCCGCATAAGTAATGCCAGTAGTGACTTTGATTTTCTGAACTTCCTCAGCTCTTTTACTAACTATGCATCCCCTAAATCCTGAACTATGCCCACCTCCACAATTACAACATTTCAGCGGAGCCCCTTCCTCACATTTCCCATACTCATGATCCCCAGCACATCTCCCACATTTCTGTTTCCCCTTACACACTGCCGCGACATGTCCAAATTTCTGGCATTTAAAGCACCGCAGCGGCGGAGGAATAAATGGTCGGACATCATAGCTCATATATCCCACAAACACTTTATCTGGCAGACTGTTCTCTTCAAATTTTAACATGATAGAAAAACTATCACTCCTCTCTCCATTTTTATTTCTTTTCAATCGTTTGGCTTCCACCACTTTCCCTCCTGAAACATTAGACTTGATCTCATCAATTGGCACATCAGGTGGAATCCCCGAAATGACTCCGCATACATACTTCTTGTCATCCAAAAGTCTTCCTCTCACATTCTCACCAAGGATTCTTTTTATATTCAGCGCCCTTTCTTTTTGTTTAATATCATTACAGATAATCAATAACGATCCATCTCTTAATATTTTAACAAATTTCACCTTTCCAACCAGTGAATTGATTTCTTTTGTCAGCTTTATTGGATTCCACTTCCCAAAGGACACACCCTCTTTGACAAACTTCAGAACTATTTTAAATTCTGACATCTTAACAGTTTCTCCTTCAGCCTCAGAAACAGATGATTCTATTTGTTGTCTTGATTTTTTCCGTTTATGCTTAGCTTTTTGAATATGCCAAGGTCCTTCATTTTCCACATCATCAGCACCCTCTTCCATTTCCGCAAAATCACTACCTGACACATTTCCCTCTGACATCCTTCCAACCATTCACAGTCTGGTCGTGCCTTTTCCGCCTTTGCTCCCAATCCGTGTTGCCGTCAAGTCTTCAGGCCACACGCCCTCTTTTTTCCGCGTCTCCTTAAAGACGCAGGGTGCCGGCGGCCGGCGGCTGCTCTGATTGGCTCTAATCAGCTAGGGACGCAGGCTGCGTCATGTGAAATTACACTACACTAATGGAACAGGAGGGGGGAAATAACTCCTGTAGTAAAAACAAAAAATGCTGTTAAAATAGCTGCTTGATGAATGGTATTTTTCTTTAACTATCCATAAACATTATCTGCACGTATGTAGTTAAGTTTAACTTGTTTTTCCCCCTCTTACCTCTTACCAATGTATACTTACTTAAGCTGCCAACATCAAATTACAAACAAATAAATACATATAATTTTGTTATATTTATATGTTTTATACTGTAGATTTTCTTTTGGTGATGTTTTAAAGACTTCAACCTCGTTGATAGTGTTAGTATTTTCTAGGTGGAAAACAAAAAAACATGGTCATCTTTTAATGGGATTTTTTAAAAATATTTGAATCTTTTCCACAAAAGATCTCATAATAAACTTTAAATAAGATGCACCGAGATTCAAAATGGTGTATATTTGACTTTATAAACTCAGTATAATGTGCTTTTTCTTTGTATGTTGTTTTTTTTTTTTTTGGGGGGGGGGGGGGAGTAGGGTCAAATTTGAGGTAATTTCTAAAACATTTCTAGACTGGTTAATTAAATGCTAAAGCCAAGAACAGAGGATTTTGTTTTAAAAGCAGAACAGAATGAAAACAGTAAAAGGCTGCCAAAGAATGACGATAGCGGGATGAAGGTCACAGCTCGTTTCACCAAAGGAGAGCAACCAACTCTGGACAGCTGAAATATATGAAATACATGAATTACAACAAGCTTATAACACCAGTTATATAAGAGCAAAACAACAAAATAAGATCTTAAAATATTTATGTTAGAAGCTTATTAATGTAGTTTGTTAAACAATTCTAATATATATATATATATATATATATATATATATATATATATATATATATATATATATATATATATATATACATATATATATATATATATATATTATTGTTCAGATCGTGATTGAATTCATCAATCCCAATACCTACATTTTTTGGCAGATACTCAGACATCCTTCCTGAACTCCTGAGGTGAGGACAAGACATCTCACCTTGTGCTAGTCATGTGCTGGCCCTCTGGCCCTCATTTCCCATATATGGTTGGCTCTTTACACCAACTGGCTTACAGTACCATGAAAAAAAAAAAAATAATAAACTTATTTTCATCCAAACATGGAAATTGTACATACACATTCTTTTTCTAAGCCGTTCATTTATATTTGTCATGTGAAGGGAAAAAGTGTGAATTCTCCAAGAAGGGCTTGCATTCCTGGCTGAGTGAAATATTCATTTGATCTTGTGTATTTCAGCTTGATAAGCAGTCCCCAGTCAGTGGCCACCCAGTGGCGTTGTTTACAATGCAAATTAGCAGGAAATACATTCCAGGCTCTGTATACGCACCCTTAAATCAGGAGAAAGGAATGTGTGAGCGGCTCACAGAGGGCAAATGTCACTCTACCTAGACAGAATCTACACTTTAGTCTGAACACAGATATTTCCCAGTCATGTAGTTATCAGCTCATGGTGTTCTTCAAACTGCAGTCGGTTTCGCCTTTGGCTTTTTCCCAGAACAGTCTGTCCCACCGACTGGTGGGAGAATACGTGACTCTTTATGTTAAGAATTTGAGTGCAGTGGCCTTCCATTTAGGCTGTGATGTCTTTTGACATAATGACGCCTGAACGCATCAGCTCAACTGCTCTCTTCCTAACCAGCTGACACGCACTCAGAGTGGAAATGAAATGTGTTCAGAGAAAGAGATTTTTTTTTTCCAACAAATTTGAAAATAAAGATCAGAGCCTTTTATCTTCCGCTGCAAACCACCGAAAAGAGAAGGGAATTTTCAAGTGAATGTAAAAAGGCAAAATGACAACTTTCTTCAACAAAACGAAAAGTCAAATGGAATCCAAGTTGGCAATTATATCCTTACAAAAGAACAACATTCTTCCACTCTTGCATTTTTAGCTTTAACAGCTTGACTGCTCCTTTTAGTCAAACATCAGAAGAAGAAAAAAATGCTTTCAATACTACGAAAGAGAACACTATCAATATTTTCTCAGTGTGAGTTTAATTCGTCTTTTGATGTTCCTACATATTTCTTAGACCTGGAATTCGGAGAAATCATTAACCTCTTACTTTTGTTAAATGGTAAATAAATATTTCTCCCGTCACTCAACGCCTAAGGCAATTTAAAGTGCAAACCAAATATTATCACTTCCCACTTAATACTCAGAGCAGTGTAGACGTGTGTATTTATCATAGGTCCATACTGCTGAACAAACTTTAGTCAAAATGGGAAATATAGCAAAGAGCCACTGGGGAAAGTTTCAGTAATTGGCTTCCTCCAGAGCAAGATGCCTAGAGCTGGCAACGTATTTAACAAGACAGTTATTCACATCAGCAAATGTAGGTTTGGGTGGCTTTTCCATTGATAAGTAGAATCAGCATTTGTGAAGTACAATTTGAATTTACTCAAGTAATCTTTGTCTGATTGTACAACGTAGGGGTAACAAAAAAAAAAAAAAAAAAAAAAAAAGCAAAATCAGAAGAAAGCTGTTGGAGCCCAAATATTTGTTTTCACAGCACTGTACGACTGACTAATACAATTTTAAAAACCATGTTTTTTTTTTATTTCTGCTGTTGCTCTTCGCTTAATATGTCGCCGTTTTAGAGTCGCCAGTCTAGCTGATCGACAAATGTACTCTGATTCATAACACCAAAGACAGTCAGAATCAGGACACCTTAAATAGATCCCATGAGGAGATGTGAAGATGTAAAAAAAAAACAACAAAAAAAATGAGACCGATGTGAAGCTTCTTCCCTCATTGTGTGGGAGAATGTGAGCGAGCAATACATTTCTGTCTCTCTTAGAAGATAAACCGCAGTTCTGGAAATGTTAAATAAAATAAAAAAAGTACCATTATTCTATATTTAGCGTTTAAAACTGAGCTTCAGCTGATAAGTTTTCTGAAACACACATTCAGAGTGACTACTCAAAAAAAAAAAAAAAAAAAAATCACAAGTTTTTCACTTTCTGGTTTAACTAAATTCCTCTCCATAACTAATCAATTATTTATGAATGACTGCCCTGTCTTCTGCGAATATAGAAACCTCTCTTTTGTTGCAATTCACTGTATGATAAAGTGAAGAAAAAAAGATCAGGATGAACATTTCTCTAGAATAGACTCATGCTAACGCCATCTGCATGATTTCTCCCCGTCATGTTTAAAATCAGTGTTTTTTGGCCTGAAATAAGGAGATTACCCAAACACCTGTCCCAATTTTCAGCATGCCTGCACCAGATCTGGCTCCTCTTCCAACTCTTCCCCTGGAACTCGTGCTCCTCGTGCATCTGAATCATTTCTCCGCTGTTGCTGAGAGAATCAGGTCACTCCCGCACTGTGGGATCAAGTGTCAGTAATCGCTTTATATTCCCCGGCCATGCAAAAAGGGTCTGCTGACGGCTGACCCTGTAAAATGCCTGTCTGGAAAGTCTGATATGGTTTCTATTTTCTTTAAAACCATTGTTTACACAGCGGCTATGAAGCTCCACTAATCCTCTCATATGTCAACAGTGTAAATCCCCTGACTAATTTGCCAACAAATTTATTATTCTTCATTAATATTCCATCACGTTCTATAATGTTCCGATGATTCATGAACAAAAACTAAAAAAAGAATATGTTTTGAGCGGCTATCCTTCTGTTTCCTTCGTTGCTGAGATGCATTTATGTTCAGAGTGAATACTTTTGGGCTATTTCTCCAGACTGCAAACATGTTTTATTCAGTTGGGTTCTATTCCAGCACAGAAATGTCCCGTGGAGCTGTTGTGGAGACCTGGCTTGTGCAAAAGTGATGCAAAGAAACAACATTACACCACATTAACATTTTCCTAGTAGCAACACGAACAACTTAGAAAACCGCAAGTTTTGGATTTTGAAGACATTATTGAATAAATCTCTCTGACATAAGCTTGGTTTCGTTAGTGTGACGTTTAGCAAATTCTCACCGACCCAAAACAAGAAATGTTTTATCCGATTGACTTTCAGGAAAAACAGTGCATGTCTCTTTTTATCCTGTGTATGCAAACTTCGGAGTTAAACTGTATTAATTTGTGTATCCTGTCAGAAAAAGTATTATGTTGGAAGAAAGCTTGTTCAGGTCTTCTGGACACATGAGGGTAGTTTAGAGGTTCATCTTACAGCAGAACAACAGTCAGAGCTAAAATAGAAGTGTTTAAATCAAGGCATGTTCACCTGGAATGGTTCAGGGAAAACACAGGTCTAAGCCTAATTGAAAATCTTTGGCGAGTCTGATTGCTTGCTGTTAGCAAACTATCCTTTCAATGTGGTAAATTCTGAGCTATTTTGAAATGTATATATATATATATATATATATATATATATATATATATATATATATATATATATATATAGTTTGACATTTTCATGGTTTTAACTTGAAGAAAGGGAGTTTCTCTTTATGACTTTGACTGCTGTAAGAGGAAATAATCCGTGTGGATCAAAAATATCCTTTGGTTTGGTCCCTCGGTATTATAAGACACATGTAGACATGTTGATGGACTGAGCCCCGGTCCACAATCAGCATCCTCAGACAACCACACAAAAGGTGCCACAACGTTTTAATGTGATTCATAGCATTTGTCACTAGTGATGTTCGGAACGTCTGAGCTTGAAGCTGATTGATATAAATATCTGGTAAACAATATGAGACAAGTACATACAGTAAACAATAAACTGGAGCTCCAGCAGTGACTAGACGGAGTGAGAAACCCAAAGAAGGCAACCGAGGGCGACAATGACCCTCTCGCTCCAGATCAGAGTCCATTCCTCAGTGTTTTTGTCCTCAGTCGGACGGTACTTTCTCCTTCCAAGCTAGTTTGTCCATTTTCAATAAGCCATGTGGTCCATACTCTATATGGATCTATGGTGTTTTTTTTTCTCTTCTTCATAAAGCTCTCATGAAAAACAAATATACAATAGTTTTATAACAAGGATTCTTTTTCTTCAGAACTCTCTGTTCTGTTTTTCCTTGTTCACATTGTTGATCCATCAAATGTACCCTAATGGTTGCAGAAAACCTCTCGAATGATTGTCTTTTCAGAAAATACAGAATACATAGATTAACCAAACAAACGCGCTAAACACAGTCATACTTACACACTCTTCACAGAGGAGAAAAGCACTATTTAAAATGCCTGCAATGCTTAATATTGAGCAAAACACTCTGTCATTCAGACAGAACAAAATATACAAAAAAGGAAAAAAAAGCAAAAGCAAAATATAAATAAACCAACAAAGAAAATCAAAGACTTGTCCTCTGGGTGGTTGCTAGGAGGAGAGTTGTGTGTCAAACAAAGGAGGAGAAGCCCGCGGTAGGTGCCTGAGCGGCACAGCCCAGGCTGCTGGGGGGCCGGTAGAGGGTGCTGTGCTGGCTTGGGGGGTCGGAGGAGAGCAGCGAGGGGGTGGGAGTCCGGCTTCCCTTGGGCCTGAACAGATTTCCCTGGCCCGGGCCCTGGCACTGGGGCTGCGGGGACGGGGCGCTCTGGGGAAGGAGTGGAGGCAGAGGGGGCACGGGCGGCGGGTGCGGGCGGGACTCCTGTTCCACGAGGGGCTCGGGCTGGGCGTAGCCGTACGCAGGAGGACGAGAGACGCCTTTCTGCTGCCGCCGCCAGGAGTTGTAGTAGGTGGGGTCGCTGATGTAGTGGTTGACGAAGGAGTGGGTCTTCTGTCGGCTCTGATCCATCTCGTACTCGCTGTCGCTTCCCTGCAAGAACGCAACAGTCAAAACGCCAGAAGAGAGAGAGACACACACACGCACAGAAGAAAAAAAAAAAAACAGTCCTGACAGCTACATTTTCATCCACTCGTAATCGAGGCTAATTCTATTTCTACTACTGAGCTGTTCGCTGACAGACACAATGCTGAATCACAGCACAGCAGGAAACCTCTACTCACAACTGTAAATCTATTAAGGCATGGAACATCCAACAGGAGCAGACCATCATTTCTATTAGGAATCCATCAAGTCGGCTCACCTATAGCTCCGTGGAGCACGGACGTGATAAGTGTACACAAGAGCATCCTGGAATTGGATAAAGATATTGTTTACAGGATTGCTTTCTGGCTTTCTCGTAATGTTAATCTCATAAGTTATGAATGATTGTGTGGATCCTTTATCGTACTGGCTCAGAAACAAAAACGGCAACAAAAAAAAAAAAAAGGAAAAAAAAAAAGGACAGCAAATTACTCCTGAAGAGAACGTTAAGCTTTGCGTGCATGACAAACGCTTACTCGTGCGCTAGTCCGTTGAGATACTACAGCCTAGCAGATGTCGAAGGACCATTTGTTTGGACAAGTGGCTGGTAAACAGTGGGAGGCTATGCAGAGGAAAAAGAATAACACCAGGTTTTGTCTCCGGGGAGAACACTGTTTGTTCGGCTCGGACAATGTTGTGACTGCAGGTAGCAGATAAATGAGCGGGAGTGCGGACGACTTGCTCGGAACAGCTCTTTTTGCCTTTTCCACCTTTCAGTTGCTCTTATCAGATTAAACCCTCGTCTGATTACCAATTCCGCACACCTTGTAATGAGCTGGGCCCAGCTAAATTAATAAATGAATACCTGCTAGAGAAACACTAATTAGTTTTGAAGACATTTTAGCACACAGGGGGCACGTGCAGTAGCTGAGCACCGTTTTCTTCCTTGAAAAGTCAGTAATAAAAGATTCAGAGATGTCAGCAGTGACTCGGATATGCTAATAGGGAATACTTAATTTCCAGATGATCCACTTGAGGCGGATTGTCAGGCAAAATTGCTTTAATTTATTGCAGGAAACACTGGCCCACGGTCATAAAACTGTCTGCTTTTTAACTATAGCAAAGTGAGGTAAAATAATCTTTTTTGAAAAGGTTACAACTTTCCCCCGGAGAAATTTGTCACTTTGAGAAACGGATAGAGCCGAATTTTTACTTTTTAATCCCCGTCCGCTTCCTGTTACAGACTGTAAGCCAGCGTTGCCACCAACCTGAGAGTCAGAAACCTCAGAGGGTTTTTCAGTCAAGCTGCTGCTTTCCGCCGGGATCAGGTCATTATATTTAGTGCTGACATCCTCATCCGAGTAGTGCAGGCTTCCAGGACTGGGTCTTGGAGGAGACCTGAAGAGATTGGGGAAGATGAGCACAGATGAAACACTGAGTGTGTGATTTTACAGCTAAAATAAGACTCTGAAACAAATGTGAGCAAAGTACTTTAAAAAGAAAAGTCCTTTTCACACTCTTCACCGCGACACTCAGGAAATCTGGTTTTCAGTTTCCAGCTTTGAATGTTTTTAAAAAATGCACAATAATGAGAGACTCAAGACAGTGTCACTAACTATAAAAGGGAAAAATGATCAACTATTTCAGAGAACCAGCAGAACAATGCATATTCTTGGATGCCCTTAACAGAACATTCAAGACAGACGGCGTAATTGGCTATTCCTCGTTACTCTGTCCTTCAAATCGCTGGAGATGATCAGTTTTAAGTTAGCACAGGGTTTATTCAGCTAATTTAAGCCTTCATAGACCCCCAAACAGAATCCTTCACAAGAGACTATTCACTTGATAACGTATGCCATTTTGTAGTTATTCAACCCGAATGATTTGAAAAAAAAAAAAAATGAGTCAGAGATGCAGAGTTCCTGTAGAAAAGCTCAGTAATGAAAAACCAAATAAAGTAAGAAAAGACTCCTTCATTTCTGTTGGATCCAGTCATTATGCTCATGAACTGAAGAAACGGAAGCATCCAGATGCAATTTTTTTTTTTTTTTTCATTTCTTCTGAAGTAATGACTGCTTCTGTGCATAAGGTCTAAAACTGACCTGGACCATAAGAAAGTTAAAATGGGCCACTACCTTCACTTAACTGAGCTACGTCAGTGGGTTTAAAATGGGGAATTGTGCCAACCAAGCATTAAAGACAAACATGTCATGAAAAATGACATTTGTTCCTTTGCATGTTTTGCTCATGGGCTTTTGGGTCAGATTTGCAAGAGTAAAAAACAAGCCGAAATAAGGCGAAGTAATGATAAAAAAAAAAAAAAAAACAAAAAAAAAACCTACAACAATCGAAGAAGTAGAATGTCTGAAGAGGAAATAAAGACAAAAAAAAATCATCATTAGCAAAAATGTATGTTGTTCTATAATGTATGTATTCAAAAATTTAAATATGTATGTTTAACAGCCTTCACAAGACTGGTCTACAGTCGTATGGTAACAATCATCCAATTGAATAGTTATTATGCTTGATTGATTGATTGATTAAACACAAGCAATACAGAAGTATTTTTCTTTTACCTCTACTACTGTTAGTTTGCCTGAAGAACGTCATTCTAATGAAACCTTAGTAGAATGTGTGAAGGTTCTCAAAAAAGGTAAATAATAACCTTCCCTTTGAGACAAGAGTTTTCTTGGCTTGCTTAAAGTACCAGTGGCACAAAAACAAGTGTTTAAATGGAAAATGTTGAAAGTGGGGTTAGAAGAGACAAACAAACTGTGATGTCAAGTGAAATATTAATGCACAAAGCAGACAACCTTGACTATTTCTCAAATAAAGCTTGAAATGTGTTGAGTTACACAAGCAGAAGCGACATTACTGCTTCCTTTTAAAAGCAAGGTTGGACAACCCAGCGTGACGACGGCCTTGAAACTGTTGAAACAACAAACACGTATACATCTCCTTCAGGTTGGAGAGGATGGATGTGTGAGGGCGGACTCAGACAAGTTTCAGACATCAAAAAGACTCAGCCTCGTGAGTGGGAGCATCCTGGATCCCTTTGATCCCCTTTTCTGGCCTCCACGATCAAGGAGAACATGGCACATTAACCTGCATTTGAATGCACTGGCCAGTACATTCCACGATAATGTGCACACTGACGTGTGCAAATACATCTGTTTCATCTGGTTTGTGCATTTGCGGTGACAAGATGCAGACTGTTAGGCTGTAACAAAGGTCAACCGTCTGACCATGACCCAATGCCTCTACTCAACCTCCTCCTGCTGCAGCATCTGCGAAACCCCTCTTATCAAATGTTTAGCTAAACATTACCAAACTGCCGGAGCACCGAAGTCCTGCTGACAGTAGTTTATGTTGGGATAACTCTCACAGCGCTGCAGCAAAGGCTAAAGGGCCAAGAGAAAAAAAGCAGCTCTGACCCAAAAGCACTCTTTGTCTCAAGCAGAGATGGGCAGACAAAGAGCATAGGCAGATGCTGTTGAATGCTAATCGGCTGGCATTGTGCTGTTCCCCTGTATAGTTTGCTGCTTCCCAAAACACTGAATATAAATGAGCAGAGAGGAAGGAGGCTCAGATGGGTGGCTCAATATCTGAAGACTGACAGCACACAGAGGTACAATATAAATTCTTATCAGTATTCCGAGTGAAACTGACTATGCATAAGGAAAAAGGGGGAAACAATGGTTTAAGTTTGAGAAGTGCAAATTTTGGAATAAAAAAAAATAACGGTATAAAAGTTGTCAATTGAATGGTACAACACGACATGTGTTATGTTTCAGAGCCAAAGTATTCAATTTAGAAACCGTGACATAGTTTTAAAAACTGAATTTACTGAAACAAGAGAGACTTCCACATCTGTTTAAAACAGAATCACCATTTACCATGTAAGGGTGATGACATGTCGCTTGGAATGTGCATCTGCTGTAAGCAGGAAACGGTTTTCTTGACTTACAAGAAAACTGCAAGTCAGTGGGATAATGTTGAATGTTTTTGGATAGCACATAAAAAGGATATGGGTGCACATTCTTACCTTATGAAAACACCTTAGTTGAAAGTCATTTTACTAACAGGACAGAATTATGCTCATTCACGCAAAACATTCCCTGATGGAAACACTTTTTGCGTCAGGATGATTAGAAAAATTTGAAACGTGGCTTTAAAGGACGTGGTAACCCAAGACACACATGCATGACACAATCCACGCTACTGTGATGACAGGTCACTATGCTAGAGTCTGCATCCAGAACACTGAGTCGACTGTGGCTACTGTGAAAAAATGTGTTTTGTTAACCATGTTTTTAACTTATCTCTCCTCTATCAGTACAAACTGACCGCTGTTATAAAGTCCTCCACATGTTTTACAGTAGTCCAAATGAATGCTTTTAAATGACTTGCTAGCCTTCCCGTCTCCCAGCTGATGCACACTGGAGCCTTTCCTCACTACTTTCTTTTTGGGTGACCATCGTGTTAAGAATGAATGCCCCTGTTTTGCATTCTATACGTGGCATAATTTAACTTTCAGCAAAGTTCTTGGCAGTCTTTTGGCTGTGTTCTTTCTATCAATCTTTTTAACCTGTTTCTCCACTGTAGACATACAAATGAGCACTTAGTGGAAGATACAAACTCTTACAGAGTTGAAAAGTGCTCTTATAAATAGGATTTAAGTTATTTCAACAGAGAAAAAAACAGCTTACCGGGTGTAGATGCCGTTTTTGCGGCAGAATGAGTTTTTCCCAGAAAGGCGTCTGTTGTTGAGCTCCAGGGCAGGGAAGCGTCCTTCATCCAGACGTACCATCTCTCCATGGGTCAGAGGAAGCGAGGTGCAGTTCGAGTGGTTGCCTAGAAATTTTTTTACGAAGATGACACTTTGTTTGCATTGGGATGAACTCTGCACAGGAAATATGTCGCTCATGTATTTTCAAAACAAGCAATTTTATGAATCACTTCTATTCTTTTGTAACATATGCAAAAAACAAAAGCTAAAAAAACCAAAACATTATTAGATAATAATTAACTTTAGTTAAACAGATCATCCACAGTAAAACAAAAATTCTAATGATTCTTTCCTTATGCACTACTAACTAAACTTGTTGGACGACTAGATTATTTAAAGACATAAGCCTTATTATTATGGCATAATTACCTACGCACCATACGTAATTACCAATGCAGAAAACAAACTGGGTTTCTTGGAACAGTTGCGTCAATTAGGATAATTGACAATCTTGCAAATCTCCCTCTTGATGCGATGGCATAGGAGCCACTGGTGCTGTAGTTTTACAATTACTCTCCATCTAATTAATGGCCCCGGCATTAAGCCGCTGCCAAGCCATTTGTCGTGTTATTGATCTTCGCTGCAGTTCAAGTCGGACAATAATATTTGTCTACTTCAGCTCCCTTACCGATAACCTTTACTCTCATGTTTCTGCTGTCAGCCAGACAATGTAGGAAAATCAACATAATGGGTTTAATTGTGTGTGCCTCTGCACTCTTGTTCTATAAAATAGACTTCAGCCGGTGAATCATTAAGCTTCCATTTCTCTGTAGACTTGTCCAAGATGAAGACCAATTCCGCCCTGCGGCTTAAGTTGCATGAGCACAATAAATGCGTGGTGGTCAGCCGCATTTCCTACCTGAGTCCGTTTTCTTGGTGTATTTTTTACTCTGGCCTCGGATAATGAGGATGAAAACAAGGAGGAGGATGAAGATGAGGCCGACCAGAGCAATAACGACCAAGAACCACCACTCCTCGTAGAAAGGAGACACTTTCTGGGCTGAAAAAAAAAAAAAAAAAAAAAAAAAAAAGAAACAACCATTGAGAAGCATAAACATTCAAGTAGAGTCAATAAAATGCACAGGTTTAGTTATAAAAAACAAAACAAAACAAAAAAAACAGTATCACTGACAAATGAATTTCTTCCAGTAAATCAAATTAACAACTAAAAATCATATTATGTTAACAAAAAACAAGATGATGTGGTTCAAATATAATTTTCTATTAGTTTTGATGATTATGCAATACAACTAATAAACACCCCAAATTCGCTCAGATTAGGAAATTATCTAGGTACCACTAAAATATTGGAATGTTGGCCAAAAACCATTGACTGACAAGTGCACTTTTAAGCAGAATTTACCTGATATGGAAGGGGACGGGGCACTGGGGGAGCCATAGCCATAATCGTTGACCGCAATTACTCGAAAGTCATAGGTGACCCCTTCTCGAAGCATTTCCAGATTGAGCGTGTACGATGTCACTTCTTTGGGAATGTCTTTAATAAGAATATCCCACAATCCTTCATCTGTTTGGGCAAAAAGAAATGTTTACAGAAACCAGTGGCGCATCGCACAGACTCAGTAAGGTGTGGTCGCTCACCAGAAGGTCTGGCCTCAATCACGTATCGCGTAATGGGCGCACGGCCTTGATCTCCACTTGTCCAATGCAGAGTGAGGGCGGAGCCATATCGTGAAATAAATGGCTCTCCGGGAGGACCGGGGGCTCCTTAGGAGGTAAAAATAGCCGGACATCATGTCACAGATGTTCTTCAAAGGCTTTATTGCTTGACATGAGAGAGAGAAACCAGCGATACATAGCAGCCTTATCGGACAGTACCTTCGCCAGGCCCGGTAGTGATGTTGGCCTCCACTTCAGGGCCGTACGTGAGCGTTTTAGCCCGAATGCGGAAGTTGTAAGTGACGCCGTCTGCCAGGTCTTTGATCTTCATCCACAGAGGAGAGCTGCCCTTTACATCCACCGTCACTATCTTACTGACACCTGGAGTGCGAGGAGAGGAGTCTGTACAGGAAACACTAAGACTCTAGATACTGCTTTCAACAAATCACAGAAAACCAAGCTTTGAGCAAAGATCAGAAATAGTTACACACAAGACCAAAAAGGCAACCGGGGACAGGAATATTTGCATGGAAAGCAGAAAAAAATGTTTTATTTCCAGGAGCTCTTTAGTTGTCAAGAGAGGAAAAGACCAAGAGATATTTATGTGTTTATTGCTTTGCTTGCTTCACTTTGTGCTCGCTACCCAAGGGACGACAGCGGCTTTAGTTCGGCTTTCCTAGTCTGCTCTCAATTACTTGACAATCTGGTCAAGGAAACAACACTTAGCCAGCTATTAACCATGTTTCTCGCAGTAAAAGAGGAAGCTGTAGAGAGGCTCACAAGAGCATTCCAGCGTAATTTATCAGCCTTGCCTTACACGTTACTGCAGGGTCTATACCCATCTGCAGCAAATTAGAACACAAGCTTAAGCAGCATGATTTAAAAACGAAAATGGTTAAGAGAGGAGAGGTTGTAAATCACTGCCTGAGAGAGTCATCTGAGGAATGTCAAGAGAAGAGGAACGCTGTCAGGCTAAAGGCGGATTTTCCTCACCGTCGACTGGAGTGCAGGGCTCATAAACCAGACGGTAGCCTTCGATGATGCCGTTGGCCTGCTTCGGCTCCCCCCAGGACACGTTCAACGAAGTTGTGGTCAGCTCGCTGAAGTGGATGTAGCTGGGAGCAGTGGGTGCTTTTGACAGAAGGATAAAATGTAATTACAGTCAGATTCCTCATTAGACTTCAGTGCCTCGCAAAAAAGGATTCCAGTCAATTCCACTTTTCCACATTTCGTCATGTCGCTCCCATAAACTCTAACCTAATTTACTTGAATTTCAATTTGAAGTCATAAACGGACACAAAATAGTGCACAGTGGGAGGAAAAGAAGAGATGGTTGCTGTTTTTCTTTCCCAATTTGAAAAGTGTGAGGTAAGTCGTATTGAGTCCCTTTCCTCCAAGGCCTTAAAATAAAACCCAGAAAGACCAATTCCATTAAAACGTAACTTAATCAGTAAATAGTCCACCTGTGTATAATTTAAGCTGTGCATAAATACAACCGTTCTGGGAAGGAATGAAAAGGTTTGTAAGAGGAAAATAGAAAGGAAACAGGCATCTGACAGGCTATGGATACAGTTTAAACCAAAGTTAGGTTATTATAAGGCAATAACCTAAGCTTAAAATATCTAACATTCAATTTGTACCAAAAATGAAAAAAATAAAAACAAAAACAAAACAATGGACACATCATGCTGTGGGGATGCTTTGCTGATTAGAAAATAAATGAAGCAAGATTCAGGGCAATACTTGGGGAAAAAAAGCGTGTTTTCAAAAAACACCTTTGACAAGGACAACGACTTCAAACACACAACTGGAGCTACAATGAAATTGTTTAGATCAGACATCTCAAACTATTGTTTCTGGAGCCCTGCTGTCCTACAGTTGTCAGATGTTTCCCTCATCCAACACGTTTGAAAAAAATGGCTGATTTGTATCCTCAGCATGCAGTCAAGTTCTACAGAGTCCTACTGAGACTTTTTTTTGTTGAAAACCACCATATTCCATCAGATTTGGGTTTGTGGATGTAATGAGACTTAACCTGAAAAAGAATACCTTTACAAGTGTTGCAAAATTATCGCACTCTTCTCTGAAAAAATGTAAGCCATTTCAAAGTACATATTTATTTTCATAACATGTAATTGATGGCATCGCAAAAACAAATTTTTATTATTTTCCATGTAATTTATCATTTAGGACTTATTACTTTAAAAGGGGGCAGTAAACACGTCTCTCCATTTGCTTTAAGCATTTCAAACAGCGACGCGACTTTATTTTATAATGAAAAGACGTTGAATTGCACCGAAGGGCAGACTGAAAACACCACGAGACGAAACAAAGAGACACAAGAACAGCAGAAAATATTCAGCCGTTGTTTCTCTAAAGGTATTCTACTAGATTAAGCATATTGATTTATCATTTGGATAAAGGAGCCTGTGACTGGAAAAAGTCGACTGCGGCTTAGAAAATCAGCCTCCGACCTTGAAGAAGAGCTGTGAGAGTTCTGCCTGCTGAGCCAACCCCGATTCAGCTGAGTGTCAGGATTTAGCCGCAATTCAGCAGAAGGAATGAAAGATCACAAAAGCTTGTATTGGCTGTGTTCCCAGTGCTCAGTGGTGAAAAGAGCCAAAATTCCAGACAGTGTTTTAAAGTTCTCAGCACTTTCTAACCTTTATCAATGTCATAAGTTTCAAAGGGCACAAAAGACCAGAATCATCTTGACTGTAAACATTCTTTTTTTTTTTTTTTTTGCTGAAATCCCACAGGAGGGAATCTAACTTGCTTCTAAGCAAAGACGTAAAATTGTGGCCAGAATCTAATCAGCACCCATCATTCTTGATAGTCCTTTTTTCATGTTGTTCTACTGTTCCTCACTGTGGAGTGTCCTGAAATAATAGGCAAAAAGCCTCTGATCTCTCATGCTATTCCTCAAGAGACGACACTAAACTGCTTAAAAAAATAATAGCATAAAGCTTCCTGCTGAATTCAAGCAGTGGCTGAGTTTGCAGTGTTCCAGTAACTCAAAAACCCCTATGAATTGACTTTAAAGTCATCTATTATTCTCTTTATAGGCTTCTTCTGGGACTACATCATATAACCCACATGAGAACCCTACACAGTGTCTAGATCTGGAGAGGGGGTGGGGGTATCACTGAGTGCAAAAACATTTGCAAAGTTAGCATTGGGTTGGAAACGTATGAGGCTGCAAAGTGGAGCAGGATACTGAAAAAAAAAAAAAGAAAGGTTTGGCACCAAAATAAATGCCGGTGGTCTATTGAATAATCTTATCCGCATTTGCACCTGCTTGCTGAGTGCGCCCTCTGGTGGGCAGGGAGCGTGGCCCATCCCCTGCAGCATTGAAGGCTGCCACGCTGATCATGTAGGTGGTGTAGCCTGTCAGGTTTTTAAGCTTCACCCCGAGCTCTGGCAGGAAGAGAGTTCGCAGGCGCTCCGTCTCGTTCTGGAGCTGAAACTCCCAGAAGTAGATCTGCGGACAGAGTCATCGCATGGCTTTCTGGCGGGACGTCAGACAAATACTGGAGGCACAATTGAAAGCGCGCACAATCCTGATACCTTGTAACCCTGTATGTCTCCGTTCTGAGCATCCAGAGGAGGCGGGTCCCAGGTAACGTCCAGCTGAGTAGCTGTTGAAGACTGGACCACCACGTTTTGAGGAGGAGCGGTTGGGACTGGAGGGAAAAAGGGAGAAAACGTTCAACGAGAAGCTGTTTATGTTTGTTTAAAACCTGAGGAATAATAACTGGAGGTAAAACTGGGTGCAAACTGAGAAATTAACCCTACCCGCCTCTCCGACAAACACTTCCTGCGGTGCACTGCTTGGACCCTCCCCAACCGCATTATACACGCTGAGTCGGATCTCGTAGCGCTTGTGTTTGTTCAAGTCTAACAGGGAAGAATGCAATGTGGCATTGTAATCGAGCACTTAAGAGTGCAAAAAAGAGCAAAAAACTGAAAATAAAAATCCAGGAGAAACACCCATTCACACGGCGAGATAAGATCACACCCAACACAGACAGCAGAGCGGTTCAGAAATATAATGCAAACTGATCAAAAGACAGGACTGTTGTGGAAGCATGTGGGAAGACTTGCCAGTGATTAAAAAGAAGGAAACCATGCTGAAATAATGACAGGGCAGCTTGCAGAGATTAAAGTCTCTCACACACACACACACACACACATGCACACACACACACACACACACACACACATAAATGAGAAAAAGCGGTGGGTACAGCTGAGTGGGAGGATGCTGCTGACTATTGCAGTAAATAACACAAATGCACGACTTTGTGGGAATAATATTCACTAAATGGTATTTAAGCTAAAGGAGAGTGATGGGAAATCCACAAGGGGCAATGTAAGACTTACTGTCGAGTTCATACTGGGTTAAAGAGGATTCTGTCAAGTTTCTGACGCTGTATGGAGCTGGGAGGTCGGACGCAACATAGGAAATATTGGGAGATACGAGAATTTTATTATAATTATAATTTTTTTTTTGAATAAGACAGATGCAAAAAAGCATGTCAGTAATATTATTAGAGCTTACATGTGAAATCAGCCCAGGTTGCAGACGGACTGTTTACTGTGCGGACAGAGAAGCTGCGAAGGCGATCGTAGTGCAACTCCCTGTACCTGACTCTGAATCCCAGCAGAACTCCGTTTAAGTGATCCTCTGACGGGGGCTAAAAGGAAAATGAGATCTTCTTAATGCATAACATCTTAATATTACGAAAGAATTGCCAGGGGGGCCGGTTGGTGTCATAACAAGGATAAAATATCGGATGCCCTTAAAATTCTGAATCAACATTTGAAACGAGGCAAATCATCCAGCAAATACCTGCCAACGAACCAGTACGGACGTGGTGGTGTGAGGAGTAACAGACAGTATGGTCGGGGCTTTGTCTGGAGCTTCACAGGATTAAAAGATATGTTAGCAGTGCTGACATGTTGTATAGGACAGCTTTTGTAAAAAAAAAACAACATAGTGTTGACAAACTATACGCTGTAAGAATTCAGAGCCCACTGATTCACATGAAGAGTATTTTAGTACAACAAAAGGGTCCTGAAAGTAACAGCTTGTTCTGTCCACCGATGAAGGTTACTTACTGTCCTGTAGTGTAGTAATGGCCTCGCTCTCCTCGCTGTATTCGCTGTCTCCAATGTCGTTTGTGGCTTTGACTCGAAACTGGTAGGAGGTGAAAGGCTTTAACCTGTAAACAAGAGGAAAAAGTCATTTATAGGCGGACGTTACACAGGCGTTTAAGTAAATCTGATCATTTAAGAAATTCAATTTAAAAGGTAAAAACTCAAATACAGATTTATTTCACATATATACATATGTTTAATTTAGGTTACAGCTAATCACACCTCAAAATTTTATTCTTTGAGCATCAACTAAAGTCAATGAAAAAAAAAAAAAAATCAATCGAGACATTGTATGTCACGGCTATGTTACGGCTGTTGACTTGACATTTGTCCAACAGACAGTAAATGACCCGCTCCACAAGGAGGGTAAGCGACAAAAGGTCATTGCTAAAATTGGATCGCCTTTGCACACCGTTGATGGAAAGTTAAGTGGTAGGAAAAACATGTCAGAGAAAGCAAGCAACCGAATATCTGCAGCCTTCAGGGGACTGTGATGTATTCCACATTCGAGAGTTTGACAGAGATTGAAAAGGTGTGTCAACAATCACTATTGCAAAAGCTGATTCAGTCAACTGAATGGTCAGTCAGTTCGACTTGACTGGTCAGCAAACAGGCCAGATCTGAATGCCATAGAAAGTCTGTGGACCTCTGTCAAGGGACAGATGAGAGGCACTGGACCCAACAATGAAGACCAGTTGGGGACCATCAAAGCAACCTGGACTTCCTTAACGCCTTAGAACCACAGGCTGATCGCCTCCATGCCATGTTATATTGATATAATAATTCATGAACAAAAGCCAAGACACACTGAGGCCTATGCTTATATATACCATGCAACACATATATTACTTTTATTATTATGATATTTACCTGTCCACTATGTAGGAGTTTGTTTCATGGCTGACTGATGCCGAGTGAACTGTCCAGTTGCTGTCCGGCAGCTCTCTATACTGCACTGTATAGTAACGAACGGGAGATAGGCCGTCGCTGCCTGGTTCCCATGACAACAGAACTCTGCGAGCCTGGACATCTTCTTGAGGAACGACGGGGCGACTGGTGGGTTGAGGCCGAGCTGAGGGGCACACGCACACACACGCACACACGCACGCAATCCCGCTTAATCTAAATATCGAGATGTAAATACACTTTAAAAACACATTTGAGCTGCAGTATCTGACTCTCACCTCTTTTCTCCGTGGTGACCACCAGAGCCTCTGCGGCCTCACCCCAACCTTTGCGCGTCTGAGCGGTGAGACGGAATATGTAAACCATTTCGGGTTTCAGTGCGGCTGCTGTGTACTGTCGCGCGCTGGGGCTCAGCACATCCACAGTGGCAGCGTTGCTGTTCGAAGAGTTTCTTCTATAGGTGATCTGATAAGCTGAAATATGTGAATGGGAGTGAAATCAGAGTGTAGAAATGTGGTAATATAGTTTAAAATTAAAACATAAAGGGACATTTCATGGAAATCAAATGTCTAACAATTTAGTCAAAATGAAAAGAAAAAAAAAAATCTAATTTTGGTCGTGAAAATGTTTCTTTGTCTGCCTCGTGTTACTTTAGCAAATATTTTCCTTGTTTTATGTTTTGGTCCTCCATAAATGATTTCACGTCGTTTTTGACTTTCAGGACTCCTGCAGCCTTTTGAACCCAAACGCTATTTAAAAATGCAACACAAATAACTCTCCACTGCCTCGCCCGACCGCGTAATCTTACCGAGGATGATGCCGTTGGGCTGCGCAGGGGGCTGCCAGATGAGTCTGACTGAGGTTGTTCTGACTTCAGGGAACAGAATGCCAACCGGAGGCCCTGGTACTATCACACATACGATAAAATATAAATTATTAATAGTCCTTGGAGATTTCTCTATTATGAAACAAAATAACCTAGCAAAGACAGTAAGAACATGTTTTTACTTAGACACAATGCGCTAAAACTTTAAGCTTGCAGGGAAAGCCGCAACATTTTCAAAATAAATGTTGGCACACAACTATGGTTTATTTATTCACGTATTTATTTATTTATTTTTAGTGTCGTGTAAGCTTAGGAATTTTTTTTATTTTATATAAACTCATAATAACCAGTATCAAAGTTGTGTAGAATATAACAAGTCAAAAGTTTTAATCTATATGAAAACAAGGTAGAAACAATAAAAAATAAAATAAATAAATACTCTGAGACAAAAAAATACATTAAAAATAAGAGAATATAGTTAGAATGCAGTAAAAGTATGACGCATAGATATTTTAACAGTGCTGAACATTTGACTTTTTCATATTCAAGGCATAACAGACCACACCCACTTGTCTCTATAGAATGGACTGTAGCAAATATTATTAAATAAGCTATTCCAAACCAGCAGTTTCCAAATATTTTATTCCAAACTATTGGTTTGGAATGAAATCAACATTTTGATCATCTAATGTCCGATTTGTAAAAGTCGTGTTTACCATCATCCAGTGTCCTCTCTAGAATAGGAGGCGAGCTGCTCCTTCCGTCTCCGATTCGCGTGAAGGCCAGGACTTGGATCTCATACAGAACATACTTCCCCAGACCAGTCAGCTGGACACTATGACTGTTGTTGCCCTCTACTGTCCAGAAGTGGGGTGCTGTGTCCGAGTCTTTCTCCTTATACACAACCTGAACGACGCGGAAGATTTACAATAATGTGACTTCTAAAAAAGAAAAAAAGAAAAGAAAAGTAGTTTGAAATAGACGAATGTCAAATTAAAATGACCTTGTAGCCCAGGATGAGTCCGTTGCGGTCTGCCTCTTGGACTTCTCCCCAGCGCACGAGGATGCTGCTGGAGGTGGTGGCAAATGCCGACACATTTGTGGGGCCACTGGACGGCACTGCAGTAGAAGACTGCATTGTTTTACTGCCGTTCAATAATAATTACAGGGTCTGAGTTCTCTACATTCACTCTTAATCCTCCTCACCAGACTCCCTGGTCCTGCCATGGACTGCTTGGCTCCAAGGTCCTGACCCGATGCCGTTGACAGCCTGAACTCTGACCTCGTACTCCGTCCACTCTTCTAAGTCCTCTATGGTGAACTCTCTCTCCAGCCGGTCCATGATGACGTGAGACAGAACGCCCCCTTTTGATCCTGCTTTGAAGTACTGGATGCGGTAGCCGACAAAATCTGGATTGCCATTGTATTCCCACTCTGGAAGAGGCTGAGAGGATTGTTTTTTTGTTTTTTTTTTACCTTCCCACTCATGGTTTAAAACCGATATGAATTACTTCTTCCTTGTCGGGGTCCATAATGAAGTAATAACACATGAGAGGCTGCACTTAACAGCAATTTAACAACGCACGAAAGGCATCAACAAAAACTGTGAGAGGCAGTTAGCAGTTTATAAAGTGATGCTTTGTGCTTAACCCAGTTAAAACAGAACTGCAGGACATTTATATAAGGATAGTGATTCTCTAAAGTGTACACACATGCCTGGTAAAATGCATTTTTTTCAATGTAAAAATTACACTTTCTTCACATATGATCTTACACATATCCTGTAAATTTCTAGTAAAAAAAAATCACAAGGGTAAAAAAAAAAAAAAATATATTTTTATTTCATTTTTATCTTATGTTGCCACCTGCCATCAATTATAGTAAATCTGATAAACCTGGAATGTATAAATCTGGAGAAGTTTTGAAGGGTTGAGTGGGAAGATTCTATCAAATCAGGATGTGTGTTAGACTCCTACCAAAAAAAGACTAAATGCTAATTTAGAACAAAATGTGGTTCAAGAAGATCTTCTTGTGTGCACAGTTGTGCTATTGAACATTTTTGTTTTATATTTTAAATCTCAGTATATATATAATCTTTTCAAGTTTCCTGCTTCTTGACATTTTAATGGTGTCCGTTATGATTCAACTTTAGGTTTTCTGAACAGCAGCCTAAAGAAAGCTGGAGGTTTTATAACGTCCAGCTTTAGTGCCGGTCATTAAGCTACGTCATCAGCCTGCAGAGCAGATTCCACTGCTGACAACCCCCTGTTTCTGTAAATCCAGGTAGATCCGCTCTTTTTAATCTTGCAATGGCTTCAGTGATATGACAAATCTCTGTGACTCATGTCTTAAGCACCGGTGCAGGGATGGTAATAGACAGATGTGGTAAAGAATACACAGCCAAATGCTGATGCAGAAAGCAGGCATCCCAAGGACACCAGCATGTTCAGCTTTCAACATCCCTATCAGTAATATTGCATGTGCTCATTTATCTTATTAAAAAAAATAAAAGCCCCAATAGTGCAAAAACGAGAGCTGAAAAAGTTACTGAATGTCAAACTTTATAATACCTAATCACCTAAATCGAGTTTTTACTAAGCTTATCTACCAACTCAAGGACATTTTGCCAATTTCCTTTTTAGTCCCATCATTACATTTAAAGCATATACTCAAGAGAGACGTTAAAAGAAAATAAGCCATTTCAAATCGTTCATCGCAAAATCTGAAGAATGTCCCTGAAAATCTAATTAAACTACCCAGTGTCGCGCTGCTTTTATCAGGACCAGTAGGCAGTGAAGTCTTACCACCCAGCGAAGCCACAGGCTGGTCTCACTGGCTGTGCGCAGGGTCACGTTGGCAGGGGAGATGTCTGGAGGAGCTTGAAGCGTCTGGATCTTCCTGGACGGCTGACTGGGAGGACTGGTGCCAACAATGTTGACCTGACGCATCCTGAACCTGAAATAAATGAAACCTGCTGTTAGCAGACATAACCTCTCAGCCATCCATACTGTTTAATATGAAAAGGAAAACAAACAAAAAAAACCCTCACATAAGATAGTCACTGTACTTTAACAATGCTATGACATTGAGAGTGCCTCCAAAGGTATTCATATGCCAAGGACATTTTGCATAATGTCAACTTTGTATTAAAATGACACTTTATGACAACAGTCATAAATATTCATGAAGGCTTATTCATGTTCATGACAGGTGTTTATGACAGTGCCATGTCAGTCTTATTCAACCCCTTTCAAATAAAGTGTTACCGGATTATCTTAGGTTTTGTTATGTTAGAGACAAAGACATATTTTCATGTGTGAATATGATTGGGATTTTTATGTGAGACAACAATACAAGGCATAACTGTGAAGTGGAAAAACATGATTGATCTAGGTCTCTAATTTAACCTATCAATACTTTCCAATGCATCTCTGGCTTTACTATTTTTGTCCTGCTAGGAGGTGAACTTTTTACTGTCCACTATGTTCTCTATTTTTTAAATAATGTTCCTTTGCAAACATTTGGATCTTTCATAGAAGAACTCTATTTAAACTGAATAATTACATAGAAATTAACACTATTTCCAAATTTTATTTCCGAAGGCAACTGTCTGCTCTGAATTTTATTTAGGATTATCAGCTTAAAGTGGACACAATATGCAAGCATCATAGCCTATCCCAAAAAAAGAATAAAGATAAAAATAAAAAATCAATGTGTGTAGAAAGAATTGCATAATTATCCTTTCAACTTATAATAATATGCTGCTTTGTGTTGGTCCAAAACATCAAATCACATTAACGTACATTGAAATTTGTGATTCTAATAAAACAAAATATGAAGTACCTTTAGCAAAGTCATTTAGAACCTTTTGTGATATACTGTGTTTTTAAACATACAACTTAAAAAAAACGGTAGTACCAAAAGGCAACCAATTTAAACTGAGGAGTAAAATACGGGGCGGAAGAATAAAGACATTTTCAGTTAAATTTGAGTGAAGTCGGGAGGATGCTTTTTATATGCATTGCATGAGTGTAAGAGTTTGTTGGTATGCATGTGTGCACCTGTAAAAAGTGTAAGGGTTTAGGTCGAGGACCTCCAGCGACCTAGCATCAGGTTCATTAGCCAGCTCCTGAACCATCAGCCACTCTTCGTTTTCCCCAATTACACCAATCTGAAATGCACAGGGAAATGAGCTTGCATAAGCAGCTAAGCAAATGAAACTGACAAAAAAAAAAAAAAAAAAAAATCCAGTTAATGAATGCGCTGCTGTTGGAAGTTAAAATAAAGGTGAATTTTGTCTTACCTGAGCTTCAACCAACCAGCGAGAAATCGACGTCTTGCCATCATAGCCTGGTTTGAACTGCAGGCTGACCGAACGTGGGCCGATGTTAGAGATGGCCAAGTTGGTGGGAGGACCGGGCAGCTCTGCTCAAAGAAGATTTAGAGGGAACCAGCAAACAGATCATGTGTCACGGCAGAAAAGAAGCCGGCTTCTTGTCCAATCAGTTTCTGTAATTGTCATGTCACTTCTCAGCTCTCATTAGAACACTGACCTGGAGGCACACCGGACGATATGGTCGATGCGGAAAGCTGACCTTGGCCTTTGGAAGTCATGGCCGCCACTTGAATGGTGTAAGTAGTGAGTGCAGTGAGTCCTGTAACCTTATACTCCTGAGTCAGGTTGGGCAAGTAATGGGTCACTCTGGTGTTGGTCCTGTTGAACTCCTCCCAGGAGATACGATACCCTGGAATACATTTTAAAATACTGTAACATAAACAAAAACAAAAAACAAAAACAAAACAAAACAAAACAAAACTGATCTTCTGAGATTTCAGTAACATAAAAAAGGGCTCTGAAGTGTTCACTTCAATTTCTTGAAGTATTGTCTTGTTACCACCACACATTTCAATCTACTTTATTAGGACTTTATATGACAGACCAGCACAGAGACGTGAATAATTGTGAAGTTGACCTAAAATGACACATGCCTTAAGAAGCTACCTCATTAGTGAAAATAATCCACGAGTAGGATTTCATCTCAATACACAACTGTTCTGTGAAGACTTCAGAGGTTTTTCTTTTTTTTTTTTTTTTTTTTTTTTTAGAAATACATGAGGGAACAATCAGGATTATAAAGATCAAAGTACAACATAAAGGTTGGTGATAAAGTTGTAGAGAAGGTTAAAGCAGAGTTAAGTTATGAAACACATCAAAAGGGGAAAAAAACAACAAAAAAAAAAAAACGTCTGTTCGGTCAATCCATCATCCAAACATAAAAAAAAAAAGAACAGAGTAAATCCAAATCTACTCAAGCGCCTAAACTGAGAAAGTAGACAAGGAGAACATGAACTAAAAACAAAGTCAGGGTGTAATTGGAGGTGCTAGAAAAAAAATAAATCAAAAGTAAGACATGCAATCTACAGGTGCATGGAGAGTGGCAAAGATCTGGAAAGGTCAAAACTCCTGTGACAGTTGAGGTACTGAACTCCCTCTCCCTCTACTTTATTAACCAGCCAACACATTCTGGTTGGTGATAAAGGGGGTAGTGTTGCTCACATCTTCACCTCAACAATATAGTACATTGAAGTTTGTAACGAGACAAACTTGGAAAAGTTCGGAGGATTTAAGTCATTTTGCAAAGCACCGACACATTACACTTTTTAGCTACCTGTAAGGATGCCGTTTTTCTCTTGTGGCTCCTTCCAGCTGACCTTTAATGACGTGTCCAGGATGTCTGTGAAACTAAGGTGTCCTACGGCACCTGGGGCTAAAAACAGAACAAGCAAAAATCGAATCAGGCCCCAAAACATCACTCTTTTCAATGATATTTTAGTTAAATTAAATCTGAACAAAACCTCGCATTTAAACAAAAAATACATACTATCCTCATGTGTTCGTATCCGCTGAGGGGGGCTACGGGGCCCATCTCCAGGGGTAGTGAAGCATAACACCGAAGTGTAGTATTCTGTGAACTTTTTAAGGCCAGAGATGTAACCCACATGCACGCTGTCCTGAAAGTTGGGCCGCACCATAACCGCCGTGACCTCGTTAGAGCGACTGGGTTCCCATGCCAAGAGCTGGAAATGAGGCGATAGAAAACACGGAACATTGTGCAAGTAATTAAAAATAATACAAAAAAAAAAATAGAAGAAGTTATCGCAAGCAATTAACAATAATTAAGCTCATGACAAGCTGAATAATGAGATTTTCAGCACAATGATATATTATTAGTTCTTTATCAGATGAAGGCAAAAGACTGCCCTGCTACCACTAGCCACTAGAGTGCACTAGTTGACAGAACGGAGGTGCTCACCTTGTATCCTTGGTTGATTCCATTGATAAACTGAGGACTTGGGGCACTCCAGGTGTAACGCACAGTGGTGGAGTTGACAGCTTCAGCTTGTACGTTTCCCGGTGGCACAGTGGGCACTGATCCAAAGAGAGGAGAAAACAAGAGATTCAGGGAGGCATAGGGATTAGAGAAGACACGGGGAGACAAGCAAAGAGATGAAAAGAAAGAGGAATAGTAATGAGATGGGGGTGGGGGGAAAGCGGGACTTGGAATTTTACAAGAGCTATTCTTTTCAGACCGGACTTCCATTCGAAGCGTGAGAATCGGGGTGAGGGAACCTCGATATTAGCTCATTTGGGAAGGTAAGAACACGGCAGTCGAACGGGGTGTGAGAGCGACTGCCTCAGGCGGCTTCCAGGTAAACCCTGCAGCGGTTTGTTTGAAGTGAGCACGCCATCCTGATGTAACACCGGAAAACAGTTAGTGAGTTGCACATTAATGACGCTGATGGGACCATATCAGTCCTGATGTCCTCTCTGAATTCTCTCAAAATCCCATCTAAATGTTAACACTGATCCAGATTTAATTATTCAGGGGAATAGAAAAAAAAAAACCAAACAAACCCAACAACAATTGCTGAATGTTTAGCTGAACAACGTAAACACCTATCTTATTGGCGTTATCCAATAAAACAGCTCAGATGATGAAATCCATTTTTTTGCAGTTGAGGCAAAATATACAAAAAACTAAACACTTAAGGTTTTTCCTAAACACCAGTCTTTTGTTTTATAAGAAATGTAGCACCACATTAAAGCTTATTAAGATCTTTGACTTGTAAATTAAGCGGGTATCTCACAGAGAGTGTTAATTTAAAAAAAAAAAATTCACAACAGAATCCATTATTCCTGAAACATGTGAAGTATTTTCTAATCTGACTGTGACAGATTGGCAGAAATAAATGCCATTCCTTTACTAATAACAACAGACAATGTGCAGTGGAAGAAAAAATATTTTTCAGTAGGTAGAGGAACTCTTACGGGCGCTTTATTTATTTATTCATTCTTTTTTGTGTGTGTGAGCACCTGAAAATATTTAGTGATGCACCGTTTTCCTTGAAACACTTGATTTACCATGACAGGGATTCACAGTTATGAGTCTGTTTGGTCTTCCAGAATTTTAAAAGGCCTAAAAATGCATAAAATATGCAACGCTTGAGGTGTTCCATATGGTAAAGGCTGTTGCAGGATTTCAAACTACATATTAACTTTGATGTGACTGGCCAAGACATTTACCAAACCAAGCAAAGGCCGGGTTGTCAGTATTCCTTGTTTTCTTGTTTGTTCGAAGCTTTTTTTTTAATTTTTATGAATCGCTCCTATTAGTGTTCAGATTTATACTCAATAATAAAATGCTATTGACAGTCACTGTGGGAATGTGCGATTTAAAAGGCTGAGCCTCATTATTTTCTAAAAAGCCAGGCATTTTGAAGCTTAGCTCCTTCTGGAAGCAACATAGATTTTGGTGGTTTATAGTAACTGTGACTCTGATCCTCACAAGAGAGAGAAAGGAAGACGAGTATATTTGAATCAGTAGGCATGACGGTACCACGGCATGCGAAAGGAAAGTTCTAATTACTTTACTCAGCATGAACAAATGAAGAACAAATCATTCTAAACCAAATCCTTAAGAACCATGGAGAGGTATGACACAAGAGTGACACTTGTCAGCCAAATTAGCATTTGGTTGACAGGATTAATTAAATATGTTCTAAGAAAGTCCAACAAACTTTTTTAATTATTCGTTATAAATAAACATTTCTCAACTCACAAGTTGTTACAAGTCTGAATATCATTGACAAATTATTTGGCCGTAGATTAGGTGCATGTTTTGGCAGAGCGTGGTACAAGTTAAACATAATCAAAGTTTTTGAACCTTTTGTTTTAGTACTAAAACTGCGTAATCCAATATCAAATTAATACGATCCAGTAAAACAGTTGCTTGGCTGAGTAAATTAATCCAGGAACCAGTAACAGAGTAAAGATGTGGGTAAAGTTTAAAGGAGGGATAGATGATAAAATATCATCAGACATACCCTGCAGCGCTGTTCAATCCAATTTTTCACAAATGTAAAACCTATGGCACAGTTGCAAATCTGCAAAGACATGGCCGTCCTACACACGGAAGCAGCCAAGATGGTACCTGTGGAGGAGCTGCAGAGATCCACAACTCGGGTGGAAAAAATAGTCAACACAACGAGCATTTATTGTGCACTCCCTACATCAGGACTTTAAGGAGGAGTAGCAAGAAAATCATGGTTGAGAGAAAGTCTTTAAAGTTTGCCTCAAGTTGAGAAAGAAAAAAAAAGGTAAAATCCCCCCCCCACCCCACAAAAAAAAAAAAAATAAATAAATAAAAAAATACATATAAAATTGTTGTTGGAATTGATCATTTGGTTTCCAGGGAGCTAAATCTCCGAATGATCGGGGAGATGGTCTTAATCAATAGTTCTTCTCAGGTTGGCGGTCGTTCAATGTTTTCTTTGAACCTTACCTGCTTGTTTAACTAAGCGTGGACAAGGTACTCAACCATTTTTAGACGAATGTGTTTCTTTTGTTTGTTCAGCCAGTTAACTCAGATCCATGAATCATTCAGATATAAAAAAATACTCTCCTAAGCACAAAAGATGAATGTCAAGTGTTGTGTCCTCAAACAGCAGATAACAAAGCAAACAACTGTACAGTGCAGTAAAGAGGTTTTGCTCTCTTACAGATTTATTCTCACTTCCATATTATAGTTTTGTTAACCTTGTTTCAGCTCACCAAACAAGGCTTAAATCAGACTATAACATCCAGAGTTAATAAAATATGCAGTTTTCAAATGATAGTTTCATTAATTTTAGGGGGGGGGGATGACTATAGGTTGCAAAAAAACGCCATCAAGCATTTGAAGTAACTGCTAATTAGTCTTTTACGTCACTGTGGAGGAATTCTGCCACCATGTTCAATGTAGAATTGCTATAATTCAACCACATTGGAGTAATTTACATGTAGAATCCTGGTGTGCTTGAAATGACTGTCCTGCTACAATACTGAGCTCAAGATCATGGCCAGGCATTATCCTACATAATTTGGTCATTGAAAGTCTAACTCATGGTTCCACTGATTAATCGTCATTGTGATATTAAATCGGCAATGAAAACCGTCTCACTGAAAGTCTTGATGGATCATCATGATGTGTCCTGCCAAATGTGTAACAGGTTTTTCTGATCTTTTGGTTGCATTGGTTCCTTTGCAACCAGCTGGAAAAATCACTGATGGTAATTGCGGTAGGCAGCAACTCCGGGGAAGATTGACCACTTTTCCATCTTTTTTTTTTCAATTTGTGGTTAATGGCCCTCATTGTGGTTTGCTAGAGACCAAAAGCCTCGGTGAATCGTTTTGTGAACCTTTTGCAGACTGATAGATATTGCTGATTTATTTCTCATTTTTTCTTGAATGTTTTCTAGATCAGAGCATGACCTTCTGCTTTTTGTAATGGAGATCAGCCTACTTCCTGATGTCAGAGATGTTATGTTTAATTGATGTCCTTTTTCTAAAGGTCTGGCAGTGATCAGGCCTGGGCGTGCCAAGTAAAACTGAATCAAAAATGTTGAAAATCATAGATAATTTAGGATTTAATAAAGTGGGCTAGACTCATTTGGAAAGTCTCCTCCCCCTCTAGTTAGATCATCTTTTAAAAACAGCTTAGATTATTTTAGATGACTCTATATATATATAAAAAAAGAACTACAAAAAAAAATCTATATATATATATATATATAAAAAGAACTACAAAAAAACCAAAAACAAAAACAAAACTGACAGAAATAATCTTCTCTTCTGGTTGTTCTAAAGCAGCACCAACCAGCTAATTCCCAAATAGGTATTAACTGAAAACTAAGGTGATCAACTCCATTAAAAATATGTTTTCTATATTTTGTCACAAACTTTACGGAATTCTTAACACAAAAAATAAAAGCAGAAACTTCAAAACAAAGAAAAAAACAACTTAACACGCTGTGAGTAATAAGGTAATGAACTTTGTGTTGTACAGTGTTGCAGCATCTATAAAGATGTTTTAGCTTAAAAAAAATGCTACAGGGCAAGCAAGCAATGTCTTTTCAACTCTGCTTTTCTGTGCTGACTGCAAACTTCTAAAATAAGCAACATAAATAGTGCTGCCTTAACGATGTGGGCGCTGGTGTGTCTTTCTTAATGCTACTGCGGTGAAAACTCCCAAGAAAACTCCTAATTTGATCATTAAAACCAGATTACTGCATTAAGTTATAAGCACAAATTTCATGCTGCAGGCTGAATATCAAGCCCCCCCACCCCCGACAAAAAAACCCCAAAAAACCCCACTTAAACATAAAGTAAATGGAATATGTAAAACTAAATGAACTGCACTCCCTCTAAGTAGGGAACTTTTGATCCACATAAACAATCTTTTATTTGAGCCAGCACAACCTACAAGTCCTGTTTTTGTTGCTCTTACCTCCTTGCAGGGTCCACTCTGTGACTTTATGGCTATAGACGCCTGTGCCTGCTCCGTTGTAGGCTGCCACCTCAATCTCATAGTTTGTCCAGATGATGAGGTCCTCCAGGAGCAGGCTGCTCTGGTCAGGGTTGGTGATGTTTTTCATCTGACAATCGACTGGAAGCCCTGACAGACAATACCTGGCAGCAGTGGGAGTAATTGATGGACGCGGGAGGCAAGGACAATATAGTCAGGCAACAAGATTAGTAAGATAAAAAAAAACATATATATATATATATATATATATATATATATATATATATATATATATATATATATATATATATATATATATATATATATATATATATATATGCATCTCATTGAGCTAAATTGTTACACAAAAACTGGCATTACATTTATTAACTCGTCCAAACAGCACTGACCCGACTGGGCAACTATCCTTGGAAAAGAAAAAAGAAATGGCAGGTTTTCTTACCTGATGATGTAGCCTTGAAGAGGCCCATTCTGATGGCTCTCTGGGGGTGGCTGCCACTGGATCATTATAGACTGATTGGTGCGGCCACTTGCGATGACAGTTTGAGGTGGTGCGCTGGGAGGCTCCTCGGGTAGAGTCAGTCTACAGCGAAAAAAAAAAAAAAAAGAAAGCAAAAGAGGAAAGAGAGGTACAAGAAGAGACAAGGAGAGAAGCCATGCATTAATTATCACACGTTTCTGCATATTTCTATCCCATTTCATCATAGCGCATCAAGTCATGATAAAGCCTTGCTTTTGTATTTCTTTTTTTTTTTCTTTTTTTTTTGGAAAAAGCTCCACGAAGAAAAGTTGTGGAAGTAGGGTCGTGTTTTAGCCTAAAACATATTCCCCATACTGCTGTCCGCAGAGGGACCACTCGCTGTGGCAGAGAAAAGATCAAAGAGGCCTTGGCGAAAGTGGAGCAGCACGATGGAGAGAATGATAGCGAGGAACAAGAAGGAGAGCTCCATGAAGATTTTTCTTTTAAGTCAATTTAAGATGACATCTTGATTTCTTCCCAACGTGCCGGAGCAGCCCCTCTGGAGGAGATAAAGCAGAGTGTTTAGGATCAAAGAAGTGCCTTGGAAAAGTGTTGCTCTCACAGATGCAGAAACCCCCCGTCTCCGTCTTCTCCCCTTGTTTTGGCGAATTCACCAGGGGATTCTGTAAATGAGCGCTGGTAACAAAAGCACTGTGATGGTATGTGGTTGCTTTCACTTGCAGGTGTAAAAGAAGGGAATGTTGACAAGGGCCATGTCAAACAGTTGTGTGTACAGGCGAATAACATCAGATCCTGTTTGAGTTTGCCCTTTATGAGATTGTTTGGTCTCGCTAATCGACAGAATCCACCTGAGATTCTGGGTCCGCGCCTCTTCAAAGCCTCGGTTTATTTCACTCGTGAAGCACAGCGACGACAGTTAATATGAAGGAAAGAGAGGAAGCTGGGTCAGGGCACCCATCAAATCTTCTCAAAGCACATTTTAAGCTCATTCACACTTATATCTTGAAAAAATATGGTCCGACCGAAAGCTGGTTCATCTCTCCCTCAATTGCGTAAGAGCGAAGATTTGGGGGGGAAAAAAAAAAAAAAGTGGTCTTACAGGATTCTCTATTGAACTGCCAAGATAAAATCTAGGGGGAGAACGAGTTGTTCCAGGGCAATATAAGCCCTCCAAGTGCAATACTTTTCTCCGGACCACTGTTCAAATTAAGTTATATAGACTCCGATTGGTGTTTTAGGGATTTTTGAGCACCCACCGATCCGTCTCTTTGCTGAACTGTCCTCTGCCGACGTCGTTGACAGCACACAGGCGGAACTGGTAGGAACGTGCTGGGATGAGGCCGCCGACAACCACCCCTGTCGACTCAGGCTCAATGTTAGCCAACAGTACCGTCCAAGGGGCATCTGAGATAGAAAACATGAGACAAAGCGAGGTGTGAGCAAAACACACTAAATATTAAAGCGTTTTTTTTTTTTCTCAGGCTGAGGAAATTTTCAGGAGCATCTCCTGTGTGCAGGCAAACTCAAATTTGAATTCTGTGCTATATTATTGCTTCATTTTCTGTAATAATATTGCAGTCACCTATACAAACAAGTCATTTATTTTGCATGCACTCCCTCTAAAGATCAGATTGCAATTCAATTATCTAAAACCCAGATCCCATCTGCATCCTCAGATCCATTTTCTTTTTAATGAGTTGTCATTTTCTCAATTTAACCAAAGCTTAAATGAGAAATGGTCGAACAATTTAGCCTCTACGGGTGAAAACATCATAACTTTGATTTTATCCGGAGGAAGAAAGATTAAAAAAAAAAAAAGGAGATAGGAGCATTGGACATCAACACAATTTAGTTCCCATGGAACCGATGGGTGAGGCAATTCAGTTACACTGATTGCAAAAGGCATGAAAGGATGCAGCTGGCAATTTAAGGGAAACAATAGAGACGTAATATAATAAAGGGGCTGCAAATTTGTACATCACACAAGAAAGAAGAAGAAACTTGACTTCTGAAATTACAAACAAGAAGAATTTAAAGTGAAGGCTTACTGTTTTCAGAGACCTCCATGGTATACCGGATCAGTGGGCTGTTGCCATCGAAGGCCTGGGCCCACGTGAGGTTAATGGCTCTCTTTTCTGTGCTACTCAGGATCGCCACCGGGTTCTCTGGAGCATGAGGCAGTTGCCTGTATGCACACGTGTGTTTATGAGAAACAAGTGATCAATAATTATCATGTGCTTAAGTGTTTTGAGTTTCTGATTTTGTGTGATTCCTGTAAAGTTTCTCTCAGATCTAAAAAAAAAACAAAAAAACAAAACAAAAAAAAAAACAGTGCACACATAAATTTAGTTTTGTTATAATTATTAATTCAGACAGGATAAATAACAGAACTAGACAGCTAAGCTGAGAGTCTTCCATTGTAGATTTTAAAGGTGTTTCATCGATTGCAGAGGGGAGCGACAATAAATTGCAACAGCGAAGAAAACAGCCATCAATCATTACCTCCCCAGACTAAAGTAGGGAAGGAAAAAAAAAAGGAGAAAAAAAAAGTCCAGACATCAAGATCAAGATCAGTTAGATAAGGTGCAGACCTGACTCGGAGGTGGGCACTACGGGAATCGTTGCCCCCCACCGAGGTCACCCTGCAGGTATATGTTCCGATGTCGCCCGACCACGTCTGGGAGATGTGGAGGGTCCCGTCAGGATCCAGGCGCAGGCGGGGCGACGAGTTCACGTCAATCACCGAGCCGCTCTTCTCCCACACATACCTGGCAGGATTGAGAAGCGTGTCAAACGCACATTCACCGGGACACATACACCGGCTTGTGCCTTTCCACTCTTTACTCCCGAGTGTTGTGACAGTAAATCTGTTTTCCTTGTGTCAGATCATACGGCAAACACAGAAGCTGCTGACACTGATGAAAAGCCTTGTGAAGTGGGTAACAAAGTGTTCTGAATGTGGAAAAAAAAACATCTCTCTCTCTCTCCGTCTCAGCCGCACATACAGCGCACATCATATCATCCAACCATTCCACTCCATGTCATGTCAGACATCCACCCGCACATACGATCCCTCTTATGCATGCATCGAGGCATGCAAGTGCCACAAGCCAGTGTGATTAATTGCAGCTATTCGGGCTCTCCGGCTAATCTCCTCTGTGTTGCATTTAATTAAAGGCGCTGTCTGAGGTTATTACGCTGTTTACATATTCATCTGTTTACCCTGCAATCTGATCAATGTCGCAGGCCCACAGGTGACAGGCACTCTAATCACTGGGCTCCCAAGACGACATTTTGCTCCCTCAGAGACAGCTGCGTGTTCTCCGTCGCGCTCACGACTGACTCAGAAGCGAGGCGAGGCCACGAACTAATTCCTCAATCCGATCTTCAGTTTCCGAATCTCCTCGCTGGAGTCTTTCCAAGGCTGGATTACCACAAGATAGCGCCCAGATTTCATAAACTAATTAAATCCACTCTCGGTTGAGTTTGTCTTCCAGATTGAAAATGCTTCATGGTAGATCAGACCATCAATTTGGAGCGCGAATGAGCGAAAGTTACCTCATGGTGACGCTGGGGTCGTGGGTCACGCCACAGGTCATGACAGCCTTGGTTCCCTTGATGACACTCTGGTCTTGCGGTGGTTTAGTGATGCGGGTACGTGCTGTGAAAAGACCCAGAGGCTGGTGCTCAGAGACCACATGTTTGAACAGTGGATTTAACAGAGCTTAGTGGACTGGATTTTATCTTTTACTCGGTGTATCTCGGAAGCAGGATAAATCATCGCAGTAATTTCAATGGGTGTTTTGCAACGGCTGCTCAAGGACTGATAGTTTGCATTCATTTACAGTGAAAAGATTATGTTACCTTAGTGATTATAACTAGAATATCTTAAAAATTAGCGGTTGAGTGTATTACTCATAATTTCCTTTTGGAAATGAAGGTCTTTCAATGAGTGACCTTTGAAACCTGAGCATCTCTTCTGCTAATTTTTTATTTTTATTTTTTTTGACATCTCTATGAGAAATATTGCAACGAGAACCTGGTTAGGACAACTTTAAGGCAAAATTCTGCTCTTTCCGCCTTTATGTTATGATACCAATGATACTCAAAAGAACTTTCTTTTTATTTGTAGCAAAATACTTTTACTTTTGCATACTTTTACTTGTCTCCTTTTCATCAATTAGAAATAAACCAGCTACAGGAACAGGATTGCTTTCTAAAAAAAATTGACCGATTTCAGTTGACGTTTTAGCTTGTATTGTAATGTGGTCACACTTCATGTGTTTAAGTCACACCTGTGAGGTGATGGACAATGTTGAGCAAGGTGAAGCAGCTGAACCAAACAGCAATAATGACTTTTTTTTTAACCTGAAATAGTTTTTGCTAGTACAGTGGCACTCAAACTACTTTAGCATCCCTGAACAACTTCCTTCTTTTTTGACTGCTTGTCAATGAGATTGGTATTTTTCTTTTCCTTCCTTCTGATGTTGACTAGAAAGGATTGGGCTCATTATACGGAGCACTATCTTTCCTACCCTGTGTAATTTTCAGTGCAAATACCGAGCGATGCAGCAGGTATGCAGAAAACTGTCAGGATTTCAGCGCTCAGAAGCTTGATTTTGAAAGGGTACATTTTTATCTTGATTAAATAATGATTTTCAACAGCATGGTAAAACAAACAGAAAAATGATTTGGTCTCAAATAGAAAAAAAAGGCTGATTTTACAGAAAAGTATCTGCTTTAATTTACTGAGCTATTTGATTAGATTTCTTTGAATGAGTGGACTACTTTAGTTTCACTGACATCTGATGCGAAACGTATATTATGAGAAAAATAATGATCTTTTTTTAATACTTACTTCCCCACTGTATTGGTGAAGACATTTCTAATGCCAACTGTGGCTATTCGAGCGGGTTAGACCTGCTTCATTTAAGCTTACCCCACACCACGAGGTCAGCTGAGGCCTCATCAATGCCCCGCGAGTTGCTGGCCATGCAGGTGTAGGTACCGGCATCAGACAGGTGGGAGGGGCTTATGAGCAGGCTGCCTGACTCAAGCAGGGTGAACCTAGGCAGCTGGACTGAGCCGCTAGCCAAGACGCGTTCACCTGCAGGGAAGGGGCAGGAGTGATTGATGGTTTCGGAAGGAGGACAGGGAGCAAAAGAGGGGAGGACATGGTGGGGCACACGGAAAGAGCGATTAGGGCATTGGAGAAATGTCAGAGTGGCATAATAGGAGTGTAAATAGTGCAACAGAAGTAAAAAGATAAAGATTAGCTGGGGAGCATTTATATTGTGGATCTTTTCTGTAGGTCTTGTGTAACTTTGGCAAGTAAAGACAAAAAAAAAGCTGCATAATAACCGCCCCACAAGGAAGCTCACACTGTTAGCCCACGCACCTTTCTGCCAGGTGATGGCTGGGCGCGGGGCTCCTGAGGTCTCACAATGCAGAATGACTGACATGCCATCAATCACCGCGCTGTCAGAGGGGCCAGCGGTGATGTTGGGAGCAATACCTGGGTGGGATCAGCCACACACACACACACACACACGCAGACACACACACAAAGAAGCACGCATATATTTAAAGAAAATCAGGTGAGACAGAAATGATAATGAGAGACATAAACAGCTTTGTCCCTAATAAAGCAGGCGGCAGCTGAGAGCTTAATAGACTTGACAAAGAGGGCAGCCGTCAGGTCTCATTCCCAGCGACAGCTCCAAGACTCTGACAAGCCGCTCTCATCTCACTGCTTCTCCTGCTCAGAGTCTAATTCAAAAAATAGGGCAATAATTGCGCAAGCTTCCAGTGTTAGAAGTCTGTCACTGCCATGGCGATATATAGATAGATGGGTGTCGGAGAGAAGATGGGGAGCGCGACGAAAGAGGATTAGAAATAAGACAAGAGGATCAGATTTGCGAGTTCGGAAATGCAAAGACTGAGGAAGAAATGAGAATTTCCAAAGAGGCGTACTTGTAACGGCCAAGTAGGTGTTTGTCTGGATTTCTCCTGCGAGATTGCGGGCGAAGCACTGAAACATCCCAGTGTCGTCCGGCAGGAGGCCGTTGATCTGCAGGCTGCCTCCAACCAGCACCTTGTACCTGGGGATCTTCACTGGGCTGATAGGCACTGCATCTTTATACCACATAATGTCTGGCTGAGGCGTTCCTGCAGAAAAAAAGATTTACCTCCTCAACATGATGTCTACTTGTTTGTTTTGGTTTTTTTTTTTTGCTAGATTTTTATGCTTTCTTTGCCTTTCGCTCATCCAATAGCAGAAGAAACTGACTGACCTCGTGCCTGACAGGGTATATCTACCACCTTCTCCATTTCTGCGGTGATGTGACTTGGTGGCTCTTTTATGAACACAGGATATTCTGTTTCAGAAGGACAAAAGCACAGCTTCTTTAAAACATTTTACAAATGATCTTGAAAGCAAATTTTCATTCAACCCTTCTCTGTCGTACACAACGTCACTTAAATTACTCGTGGTGGTCTAAGAATCTGACTCTAAATACTCTCAAGACAGGAGCGAGCATGCTGAGGCAATACCCAGCTGCTCTGAGTGGGACTGAAGTGACAGCTGTGTTTTAATTACCAAGAACATGCAGGTAGGCGCCAGCGGTGACCGAGGGGACGCTGCTACTGCGAAGAGATGCCTCGCACTCGTAGTAGCCGCTATCTCTGACCGCAGGCAAACTGATCACAAGCCGGCGACCAAAATTCCTGATTCCTGTATTGACCACTACGCCGTCTTTCCTCCAAGTGATGCTCATTTTAACAAGAGGCCTAAAAGAGAGAGAAAGAGAGAGACAAAAAAAAGATGAAAAGGAAGGGGGAAAAAAGAGAGCAAGAGATAGAGAACGTGACATTAATACAAACTTTTATGCTGTTTCAAGGTTAAAGAGCGTTGAGGGTGAAATTTGATACATCTGTCATTCTGATTAAATCTTTGAATTGGAGATAATAGTCAGAATTCAGAGCCGGGACCGCGCGAGATAGGGAGAGCAGAGCAAAGCCTTGAATCAAAGGGAAGAATGGAGGAGAGGTACAAAACGAGAGATGTGCAAAACACTTTTTCGATCATGTTCAAACAAAAGATTTCCGGACTCATTTAAATCACAATATCTGATGTTGAGGAGAGATAAAAGTAGAGATTCGATCATCTCCATGTATGTGTGTATATATATGTATATATATATATATATATATATATATATATATATATATATATATATATATATATATATATATATACATATACATACATGTACATATATATCTATACATATACATATATATATATATATATATATATATATATATATATATATATATATATATACTGCTCAAAAAAATAAAGGGAACATTTCACTTTAATTTTGTGTGTGGCTCCAAATCCAGGCCTCCATTGGTTAATAAATTTAATTTCCATTGATGATTTTTGTGTGATTTTGTTGTCAGCACATTCAACTTTGTACAGAACAAAGTATTCAATGAGAATATTTCATTCATTCAGATCTAGGATGTGTTATTTGAGTGTTCCCTTTACTTTTTTTGAGCAGTGTATGTATATATATATATATATATATATATATATATATATATATATATATATTTTTTTTTTTTTTGTCCTTTTCCCTCCAACCGCGTTTCTTTTTGTGAATACTTACCTTGCATTGGCAACGCACTCCATGACGGCATCATTTCTTCCCACCGTTACCGTGGTGTTCTTTGGAGGGATGATGATGGAGGGGGCGATGGGGTCTGCAGGTCCTCCAACATCTATTGCATTCATTGAAACACACACACACACAGACAAAAAAGTGAAACCAATCTATAAAAGCGCTCCAACATCTGATGTAGCCTGTGCATCTGCCTGATGCAGCCAGCTGAGCATGACTGGGTCCTTACACGTAGACTGACAGTCTGTCACTATCGCCAGCAGGCAGCCAGTTTTCTATAAGCCAACTATTAACACCGCTGTCTGTACTCTAGGATCCTCTTTTTGTGCCCCACACAGCATTTCCCTGTTCAAGGTGTTAGACCAGGTGTTAGAAGCTATTATGTAATGTAATTGAGACAAACACAAAAAGCGATTAAATGCAGCACCATCACTCACTGGTTTCACGGAGCCTCCAGCCATCCATCGATTCACTGCCCTCAATCAGTGATCTCTCTCTGAATCTGATCTCATTTCTGCTCCCCTACCCCACCCCCCTCCAGCCCCGCCTCCCGGGAGGAACGGCTATGGGCCGGTGAACTCATATGGTGTTTGAGTGATTGCACGCTTACGGTGTGCTGTACGCGTGTGTTGTGCGGCCATGTTTTTGTGGGGTGCTCGATTTTCAGGGCGAGCGCAGGTTAATAAGGTTCCTAATCAACTTTTTATTATTAGTAATGTTATTCCGTGCCACCTCATTGTGAGTCTCGCCCCTTCATGGCTCGGTGTTTAATCTCAGCAGCGTTGTAACAAAGCTTCCACCTCAAACACTGCCTCTAAATGTCGACGCAGACCTTCTGAGGCTTATTACTGCTGTTGGTTAAGCTACGGACCAGCCTCGCATTTCAATACCTCGAGTAATCGGTAAACCTATTTTACTCCAAAAGGGTTTTGCATAGAAATGTAATTTAAAAAATTGATAAAGATTTGGTGTAACAGCTTAAATAGCCTTCGGTCAACGCAGATTTAGACATGAAACAGTCACACGCACAGTTGTGCAGATTCGAGAAAAAGTAGGAAGACATTTTCAAAATGCAATTAGTATGCTATACAGTTCCTCATACTCAACATCAAAATGTCAGAATATTTTAGACTTTTGTATTTTAAACACATTTTAAGTGTTGATTTAAAGAAAAAAAAAATAATCAAATTCCAATTTGAAATACATAGTAAATTTTCTCTACGTATAACAACCACAAAATCAAATGTGTCTAATTGTTAACCAGCAAAGTGAAAGATTCATATTTATCATTCCAGTGCTATGAGCCCAAACCCACATCAAAATGGGTTTTCAAATACTAACTTTGAGTTTACTGAATTGTCTCACCAACACCCAACTTTGACTCAATTTAAACTTTGTGGACTAATCTTTCTGTGGCATGAAACCAGCCAATTACTGTTAACTGTACCAATTCTTTCAAGGCGAGTGGTCAGAGAAAGCCAGCCAACACTACGTCAGAAACTTGTTTCTGAATTAAAAACACTGAGAGGTTGGGGATCAACTTACAAAAGGACATTTAACCAAATATAAGTCTGTGTTTGTGTGAGCGCACATATGAGCCCTGCATGTATAATTCTGAGTACATTTGGAATTTCTTGGTAATTTGTTTGGATATGTGATTAATATTCATAGTTATGATAAGTGCATGTGAACTTATGCCTGGAAGTGTACAGTCACTACATTTAAATTAACCTTAGAGATGGGTTTAATAGAACAAAATATTTATGAAAAATCCATCTGAGACATATTGTCGAAGGGTTTCGTGGACAAAACACGGCGATTACGTTCCAATGTGTGAAATTAAGTCGGAGACTCATATGAGCATTAACATTTTTTGCTGCGGGGATACAACCTCTCCGACAACTGAAAACAGATGAATTTTGTATCACTTCAGTCGACTGAGAGGTCAGAATTATTCCACACTTCCCCCATTACCTCATTTCATTACGACAGTACAAGCACCATATCGAGGCTGTTGTTGACTTTATTATTACAATAATTAACCAGCAGAGTGAAGAGCAATAAATCCATGCAGGAAAAAAAAAAGCCTTTCTGTCAGAGTTTCGACAAAAGAAGAAATTAATTCCTGTGTGAGTTCAGGGGATTGGTAAAGATAATCGAAATCTCTCGGGCCAAAAGTTGTTTGCTAAATTGTGAGATTGCCGCATTCGGCTGATTTGTGTAATTCATGAGCCTAATTAAGTAGGGGGATTTGAGTGGAAAAGTTGATTGACGTGGGGGCAGAGGGTGGAGAAAGAGGAATGACTGATGGAGAATCATCCACCTATGTTGTTGAAAAATGAACTAATAGCAATCTACGATGGAAAGCTCAACTCAGTCTTAAGTAGCAATAAGATTTCTACTAGATTTCTTTTAGTTCTTAACATAATAAATGCTATATTTGAGAGAAAATGTGGTTGTTTACTTATCTAACATTACAAAGTGAGAAAACGGCAATGTTTTTTCCCCCCCATAAGACACGACTGGCTCCCTGCAGAAACTAATTAATGTATTGCAGTTCATAAACTCCCTGTGTTGAGAATACCTCAAGTGTGTAATCATCCAATTATATGGCAAAATTAAACGACACAGTGACCTGCATAACAAGTCCTCGCTACTAATGTCACAGCATTGTTTACATATGTCACAGTCCAAAAACAAGTGTAAACCCAAGTCATGTCGGGTGTATTTCGCAATCTGAAGAATAAAACCTAACAAAACAAAGTGCCTTGCCACTTGAAACATTATATTATGCCAGTTTGTTTTTACTTATGACACTCAGCTTTGGCTCATTTGTATTCTCCCTCAAGAACACAATGCTCCCTTTGCTGTCTTTTCTTTCCCGATTTTCCCTGTGTCTGTGCGCGTGTGCGTGCGTGTGTGTATTTTCTCTGCAGAAATTTCCTAAATGAACAAGCGCTGCTCTGAAATGCTTATTGACTTTAAGATGCAAAAATCCAACGGCGTGATCTGCAAGGTCAGATTTGGTGAATTTCAACTATTTCTGGTCCCGGCAGATTGCTGTGTCACGCACGTTGACTGACTTACAAAGGCCGCGTTTTTACAGGCATCTGAAGAGCAGATGCAGACAGGCGTTTTTAAGAATGTGTTGGCCCTAATGGAAGCTCTTTAAAATCTTCATCCAGCACTCCTTGTCACATACATTTTAAGGGAGATGCGGTGATATTTGAGTCATTCAAAACTTGTCCTTTTGGGAGATTGAAGATATATTTAGTAACTTTTAATTGGCTTGGAGGGGTAAGCAGAGAAAGATTGATTCATTCAGATAAAAAAAAAAAAGAGAAGTGTGAGAATCTGTGTGACTTTGTTTAGATAAAACGTGACAGTAGGTGGAAGGATTGGCGAGCATCCACCGGGCTCTAATTATTAGGAATTTCATCTCTGCTTGGTCTAATGGTGCAACATTTCATTCGAAGCAGTTACAGACTTTGTTTTGCAACAGAGGTCGATCTTCTAATCTGAAGTTTTTCAGTGTGGGTGTAGTTTTCTGTTAAGTCTTCGCTTTATGTCATTTTCAGAAATCTGGTTACTGAACGGTGGGTCAGTACAGACCACGGCAAACATAGTAATTTATTAAAAACATGTTTACCTGAATTGTCCCCCTGTGTTAACCAGGGAAGCAGCCAAGAGGGACTGGATTTCATCTTGAGCCTTTTTGATGTTTATGTTAGCGTTCCACCCAGTCTGACTGAACTTCAGCTATTTTACAAAAAGGAAGGGCAAAAGTATCTGTCTCCAGATTTGATCCAAGAAAGTACTGAATTAGGCTGAATACAAATATACAGGATGCTTTTCCGATTTTACTTTTCTCTATCCTTCACAATTGCACAATATTTTGTTAGTCTACAAAATAAAATAGATGAAATGTTGTGGCTGTACAACCAGTAATTTACAACCAGAGACTAGAGGAGCAGCAGGACAAAAAGAGGACAAACATCAGGCTGCAGGTATTCAGGTGGGATTGACATTTTTTTTTGGACAAGACAAAAGAGCCCACCGATAGAGGGGGCCATTTCTGTTCCCACTGTCTGCGGTGGAAACCAACCACCTGTTTTAGAGCCGCTGCACTAAATGAATGCGTGTGTGCGTCTTCAGCTGAGATAAATAAAAACTGTTTTTCTAAATGACATTTTCATCTGTGCCAGCCTGTTGATGCAGTCTGCTGGCGACACAAACAATCTGCTGGTTAGCAGTGTCTTTCACTGCGTGGGCGAAGACGTCTGTTGCTTAACTGCGAAGTACGCTTGAGTGCCTGTGAGTGTATGTCGCTTTCTGCGCACACTTACTCTCCACTGTGAGAGTGATGGGCTGACTGGTTTTGTTCTCCCCGTTCTTGTCATTCACTGCTTGGGCGTAATACCGTCCTGCATCTGGGGCCACAGTGGACAGGATGACCAACGTGTTGTCCAGAGTGATGGCACTGATGAGGAAGAAAAATAATAATAATAATAATAATAATAATCATTAGATGCAGATTTAAGTCTGTCACTTTAGCTATAGCTGAGCCTCCAGACTGACATGAACGTAGTTGATTTTTGTTCCATTAAGAAACATCTTCACTCTGCTCTTGTGCTTAAAATATCCTCCACACCTAACCAACTATACATGTGGAGACACACACACATACACACGCATATACACGCACACACACACACACACACACACACACACACACCCCCACACACACACACACACACACAGACCCACTCAGATCATTAAATCAGTGAATAGTTGTGTCTTACAGTCAATAAATCCTAAGGGTAGACTGACACACCAGCAAGCACATAAGTTATTTCTAAAAAGCGGCACACAAAGACATTTTATGAGCACTTCCATCTACAGTTCACTGCAATTTTTTATTGTCTATTGTTATTTTCCATTTCTGAAAAAACCGAAGGGATTTCCTTTGTTTGAGTTTTGTTTGCCCGTGTGGCGCTTGTTCTGCACATACCAACACTAATTAATGGGACCTTTGACATAATACAATAGACCTTTTGAAGAATATTTGCAAGACTTGAGATGTGAACATAGTAAATCTGTATTAATCCTCTTCCAGTTGGAGAGGAAATCAATTTAAAAGTGCATACCAAAACCAGTTTCAGAGTTATCATCACATACTGATAGCCATTGCTTAAACAAACTTTGTATCTAGCGCTTGATATTTGATTTGTCTCACAAAACTGAAGTTTCATTGTCAGCTTGTTTCACTATTTTGCTGTCGGATACAATCTACTTTTCTGAAAAACAAAGTTTTGTATTCTGTGAACGTCTCTTGGAAACACAACAGGAGGCATAAGCCAACTGATCAGAGTACTGCCATAGGGCTCCAGACTTTTTAGACAAAAACGTAAAAAAAATTATGGATCGATTTGTTAAAAAGAACTGGAGCAGACTGGAATGGATTAAAAGAAAAAACACCAAATTTCAACAATCATTTAAAGAAAATGCATAAAGAAAACCTTAACTCTTTGTTGAGGATCAAGAAGTTAAAGCTGAAAGATTATAGTTTGGCTAAACTTTGGACAAAACAAGCAAAATGAAATCAATCACAAACAAGAACGTCCACTTTGATATCCATTGCATTCTTCTTTATCCAATATTTGTGCTGCATTTGTTTTAAAGTGAAGCAATAATTTTTATCTTTTTTTTTCTTTCGCATCAGGGAGGAGTGGGTTCTCCTTAGCATTTGTGCACAGAGAAAGCACAATGCTGAATATATGACTGGATGAAGTCTTGACTGGATAAATCTATTTGCTTTGTAGCATTTAAATCAACATAAGAATATCTTATTGTTGACTGGTGTTTTTTTTTTTTTTTTTTCCTTGTTCATACATAAAGTGAAGAGGAAACCTTCACTAAATTACCCTACGCTGTAAATTAATTCCTCAAAAGTCAGTTTGAGAATGATCTTGAGATTTGTAAAATAAAAAGAAAAATTATACATTTCCGATGCTTTTTTTTAAAATTAAATCTAAGCTGCTGGGGCAAAATAGAGGTGACTCGACCTGAGTGTACACAATCCATACCTGGCAGGGTTCCTTTTACCAATTTTCAGTTTGATCTTGAAGGGGAAATTTATACTTTGCTATCCAATTGTGTTTTTTTATTCGAATTCTATGGCTGTTGAAAGGAATTGCATTTCTGGGTAATAGACTTACATTTATTTTGACAAGCAGTAAAACATACAAATATTTGCTGTGTCAAAGCTACAACCAATAAATATTCATAAAATTACCTTCCCCAAATTTTAAAGACATCCTTTGCAAACTTTTCTACAAACAACAGGGTCTCGACAGACCAAACGCTGGCTAGCCTGACAGGTCAGGGTATTTGCAAAGAGCCTGTGAAATGAAAGTTGACATTAAGCATGTGGCCAGATTAGACTCTTCTTATATCAGCCACCATCTGCCTGATCGAAGTGGAAAAAACGCTCCAGGACAATTAGAAGCAGCAGCTCTCGCCGAGTCAACAGACTCTTACACAAACAGACAAGCAGGGAAACACAGACACACGCACGCAGACACACACCTGTGAATATCAATGTGGCCTGACACTAAGCAAGCAAGAAAGCGGTAAATGCTGAGTGTCCTTTCAGTGCCTCTCATCGTCACAGTGTTTTACTGCTTGTAAAAGCCAACTGTGTACTTAGCAGCTCTGGAATTGGATAAAGATTGGTGAAAGTAGCTTTGTCTACGTTTTCCCTTCCCTCTTGCCTTTTGTTTTCCGTTTGGCCTACAATCCGCAGGAAGAAAACCCATGTACCGATCTATACCTCGAGCAAGAGCCTAGAGCTCGGGGTAAAAAGTCTTCACAACAGCAACGACACAGTACAGCTGGCTGCTGAATAATAAATAAGGAGGTGGTTTCCGAGGACTGGTGGACTGCCTTCCTCTATTTGTCAGGATGACAAAATTAATCTCAGGTGATTACCTTACTGTGGCGCCTCAGGAAAATTGCATATCTAAAAAGGTGGAAATTCAAAAGACGCTAACTGCACAAGAAGAGTCACACACCGAACCCCTGACGTATTCTCCGCCTCTGACAGATTCTTACCCCTCGCACAGACGCACACACCCAATCACACGCTCACAACTCCAACCGGGGCGAGAGCTGTCAGTCAATCATATCATCAATTGAGGCCTTTTGTCGAATTTTGTCTAATTGGTTCCCCTGCTGCCTGATCCATGTCTACCCTTCAATCATTCCGCCTGCAAAGTCAATAGGGGGGGATATAATAACCCACTTTATCACTGAGAGGTGATTCAGTGATGAACACTAGGCTTGTGCCAACATTCGCTCATCAGTTATTCTGGTAAACTTGGTTCATGGCGTGAGGGGGAATAGGAGAAAATCAGCGAGCAGTATTGAACTTCTTGGAGCTCTCTGAAGGAAAAAAAATAATAATAAATTCTGCTACAGCAGCTCGAAAATTCACCAACATCTCAAGCACATCCAAACCCACACAACTTCTGCTCAATCCAACGGCAAACACACTGCGGTGGAATGCGGACTCACATGCGGCTGCTCGAGGGAATCTTGCGCCCGTCTCTGAACCACGTTATCTGGGGCCTCGGGAAACTGTGTATCCGCGGTGCGTGGATGAGAGCTCCCTCGCCCTGGGAAACAGTTTGAGATCGCTCGCCCTCCACAAATCCGCCCATATCTGGTAGACATAAAAAATAAATGAAAGTGAGAGAAAATAAAAAGAAATGTGAACACCACAGGAAACGAGGAGTGAAGAAAGAATCACCATCAACGTTCTCCTTTAATTAAGCCCAGTGACGTGCTGTAACTTTCACGAGAACAGCAATAAGCCATCACTTACAGGCAACCTGCACCTCTGTGCTGCATTGCATTATGGCACCCACTCGGTTCCTCACGATGCAGCGGTAGTGGCCAGCATGGGATCGGTCTAGCGACGGGATCAGGTACCTAATGGGCAGACAAAACCCGAGAGCAATTAGTCATCGTCAGAGTGACAAACAAAGGCATTTGTCATCTTGGGTTTTATCACCCGCGCTAAGGACACTCAATTAATTGAGATGTTTTACTGGACACCTGGAATACAGCTGAAATGGCTTTGAGCGTGAGAGGAAAATGTTCTGAAACACGGCGGAGAACTGCCGATGTGTGTGTGTGTGTGTGTGTGTGTGTGCGTGTGTGTGTGTGTGTGTGTGTGTGTGTAGAGCACAGTTGGAGCAACACAAAGGAGACACAGGCGCAGCTGAGTTCCAGACAGGCGGGACTCACGAAACCCCATTGTTATCCTGTATCTTCAGTCTGTTCAATCAAATCATACAACCACCTGTCATGTGTTTCAGACAGCCACAGCTCTGTCTCTCCCTTGACATGTCTTAGTGGTAAATGGTGTGTGAATGTGTGTGTGCGAAGCTGAAAAGATACCCCAAATATTTAGTTCTGAATTAGGACTTTTAAGACTAATTTTACAGTGCTTTGAAAAGATGTATTTTTTTCTATTGTTCCACTACCGTCACAAAGCTAATTTTAAGGTCAGGCAAAAATACCAAAGAGAACTCTCTCCCTCCCTCTCTTTTACAGAATGTTTTCTAGGCCAGATTATTGCCTTATCTGCATATTTGAGAATCACTTCAATAGAACCTGATTGGCAGCATGAAGTGCTGCATAAAGATCTCAGAAAGCAACACTTGATGTAAAGACATTCGAGATCAGATGAATATAAAGCCGCAGAGATACGGAAAGGGTCTGGAGAGGGTTACAGAGTTGTTTCTGAGACTCCAATAATAGTGAGAAATAGCTGAGAAAACATGAAACAGTAGGGAACCTTCACAATAGTGGAATAACTACTACCAAAATCACTCTAACAGTGAATCTACCTTTCATCCAAAAGGTCAAAACAAAACCAAAGGCAAAATCAAAATCACTGCCTCAGTCACACTCAGGTTCTCATAATTCAACAGTAAAAAAGTGACCATACAAAAATGATCCATGGGAGAGTCCAATGTCCAAAAACACTACTGATAAGTACAATGGACACCAGAAAATAAGTTGATAAATCCTCAACACTTCTGGGAACTTTGAAAAGTCCAAAGTGGAACATTTAAGCAAGTCTGCGTCCTGTTACATGTAAAATTAGCAGAGCCTTTCACAATATATATATATATATCTATATATATATATATATATATATATATATAGATAACTGAAGAGTGTGGTGGCAGGGTGATGATCTAGAGCTGCTTTGCTGCTTTAGAACCTTGACAACTTGTTGCTCCCTACCAGAAAACCAGGAGACTGTCTGACCTCCAGTTTGTGACCACTTGTGCTACTGAGCAGGATCCGAAAGTCGTCAACAAACCCAACTCTAAATGACTAAAACAAAAAAAAAAAAAAAATCAGCATGACAGTTTTGGACTGGCCTAGACAAAGTTTGGACTGAAATCCAAATGAGATGCTGAGACATTAGAGCGAGGTTGTTTTAGGCAGCGTTTTGGCCCTGAGAAGTTGAGCTCATCTGATAGCAGCTTTTTGAACTTTCTTAGGTTATCTTTGTCTGATCTAAAGAAATGTTTGATGCTGTGAAACATGTAAGTTTAACAAGAAAGCTCTCTTAAAAAGGCACTGTAAAGGTGTGAACCACATCCATGATCCCCGAATCTGCTAATTTGAACGTGGGGTGTGGAGGTGTGCGTGTGCGTGCGTGTGTATGTATGTGTCGGGGGGAGGCGGGGGTCAGGCGGAGGGGTTGGATTTTCTGATTAAATGGATTCCAGTTCTCCTCTTTGATCAAGGCTGGTGAAGAATAATAAGCAGAGGGCTGGCCTGCAAGGCAGACCCAGAGAACAAACCACGTGAGCAGCCAAGTGCTGGTGGAAGACAGGCCAGAGAAGAAAATGAGGGGTGGGGGTAGGAAGATCCATGGGAGAGTGGAAAAAGACAGCGAAGGGACGCTATGCGAGTCTGTTTTTGTGATAACAGCGATAGCAATCAGACAATCCCACCTAAGAGTGTTTGGCCATGTCTTGAGCTCTGGTCAGACTGTGAATAAAGTCCCGAAAGCGAGGTTGGAACTGGAAAGAAGGTGACTTTCACTGCAGACTGCAACTGTGACTGGCAGGGACACACGGGGAGAGGCTGTGTTAGCGCAGACGGAGGCTTCCTCTTGCCACAATCTTTGGTGTCAGAGGAACTCTCCATGACGGTGTTAAGAGGCTTTAAACGTGTAATATAACACGTCCAAAAGAAACATCCTGTCAGTAAAACACCATCTTTCAGCCCGTGGAGCAAGGAATCACACCCACACGGCATGGGATGATGATGAAAAATATGCACCGTTGTGTTCTATTACCACCATGATAGTTTTGACAAACAGAATGGGAGAGGAGCGAAAAGATGCATTATCTCCTCACAACATCCAAGAATGCCAAGTACGTTGTGAGACAAATTGGAATAAATCTGAAACTCCCCAAACGCCACGTGCAGGCTTCCAAGGAAGATATGCAACCAAATCTGTGGCGAATAAATCCATGCAAATGAGGTTAGGATATGAATAAAAATGAGCAATTGTGCTATTAGTTACAATTAAATGCTGTTAAAATGTCCTCGTGTGGTGAGATAATTGCAACCGGTGGAGGAAAAAAAAAAAAAAAAAAGCAATGATAACAGCAATAGCTCTGGTGCGCAAGGTCACATCCCTCACCTGTACTCCAAGGAGAACCGCGTGAGCTCGCTGCCATTGTAGATCCATTTGAACTCGAGGGGCCAGCTGCCCTCTGCCATGCAGGTCAGCACCAGGCGGTTTCCCTCCAGGTGAACCTGGGTTTGAGGAGGCTCCATCTTAAAGTAAGGTGGAACATCGTCTACTGGGAGAGAATAATTGGAGGAAAAGGTAAGTTAAGCAAAAAGTGCGACTATGCAGGAACAGAAGGTGAGGAATAAGGCGGTGGCTGTTAGGGAGAGAAAAAAAATGAAATGTTTGATTCAGTAACTCATATAAGAAGACTCACAACACATTTCAGCAGTTCACGAGAAATGAAGGCTCAGGACGAGCCATTTCCATTTTTCTTTTGCTCTTATTAAGAACTTGAAGGTCAACAAAAAATATTGCCAAAAAGCACATGGAATAAATTGCCACTGCAAACGCATCATACTTTTTCCCCCTTTCAAACTGAAATGTGCCAGCAAAGAGGTGGAGGAGCAATTTGTGCGGAAAGGAGGAGTTTAAATGAACACTTCCATACCTCTAAACCACTAAAAAGGGGATGGGGAGGAAGATGGAGTTGAATAGGGGACTGAAGCAGAAATAGACAAAGCAGATGGAGAAAAATATAGCAATCTGAAAAAAAAAATGTAATGCAGGCAATTTAGACGAGGGGAAACTGGGAACTAGGAAAGTACGGGAGGTGGCGATGGTGGAAGGGGTTGCTTTAGAAAACACTAAGTTTCCTAGTCTTAAACCCTGCTCTCTGACAGGATGAGTTATGCTTTGTACCTCCCTTCATTTATCTTTATAGTTCTCTAATGCAGCCAGATTATACAAGCCCCATCTGCAACGCTGCACACAGCCAGTCTAGCCACAAGGAAAGAAAGAAAAAAAAAGGCCTTTAAGGTGCTCCGCAAAGTCCAGAGCTGAGTTTGGAGACAAAGTGCTTTCATTTGAGCTGATGAAAAAGGCATGATCAGACCTATTGATCTGTCTGCCTCACCAGCCATGGGCGACACTCAACCAATTGCACCAGTGTTTGTGGCGTGCTAATTAAAGTCTGTATTAATAGTTGCAGCAAGCCGCTGGGGCCCTGAAGCGCGCATGGTTCAAAGTGTGCTGCAGCAGCTAACTCACTGTCATGGCTGGTCAACGGCATACCTTTTTAACTCTCCATTCACCCCCCCCCACACACACAGTTCAAACGCAAGATTTATGAGAGCGGATGCAGAGCGTGGCGCGGCGAAGCAAGGTAAATGCGAGGGCACTCCCGCAGAGCAGGGAAGGGGACACAGAAAATGGAACCTGATTGAAAGTGTAAATAAAAGAATAAGTGTGAACCTCTGTTTTCCCCCCAAAGGCGGTCATGTGAGCAGAGTGCAAACGTATAACACACACTCCCGTCATCTCTAGCGATATCTGTCTGTAGCCTGTTCCCCTTTCAATCACATTGTTCAAACGACTATAGCATGTCTTGTTTTTAAAAAGCAGTTTCTATTTTTATTTGGTAACAATACTCCTCTCCCTGGCACATCTTGCCCTATCTATCACCTCTGCAACAACTCAAAAACAAACACTATAAAACCTAAAAGGCACTTTAAACTGATCCTTGGCTGAACCATAATAAGGGAGCCATCCCTTGTTTTGTTTTTTTTGGGTTTTTTTCTCTCTGAACACAAACTGCTGGAGTGGTGGCTATGCTGTAATTCTATCCAGTAGTAAATGCATTTGGACTTGATACACACACAAATCCCCCTCAAAAAACAAAAACACTCCCTTTAGCCTGAACAAACACACACAGGCAACAACACAAGACCACATCCAATTGAGTCGGTGGCTCGCTGACGGTGTGCACTTTAGCGACTCCATCAACAAGCCGCCATTACGTAGTCGAACGTGCAAAACCAAGAACCTCAAACACACATCACTCGCCTGAGACAAGGGATCTGCATAATGCCGACTTAGTGATGTCAGACTGTGGAACGGGGGAACTGAGCGCACTCTAATCTCCTCTGTGGTTACCTGTTATGGTGCCATTCATGTGATCGCATTCCTTTCTGTCTCAAATGACCAATTAAAATAAAATCTGATTATAAATCCCCGGATGGCACTTGTGTGTGACACTTGCGACCGGTTTCACATTTAGACTGGAGTGTAGGGTTTCAGGAACAAGCATTTCAGAGGACAGAAAAATCAATGTTTAGCATTACAAAAGAACTCAGAATGAAAACGCAATTCATTTCATTTCACGGAGCCCCAGAAAAAAAAAAAAAACACAGAGTGAAACAACCAAGTCAAGTGATTTCTTTTGAGGCTTTGAGCGCTTAAGTGACCACAGGCCATCAACAGTACTCACTGCTGAAACAAGACAGGGCCAATTCATCCTCACACTGGCCTCTCTGAACTAACATGCTACCAATGAAGAATCTCTTATCTGTAGCCCCAACTCTCCTCCCTCTCATTGTGTTTTTGATTTTCACAGAGTTTGCGCCTGTTGTAGAGTCTGCTTTGATAACAAAAGTAGTATTTTCTTGACTGCTTTTGGACGAATGTAACTCAACCAATACAATCCCTGCTAAAAGTGTTTTAGAATATCCAATTTATTTCTTTACAAGACAGATCATAGTTATTTCTTATTTTTACAAACATCAAAGTGTGTAGAGGCATGCCACAACACTAATTACAATAAAATCCATTCAAAGTAAATAAATTATTTAGTGTCATGTGTAGGATTGTTGAATAATTCATTATTTATTGTACCTATACATTAGCCTTAAGCAGTCAATGATTATTTATTATTTATGTCAGGTGCGCAGGTAACATCAAGCATACTGTGAGAGAGCAGTTGATGCTACACAGCCCTGCAGTCAATCAAATGGTTGCTTTTGTTTCAACGAAGACAGAATGATTACAGAAATTACATTTAAAACTGTCTTTAAACATCTTATTTAACTGAGACGTCCAAACTATGCCCAAAATGTCCTAGTCCAGCATTTTCAATGAGCGAGTTAGACTCTTTAAATGGACAAAACAATAACTCTGACAGCATATGTTCAGCTCCCTGTCATTTTCCGAAGTCTCACATCTTGACCGAAGTACTGACATGCACCTATAGAAAAATTGATTTGCTTTCTCAAGGTTCCTAAAAAAATTGTCTTTACTTCATTTTCATCTAACCTAGAACTTTCTTCACTGTGAAACTTAATGTTGAGAGAAGAATGTTGCAGTCAGAATGATGCAATAGCACATAGGCGTGGTGCATTTACTGACCGGATGAGCACAGATCATGGAACCAACAATTACAGGTTGCCAGGCAACATTGTTGGGATATTTCTATTAGCAGGGTTGTCCTAGTGTATTATAAAAATAGCAGAAGACCACTGCCAGGTCTTTTTCATTCGGAGTATTTCTTGCTGCATGCGCTTGGATAAATCAACCAATCACAACCAGCAAGTCAAAACACTGCACCAAGCAGCTGATGTTACTAAAGAAGGAAAACTGAAATATACTGAAAAGAGCAAGTATGCTTATTATTGTCCATTTTAAATAATGGTCCTTTAAATTTCTTTTTTTTTACCTATAAATGTGATCAGGGTTGGTCCACAGTTGTACAGGACCTTAAGCAGAATATGATTTAGGGCCCTTCCCTGCCTTTTAAGTACATCAGGACCACTAACGATGTTTCAATACAGATTTTGTGGAGCCAGTAGCTAAGTTTATTTGATGATTATTTGCTGAGATGTATTTGCGAAGAAATTGATTTCAAACAAAATATTCAACTCATGGCATCAGATTTTTACCAAAGATAACGCAACAATCAATCAAACTACAAAGATTATTCCGTGCATTTTTGAAAATTAAATTTGCAAACGTCTTTCAATATTAAATTTAAATGTTAAACACATTTTTATCTCTGATTAAACTGTTAAATAAAATTTAATAGTATTGTCATTTCCATTAAAAAATGTTCAAATTGCAAAAAGTTAGAATTAATCTGATTTATTTTAATTTTATTTTTGTGTATTTAGGTATTGTCAACAATGTCATCCACTATAACATACCTTATTTACCTAGTCATATTATTAAAAATACGACAGGCCACTGGTGGACAGGCCTGGTGCCCTTATCACCAGGCTTAGAAAGTTTTCTGGGGGAAACTGTGCTAGTATTACTGGCCTGATCCAAAGAACGGATCAGAGCTATTTTCCCTTAACAGAAATCAGCTATACACCTTACTACAGGGGTGTCAAAGTCAAATGGACGGAGGGCCAAATAAAAAATTTAGCTACAAGCCGAGGGCCGGACTGATCGAATGTTCATTGAAATTTTTTTAAATGACTCATATAGTCTAGTGAACCTAATTGAACCTACTGAAAACCTAACAAATATATTCCAATATGATCAGATAAATAAAGCAATATTTTCTTATGGCTCTGTCAGTAATCTTTAATTTTCAACAGACACAACTGAAATATTTTTAAAATATAATTGGATTGAAATACAATAAAATAAAGTGCAAAAATCTATTAATCCACATATGTCAGAGTCAAGGCATTTAGATGTGTCGCCGGCGAATTACGGTACTGCAAATTTAGATGTGTCGCCGGCGACACATCTAAATTTGCAGTACCGTAATTCCGCCACACGTAGCGCTAAGTGGAAAAATTCCAACGGTTTCTGAAAGGGGAGACGTTGCACTTTCCAGCAAGTATCGGGTTAATACGGTAACTTCGCAGCTGCAGCTGCAGAGAATGTAATTAATCCGGGGGGCACTCGTTTAATAGACGGTATATTTCGGCAATAACTTGGTGGATATTGAAAGTTCCGGTTGTTATGGATACATGGGTAAGTACATCATCTCACAGAACATTTAAAGAACTACTTACAGTTCAAATAAGGAAGATATTTTTTTTCAGACGGGGTGCCGGCTTGCTGCGGTCTGCGGGCCGGTTCTAATAATAAATCAAGATCATCCCAGGGGCCGCAAAAAACCTTCTCGCGGGCCGGATGTGGCCCGCGGGCCTTGACTCTGACATATGTGCCTTACTATGTGTCCCTTTCTGGTTTCATTAAAGCATGAAATTTTATGACTCACAAGAATAGCAAGATGGATCTTGACTATAAGAGGTACTTATCTCTTCATCCGTTCTTGGCAGCGCTACATAAAGGTGAGGCTAGACGTTATTCTTACAAAAAGACAAAAGTGGATCTAGGAAGAAAATAAAGATCAGTCTCTTGGAAGAAAAGCTGCACTCTCCATTCCACTGACAAATGTAGAAAAGGCATTGGTTTGGAAGGTACATGACAGTGCCCACTGAAAGGCAGCGCATCCAGATGGAGCGCTAAGGGGAAGTCCCTCTTGACTTAAACTCCTCCAGCACTACGACTGCAGATAAAAAGCCAAACAGAACCGACAGATCTGGAGAAGACCAAAAACTGGCAATAGGAGGACCAGGGGGGGCTTTTTAATGTGGCTGCTGTGCAGAGCAGCTGCCCTCCACAGCCAATCTGCACCACCACAACCCATTCACTACAGATATAAAAACACCTTATTCTAACCTGACAGCTGAGGTTGAATGGTGGCACGACTCCAGTCGGGTCCCCCGCTGCATGTACAGAATTTTAATGGCTGTGAGACAAAGACCACAGGCACTGGGGCAGCTTTATATACCAAAGCCCATTGTGCTCTTCGTTGCACCATGCTGGCATGCAATCACACAGACTGTGTTCACATTCGGCTTTTGTCTTGTGCTATTTCTCCTGCTTTATTTGTGCTTCACCTCGTAACCCCGGCTACGCTGCGACGCTGAGGAGTTTCTTGTGTCTTCCTCTGTTTAAACCTCGGCTACCTGTGTTTCGGCCTTTGTAACCACATCTTAGATGGCACTTGGCAGTGTATCGCTGAGGTACAGCAATAGCGGAGTGACAGATTGTAGTAACAATTACGGTTCTCTAGCGATGCTCTCTCACTATCTCCATCCTTCACTGGATGTGTTTGTGTTGTAATTATCTTTATCTTCTATGCCATCTTCTATTCTCTACTACACAAGGCCATGCTCACATAGCTTCCCTGTATCATTATCTCAGTCCATCTGGCCAATAGCGGATCATGTCATCCAGGTAAATGTGGAGTTGTCATCTAGCCTCTCCAACTGGTGTCTAACATGTGAGATGGGTCATGGCAGACCTCTCTGATGGGGGTTATGCAACTGTCATGGCACTGACCTTGGCTCAGTAATAGTCTAGTGAAAGCTTAAGGGCCATTAGGGATGGCATAAAGTTTTAAGGGAAGCATACCGGAAGCAACTAGTATTTCTTCCGTTTTCAATACGCACAATGGAATACATAAAACATCTCAACAATGAGTTCTTCTCTGTCGTGTTTGCTGCTTTACAAGTTGAAATAAGAAGATTTGGGCCAAGACAATAAGCCCTTTCAATGGAGGCATTAGCAAAACACTCAAAATATAAACCACCTGTATAACCAAAGTAAACTGAAGGTCATGTTAAACACAAGCATATTTGTAAATATTCTTCTTGTATCCATGACAGCAGGCACCTATGTACAATAGGCGTTAAGTGCGTCAAAAATGACGCTGCCATGACTGAAAGAATTAGGATACAGCGGACAGGGGAAGATTGAGAGGATGAAAGCAGTGACAGTTAAACAGATGGTAGGAAAAATGCATAGTGTAATGGTCTTAAGAAGTGGGAAAAGATTTGTGGAAAGAGGGAAATGAAAAGAGAGGGAGGGGTGTCCTCCAACCACAGGCAGCAAGGTGAAGGAACCCATTACAGCAGAAGCCAAACAGGCCCGAAGACAGGTAGAGGAGATGTAGAGCCTCTGCACACTTCTACAGTCATTTACAGAAATGGCCCATGGATCTGCGTCTGCATGCCGAATGAGACCCTTTGTCCATCACAGTTCAACGCATCCCCACCATTCCCCCGACTGTATTTACGGCCTCTGAATCGGCGCACAACTTTTTTTTGCATGATTTTAGTGCAGGCTGGACTCTGCCAGGGTCATTCATCTTCTTCATCAACATGACTTCAACAAGTAGTCATGGAGAGAAAGGTGTCTGGTTAAGAACACTTAAGGTGTCGAGTTTGCTGTTTGCAGATGATGTAGTTAGTATATTGACACCTACACTCTTACTTTTAGCATGTTTTGAAACAGTCGAAGATGAAAGCCAACTCTTCTGAGTCAGAAGTCAAGATTCTCTACTGGAAAAAAGGTGAAGTGCTCCCTTCATTTAGAACAATATCAAGGAACAACATCCTGGAAAAAAATCTGAAATGAACTTCCTCCTCAAAGTGGTTATGCTTAGCTTTTGAGGTGAGGAGCTCTATTTCCAATAAGCTGCTGCTCAGAAGGAGTCATCTGAACAGAATGTCTCTTGGGTGCTCTCCCTTGAAGGATTTCTGGGAAGCCCCACTGGAAGGAGACCCGGGGGCAAAACAAAGACTTGGTGCAGTGACTAAGTTTCTGTTTTTGCCAGGGAATGCCCTGGGTTGTCCCAGAAAGAGTTGGAGAGATTTGTGTGAGAGAAGGATATGAGATCTTAAAATTACTCTTTGTCCTTACACTGGCAATACAGAGTTCTATATAGTGACGTTGAATACTCAGAGGAATAGATGAAAAAAAAGAGAGAAAAAATAGAATTTCTTGTTAAGTCATTAAACATATTTTTCTTTTTGATGCTCTGTGTGCTTTGATGTTGCAGAAAAAGTCCTCGGGTCCCCGCCGATGAAAAACAGCCTGAATCCCAGCTGCATTTAGTGAATTGCCATGGGTTAATTGATGTGTAATTGATGAGATTAATTGAGGTGTAATGTACCGCAGTGACGTGCTTGGGATCGCGCTCGCCTTGGGGCTCCGGATTGGTGCACACTTAGGTGTGCCCGTGTGTCTGCGAGGGGCTGTGGCGGCACAATTAGAAGCAGTACTGTAGCAGCCAGCCAACAAATGGAGATTTAATTAGGAGTGAAGACGGAGCGGGAGGCCGGTCAATGGGCAGCAGATTGAATTATCTGGACACACAGTCCAGCACGCAGCACAGAACAAATTCACAGGCACACAAAATCTCAAACACTCGCACACACGTATACTCACACTCGGTCTGTTTGGAATTCTTTACTGTTGGTCACACCTCGCCTTTGAGTAGATATCTCTACCTCTCTGCTCCGTTTATCTTCCTTTCGATAGATTCTCTCTTTTTTTTTTTTCCATCCTTTCTTAGATTTTCCCACCTAAATAACAGTTTCCTTTGTGCACGTTGTGGCAGTCTGCCTTACTTGGCGGCTGTGATCTGTTCCAATACAGTAGTTCTCATTTACTCTCTCCATACCCTTTCATCAGTTGTCATCCCTTCTTGCGCATTTTTCAATCACCATGTCCTTGCCATCTTTGCTCTCTGCCAAGAGGTCTCTCGATCTTATTCGGTTTTTTTGCACTTCTTCCGACTGTGCCATGATTCCCTCTCTCGTTCTCCCCGGCACTAACAGTGTATTGTACGGAGCACCCAGGGACATGTCTGTGATATCCAGGAGCCTAATTAGCAAGTCCAGCTTCTGGCAGAGAGCACACCAACTCGCAGAGGAGCACAGGCACAGGGCCCGGCCTCAATTAATGAGACCTCGCACACCCACAGCCACCATTACACGCCCTCTGCAGCATTCAGTCTCTAGCTGGCTCATCCTTGTCCGACGAGCAGTGGCGAAACCCCAGCTGAGCAACTGTGGCGAGATGTGAGAAAGTTATGTCTTTAATCATCAAGGAGTAGTCACAGAGTAGCTTGGCGGAAGATAAAGCAGGGGTTCTTGTCAGACTTTGTGGCACACAAATAAGATTTATGTTTCGGAGCAGCAGCGAGTTGTGAACACATTCTTGCCAACGACAGATTGGGTAATTCCTGAGTTTTTAAGGACAAAGCTGTATTAAATTGTTAGGGATATGGACACACATATGGGTCGGACACTAAAAGGAATGACCTAGGCTTCCAACCTGATTTAGTGATTGGTGTTATTTCCCAGGTGGGACAGACGGGGGATGAAGGGGAATGTTCTAACTTTACTCTTGGGGATATCCAGTTCTCATTTGACATCAAATACAGACAGTAACACAAGGCAGAGAAATGGCAATAATCGAATAAAGATACAGAGTAAAAGGAGCGCCACTCAGCTTCTTCTTATGGCTCGATAGAATTGGAAATAGCCCTAAGTGAATTTGGAAAGTAGGGCAAAGAGTAATGTAATAAATAAAATAAACAAACGCATTGAAATGTGAATTCCACAAGGCCCTGGGTCATTAGAGTTAATACTGTGCGTAATGCCATCTGCTGTGATTGTTTACAACAGGCTAGATAATTAGATCCTAATTAGTGGATGGTATGGTGGGGGAAACCTTATTTTATGCGCGCTGAGATGGAGATAATCAGATGCACCTGTGAAGCTGTGTTGCCTGTCCATCCTGGGACCTGTGGGCAGCTCTGTGAAGATGTAGCTGTTAGAAAGGTCCTGATTTAATTGCTCATTGCTCCAAACAGAATGTGTATCTTCTTTCCCTCCCATCATTAACATATAAATAGAGTTGTATGTATTTGGAGTCCTCTTGTCTCTTGACATTAGCAAAACCTGTGGTTCTACTTGTTCTCCTCCGTCCCACATTTTGTGTGTGTATTTTCCGTCTCGGTGTGTTTTTTTGTGCGCGTTTAAGATGAAAAATGTTCCCAGGCAAAATTCATGGACTCAAAATGCCATGTCCCATCCCTGCTTTCCTCCCCAACTGATCTCTTTGAACCTCTGAATGAGAGCAATGCCGATGGCATGCTAATAGCGTTCCGCTAAGTGCGAGGTATCATGGCGCCTGCCTTTGTAATGTATGCATGTGGAAAAGCTGGTGATTGTGATTCTCATCAGTGTGTCAGAGTGCATGGCTGCCAAACGTTGAGTGGCAGGGGCTGGCAGTAAATGCTAATGGCACGGAGCAGCTGACAGAGAAAAAAAGAATTATTACCTCCTTTCATTACATCTACATGGCCTGCCTGTCGTCCCCCCTTCCTTCCGCCGGGCCCAGGCATGAACAGCAATCAGTGTTGGGAATGTTTTATTTACCTGGTTTGAAGTAGACAAACACCGTCTTTTGCTGCAATTCATCACTGGGCTCCAGCGTTGGGATCTCAGAAAGTTTTACGACTGCTAACAGGTCACTAGGAGTCATCAATATGTAGGCATGGGTTCGCATGAGATGATCTCAGTATTACCGTGCAAGATAAAAATGCACTGTGTAGGACAAAAAATGTAGAACCAACATTTATAGCATGTTCCTTTTATTTAAGAGCAGCAGAAATGATATACCATTGATTATTACTGCTCTAATAATGTTATCTATAACATTTTCAGTTTTTTTTAACACATAATTGACTAAAGCAAAAATGTAGAATGAACAACATGTAAGGGGAGGTGCAATTGTATTACTTTTCACTTAGCAGTATAGTATTTGTTTTGAAGTGCTTATTGCACAGAAGAGACCTTTTTGTCAATCTGCTCTTCAAAGTAACACACATATCATGAACTGATATTGATAAAATGCCCTACACAGATACAGATATGTGAACATTTAAGCACGCACTTCACAGTGCACACTTGTGGATTACTGTAATAAATTTTATGCATGTTTCTTTATGTCTCACCATATGGTTATGAACAGGTTGTTTTTTTTTCTTTTTAATTTAAAATGTTAACTTTACAAATGTCTAACTAGGGCTAAGGAATAACATCCCTTTATTCAATCTAGGAAAGCCCAGATCACTATGTCATAGCTTTCTATGGCATAAGAGAATTGTGAATCTCGACAAGTGTTTTTAGCTTTCAAGCCCCAGGTATGAATTTGTTTATACCTTGCAAACACTGTTAGGGACTAAGACATTAATATATGTAAATATGTCCTATGATCTCATTAAATAAAGATATATCAGTACTGCTGTGAGTAAACCCCTGATTCTTGTTAAAAATGTGGCAACGGCTTGACGAGCCTTTAAAACCGACTTCTCCACACCTATTTAGCGTACCCCGTCTAATTTCACGTGAGAAACACAAGCTCTTTGGGAAGACCACGTTAAACGTGATATATGATCACAGGCTGATGAGTATGTGGCTGAAGTGGATGTGCTTTCATCTTCTCTCACTTCCACATAGGTCTAGAGTGTAGCAGGATCGTCACCTTTGCGAAACGAGAAGCACACGGGAGCACAAAGTCTCAGCTCCTAATTGAGACCTCTGGAGTGTGAGAACTGACAGAACAGGGTTTGTCATTTTGCTGACCCTCTGCAGCGCTCTAAAGAGGGGCCTACATCCTCTATTTTCCTCCATCATCCCTGCAGAAGTAAAAAAAATATATATATATATAAAGACCTGCTTTGTGGAGATTCGAGACACCTTCAGGTGGAACCACAAAAGCCGGCAGCCTCTTTCCAGGTCACGCGGCTCACCTCTTTCAGGCACCCACACTTTCTCTTTCACTGCTTCCACATCTGTGCGGTGCAACACTTGGAGAGAGGACAGAGGAGGAAGTCCGTCTCGAGGCATCGTCTGGGGGACAGTCGGGACTAACCCAGCAGACAGACAAAGATCTGAGCTGTCCGACGTCATGCTAATCGAGGTGTTTGGCTGGTTCTTACATGATTTCACACCACGTTGCTCAACCTCAATTATCAGACAAAAAAAAAAAGTAAAAAAGTCCCATTCAGAAATACTAATTGTTTTGTTCTCTTCATATGATCCTTTACATGGTTTAGAGCAAGAAACATGACTTGTTAAAATTGGGTGAGCATAATGACGCCTTATGTGAATGCCATGTGAATTATGCAGGCTTGAGAGTGAAAATACTGAATAATGATTAGATGCTAATTCTAACAGACCACATAAGAAGATGAAAGTTGTGTATTTCTCTTCTCTCCCCTCTGATTAGGTAAGTACTCAATTTATGGTAACAAAATGGAATATTTCTCCCTTAAATTTGATTATATACTTGTTATACACATACAATCAAATTCTGTGTACTTTGCCACCCCTCTTTTTCTTCAAATGCCTGTCATCTGTTCATCCCATGATTATTAAAAGAAACCCACATTTCCACTTGTAAGGATTGTGTCATTTTGATCGGCAAATTGCAAGCTGTCTTACATGAAAACCACGGCTCTTAATCAATAGTTCTCATAGCACAAGCGACATAAATACAGCTTGGAGCTCGTTTGCCAAGAACGCTATCTAATATATGAGGCTGATGATGTTGCTCTAATTATATTCTTAAGCTTCCACTCAAAACATCGCTCCCAGAGTGACTGCACTGATGTTGGCTGGGATGTTTTCTTCCTCTTGGAATGATAAATAAAAAGATTAAAAAAAAAAAATAAAAAATCCACTTTGTCTCTTTCTTAGTTGAGAATGTTAACTCTGCGGTGCCAATTCACATGCAAAAGAATGTGAAGTAAGCACAGGTATTAAGAAATGCAGAATTTTTTAAGTAAATACCGAGGTGGGCTCTATTCTTGACAGGCTTATACATATGCAGGAGGTCTTTACATATAAAAGGAACTTAGAACCACAGCAATTTTAGTCTTCACACAATGTCACGTACTGTATATCCTGGAGGTTATTGATTGAAATTACATAAAAATAAACTGAGACACCATCTCCCATCAGGTTAATGTATTCAGGGAGCCTTTTCTTCCCTTTCCCCCCGCTGTGTTATTGAAATGTTCCCACCGACACTGCTAACTAGCACACCGGGTTTTTTTTTTTTTTTTTTTTTTTTTAAAAAGAAGAAGAAAAAAACTTCGTGTTGGTAATTCTCTGAACTTTCTCCGCCTCTGAGGACCTGCAAAGCGTAGGGATTGACTGTAGCTGGCTGCAATCGCACATTTAAATGAGTGTGGACGATCAAGCAGATACGGCATAAAGCTGCTGGCACCCGAGAAAAGGCAAGAGCGATTTGAAGGCTTAATGCGGCCCTCCACACCACGCAGAGTTATAGCCTGCGATTTGCATCATAAACGTCTGTTAAATTTCAACTTTTGGGGGACGAGTATCACTAAATTAAAACCTGAAGCGGAGCCAAATGTGGGGACGTAGGAGTGAAACTTCTTCTTCTTTTTTTTTTTTCCCATTTTTATTTTTCTACCCATGATAGAACCTAATTCCACATTACCACATCTATAAGCCATGCATAAATACACATCAAGTGCCTTTTTTTCCCAGACACCATAATCCCTGGATAATCTTCATCCACACTATGAGCTGCAATAAATTGAAGAGACGATTCACAAATGAACATATTTACATCAGTCCCATTAGTGAAACACGGAGCAGATAGTGCTCCCAGATTGGCTGCGGCTTTCAAATGCCTTAGGCACTTTAGATTTTTATTAGAAGCATTTTAACTGAGTGTGCAATGGTAAGTAATGTGCTTTAATACACATATAATACAGTGGATTACCAGTGTGGATATTAATAAGTAATCAGTTTTATTTATTATTGCTCTTGTACCGTAATAGGTAGATGACATGTTTAATCTGTAACATGATTCAGGGGATTTATGAGCTACTGGTAGTTTATTATGGTTCTGTGTGCTGGATTCGCACAAAGTTGTGCATAATTGTAAAATGGAAGGAACGTGATACATGGTCCTCATATGTTCCGCATACAAAAATCTCAAGTGTGGCATGCATATGCATTCAGCCCCCTGATTTGATAGTTACTACAACCACTTTTCTCTCCAAGTCTTTTGGGGTCTCTACCAGCTCTGCACTTCTAAAGACTGATTTTTTTGTTTTATTTTCTGCCCCGTTCTTGTTTGCAAAACAGCACAGTGTCGGACTGGATGGAGCACATCTAAGAATCAATTTCCAATACAGTGATTTCAGTTAGTTTCAAACCCCTTTTTGCCATGCTGTCAGCGCGCGTTTGGGTTTTTTTTCCCCTTTAAACTGGTAACGCTCAATAGAGACTACAAAGTATTGCTGAGAAGGAAAAATAAATCCAGGAGGCCTTTATATAACTTTGGGAATAAGAAAGTTGAAACACTGCAATACTCCTCTTTTATGTAATCTGGCATTCTGTTACACACTCGATGAGTGTTTCAGAATGCAGCGGCAACACGCTTTAGCTACTCTGTTGAAACTTCTGCCAGGAAACGATAAATTGAGGAAGGAAAAAAAAAAACTTGGCTAAAGCTGTTAGTTATAAAGATGAGGACATGAGCCTTCAGTTTGAATTATTCTGTTCTGAGTGAAGTCAAAGGCACTACAGTCAAGTTTTAAAGGTGTGCATTATCGAGTCCTTAAAAAGACGGCACAAACTCGGTGTGCTAAACTCCATCTGTGCTGTCCATGAGCACACACACACACGCACACACACACACACACATGCACACACACACATGCACAGAGCAGCCAGGAAGATCACCTTGAGAAAAGCCTTCACTTTTCCATCTCTTTTGTGTGACACATCCAAACTTCCAATTCAAAAAGAACAGTTTAAGTGCTTTGCTCACCACCAAATAGAGCACTGTTAAATAACATCAGCATCAACTTTAAGTCACTTAGGGTTTGTCAGGTTAAAAAGAGGATCATTCAATGGAAAGTTCTCAGAAATATGAGCTCTACTCAAAATTGCCAACATGGCTTGTGTTGTGTTATTCTTTTTTTTTTTATTTTATTTTATTTTCAACCACTCAACAGCCTTGCCACTTTGTAACATGTTTAAAATCTTTCACTGCAGAATTGTGAATCACTTTCTGTATCACAGAAAAAACCCAAATACAACACACTGAAGGTTTTAATGTGTGCTTGTGTTAACTTCCAATCATCGAGCGTCAATGCCCGTTTCGGAGGCTTCTCTTTCTGCTAAATAAAGATGAATCTTCAAAAAGAGAAAGCATATGCGCACTTGTTTGCTGCGGATGCCATGCACAGTTGCAAAAATGCGCTCACACCCATGCTCCATGTATATTTTAAATCTTCGTCAGATTAAAGAAGCACGCATTCACTCCTCGGTCTTTTAATGACAGAGAGATCAAAGTCCAGCATGTCCCCGGCTGAATTGAGGGGGATCATTAGTGATGGGTCAACAGGTCATCATTAGCCGGCTTGCAACCCTTGTGAGCATGCTGACTCTGCTCATTGTGTGCGCGCCTGTACCTGTGATCATCAGATGCATCTATTTTGCTCTCTGATCTCTCCGCACAGCGTGGGAGGCGTGCGGCCCTTTTCCCTGCCGACAAATGCTTCTCCAGCGGTGAGAGCTGCCCTCTTGCATCGCACTCCCTGCCTCCATCAACTCACTTTCCATCTATTACGGCCCAACAGGATGATCTTCATGGCTGAAGCTCATTGTAAAACCCTGGCCCTGCTGATTCAATAGGCTCTGGAGGGTTCTGACAATGACCAATTCACTCACGACTATTATTCATCACAAAACCTTTCCAGCGCTCCAATAAAATCCACCACCCACCTTTCCCACTCTGTTTGGTATGCTGTAACAATCCATCACGTCCAAATGTTCTTTAGCGTACACACACACACACACGAACGTAAGCACGCATTCTCTTTCACTCTTACACACACACACACACGCACACGCACACACACCACACACACACATCACATTTTTCTCTTCCAACTCCACTGAATAAACTCTTTCTTACTTCAAAAAAAAAAATGCTATTTCGGTGCAGGGCTATTCCTTCTCTCAGCAGTTTCACATTCATTCTTCCTTCCTCTACAAACATTCGCTCCTGGCTCCACACTCCCAGCCACCCATCTAAAACCACAAGCTGCTTTTTCCCCGTTTGCCAGGGCTCCCTTTCTCACCTTCAGATGCCACCCATCCGCTGCCTCCATGCCTGACTGCTTTGACAGGCCCGGGATTCAGGTGGGGGGGATTTGATCCCTTCGTGGAGTGCTGCACCGGCAGCGATGGTCCACTCTCAAAACCACCGGACGTAGAGCCCCTGAGCCACCAATTAAAAAGTCATGAAGGCTTTTAGGGGCACACAGGGTTGCAGTTTCCCCTGCTACTCCGGATTGGCTGCCTGAAAATAGCCTTTGTGTTCCTGAGACAACAAAGGAACACGGAGGGAGCTGGGGTAGATTCGGGTTAACGGAGCAGCAGCGCGTGGGCTACTGCTTTTCCCCCTGTGCTCTGGAGCAGCTCTCTCCCAGTCCCTCACCTTCCCAAATCAGATAAAACACCCACTGCTCATGCACGGTCCCCTATATATTTCTAGTTCGTAAATAGACTTTTTCATTGTGAGAGACAACAGCTGCCCAAAATACACATCAAAGTACACATAGAGATAAAACAGAACTAATGGAAACTAATGCAACCACCTCCTAATAAAAAACAAAAGTAACAATCCGTTCACCGTTTTGATTTATGTATAGAAATATCCGGTGGAAAGTGAAGTGTCTGTGGGTCCTTTAAGAAAAGTAAATGTGCAGGTTGAGAACAACTGCTGGAGAGCCTGTGCATCTTCCACCTCGAATGCCTTCTGGCACTTATACTGTAAGTAGATGGTGACAATTTGCAACCAAGAGGCTGCAGAATACATTTATATACGCCATTATATCTGTGATAACAGAAATGTATAGGGGTCATTCAGGATTTATAAAGCTAGGTTTTAATAGAAGATTAGAAACAGTTAAAGGGACAGTCTGGATCTTTAAAGGTGAAGTTCTATGAATGTATTATTTGAAATAATTCTCTCATTTGTTAGAGATTCCCATATTGCAGTGTGGCTGCAGAAAAGTAGACAAAATACAGGCTGAGGTAGGAGGCATAAAAACAGCATGCCTCTGTGGTTTTTCCCGTCTTGTTGTTTTTAAATTAGCCACTAAAGTTGAGCTGATCAGATGCATCGGTGGACTGCTCCAGCCAGAAGCTTCTGCCAATGTGACCTCACCTTAGAAGTTATTGGGCTCAGGGCGCAGCATTTGATCCACCTGCTCAGCTGACCGCGAGTAGATCGTTTCTGACAAGACCTGGAAATACTGGAAAACCTGTACAGCTGCAAAGATGACGCCTCTCCACAAAGTACAAAAGCTTACACTTCACTCTTTCCAGGCAAGTTGGTGCTGATTTGTAGTGCTAGTGGAAACATGAAATTTGTTTGACAGAGTAAACATAGACAAAAGTAACACGTGTCTCTTTTAAAAGTGTAGACATTCATTATCTGCTAACATAGCGCTGAATCCCGCAGACAGGCACATTTTTCGTTCGGATTGTTTTAAATTGCTAACAGTTGAGGGATGTTTGTCTGATCAGGTGTCAGCATCCCACTGCTCTCGGGAGTTTGTTTACTTTTCAACAAACTCACAGCAGAAAGAGGTGTGAATTTTACAGATAAGGGGACTATCGCTGATAATATTTCAACGGAATCTCACTGGAAAGGTCAAAACTGTCCGCTTAAGGTCTTAGCTGTATCTCTAGACCTGACAGGTCTTTACATGTTTGGTCCTCAGAAGGTGTTTTGCAGAAGATCAGTTGCTGGCGTACTGCTACATACCACTCAAGTCACTGTCCTCTGTAGATATAAGTATTGACTGAAAAGGTGATGACAGTTTATAGGTATATAAAGCACTAATACCGCAAAGGCTTTGCAGAAATTGAAGTTGTTTTAAGATGATAAGCGTACCCTTTCAAACTGTGTGCAATCTTCTGCAGTCACCACATAACAAACTCATTTGAGAGATCACATTGAAGACTAATTCTTCAATGTGCTTTGCAAAGTAATATTAATTCCTGGCCTCCTGATATCACTTTACTTCTATCAGCAGAAGCCATCATCCATATCATTGTCACAAACAGCAGTCAGTCACTAATGGAATCAATAGAGCCTTACAAATATTTACAGGACAAGAAAGCCTCACGGCGATCAATTCCAATCTATACGACGGTGGAGGGTTCTACTGCGGCTCTGTTTCAGGTTAGAACAATCAATAATGTCAGATTCAGAAAAAGAGATGGACCGAAAAAAAAAAAAAAGCACATCTTGTGGTGGCATCCCTCAATCTTTCACTCAAAATGTTCTCCTTCCATCCATCATCCTGACCACTGTGATGATTCCTTTTTTCCGAAGTCCACGTTTGACATCGCGGGGTGCAACTTCCCCGCGGGGCGTCGGGAATCGCAGGGAGCGCAAGCAGCGAGGCAGTGGGAGACAGCTTTTGAAGAAAGAGGCAGCTAGTGGATGTGACAGGCTCTCAAAAAGCCTGCAAGATAACAGCATCTGCCTCTGGAAGCCTTAACAGGTAGAAAGGTAAAGTAAGGGGGTAAATGGAGGGCTGAGACTGCTTGGCAAATTCTCTGGATGATTGGATGTAAAAAAAAAAAGAGAAAAAAATGTGTTTCTCAGGTTCTGCATACATTTTGCAGGCAAACTGGAAAGCAGGCTGAGTGACAGAAAGTGAAGCAGGGCAGAGAATGAGAATTAGGGTATATTAAAAACAGATTGCTTCCATTTCTCTCTGGGGGCAGTTTTTTTTTTTCTCCCATGCACGGGGCTGTAATCCCAAGTTTATGCTCTGTAGTAACTAGCTCAATAAAATACATCAACCTAGCACATAAAAAAAGTGAATAAAACGGAGTATATAAAAGTGTGTGAGGGTGGCAGGAAACAGTAGCAGTCGAGAACACCCAGAGAGATTCCTGATTTATTGATGCATTGATGCCTAGAAGCACGCTGACAACTTCAACAGCTTCTGATAAATTGGCGATTATGTCAAGTTTTTCTTCTGTTGTTCGAACAGCTACCAGGCCTCACGCAGCTCCGCCGTTTCCATAAGGGACAGGTGTGGAAAACAGGATGCAGGAAGGTGAATTCTCTCTCTTTTTAATGCTACTTTCTTTCTTTTCCTCTAAGAACACAACCAAAATTATCATCATCTCCACCTTTGGTCTTTGTTACATAACAAAGGAGATAAAATGTCTGCACAGGAATTTGTGATTAAAAAGAATGAATACCAGATGAAGGTACAGGTATAGCTCAGAATATTATGAAAATGATCAATATTTTTTGTCACTCATTTGATGGGTTCATTGTACTCGAGAGTGAATTATTTTAAGCATTTTTTTTTCTTGTACATTAAAGATTATGGCAAACAAGTAACGAAAACCCAAAACTAAGAGTCTCAGAAAAAAACAGAATGAACAAAATACATCAATAAAATTTGGCACAAAAACCGCACCGCACATCATCAAAAGTAATAATTTTACACTACAGTCTCAAAATGAGACAGAACCTAAATCCAAATCAACAAAAGAATAATCAAGAGAGTGAGGAGATGACCATATAATTAGACAGACTTTGCTTAACTCTTTTTTTCTTTTTTCCAGGTCAAGATGTGGGATGACCTGGAATTTTTAATAGGGGTGTGTACACATTTTCTTTAGTCTGTACACTTGGAAACAACACAAACCCCCCTGGGAAGACACCATTAGCATAGATGGATCACACTGAACGAGAACAGGTTTCAGAGTGCTGTATAAACAAAGTGGAGCCACGTTTGGCTGGCTGTATCACACTGCATTTCACTGCCCCTGGGCTGAAAAACTACCTGATCGTCTGCTTCATTGCCTACAGCGCCAGCCCGGCTGCGAGCAAGTTACAACGTAGATAAATCAGGCTCATCCGTGCATAAATCAGCTGTTACACGCGGTTTATATTTTGCACTCTATGCATCACACAGATATGAATGCGGCATGGTCCGCACTCTGAAAAACGACTGTATCCTCATGTGATAGATATTTCACACCACGGCTCAATTAACTGAAATTTTTCTACTGAGCCGTGTAAGAAATCCATAAAACAGATCAAACTCAAAATGCAACACACACACACACACGCACACACACACACACACACACACACACACACAACTGCCGGCAAGTCTATTTGTGTGAGTGGGAAAAAAGGAGTTAGAAGCATATAGAGAAAAAAGACCGGCTGCAAAAACTTGAGAGTCCACTTAGCATCTGTGGTTCTGGCTGCCAACTTGCTAGAAATGTCAATTACTTTCTCTACATCTAAAACTTTCATGAAAGCATCTAGGCTGAATCAAAGCTCTCCACCTCATTGGCTGCCTTATAAATGTTTTCTCTCAGAATAAGTAAATAAATAAATAAAACGGTTTTAATTATTGAGAACGAGCTTATCCGCTATTAGTGATTTTGCAGGCAATTTTCTTCAAATAGTTGTCCACAGTACCATTTTGCAAATCAGTGTCATCATATTAATTTCAACCTGTTTTCTTCTCCGGATCTGTTGCCTTTAATGAAAGGGCTTTGATGCGTCACAGAGACAACTGTTCTCAGACTGGCTGAGCAGAATGTGCAGCACGAGAAAATGCACGAGCAATTTGGAATAAGAAAGGAAATGCAGAAGAGCAGATTAAGGCATAATTCACATCGTCCAAAGTCTGCTAAAGAGTGATTATGGAATTGATCATTGAAATCTGATGCTGGTAGCCAGAGCTTAAAAACATCAGATTGTGATTTGGTTGACAACATGAGCAAAGCCATCCCTGTGTATCTCTGCAGAGAGCTGTGCCCTTGCTAGCAATGCATCAGACAGACACTGAGACAGCTCTGATCTTTACTTCTATAAGCAAGAGAGTTGTAATCCTTTCTGGATCAAAGACCCCAGCGAGCTTTGCTTTCCTTTCATTAGGACGGGATAGAAGGCCACGTAGAGGCCCTCCCTCCTCTTCAGGTCTGACCAGCCAGGTTTGATCAATCAATAGCAGTCCACTAACTCAAGCCTAAGTGCCCCAGCTCTAATCACTCTCCACTGAAAAATGGAAGACGGGGTGGTGGCACCAGACATGCTCTTGCACTGTTTCATTAAAACAGCCTCTGGTCTGGGTATGAGTCAAATTACACTGTGCTTTGTTATGTTCCCTTCCAGCAGTAAATCTGCCGTGTGACAACCACAGCCCCAGAATTTAAGACCCATCGCTCAAAGCATAAAAAGTCTGAACGCTGGTGAAAGGAAGAAGCAGGGATCAGCCCGGCTGACGAAGTGGCTAAGTACAACTGGGCTACTGCCTGACTTTGCCATTGTTGTCCGCTGGAGACATGTAATCTTCTTAATCACGATCTAAACCTGCAGAACAATTGACCCATTTTCATATGCGCCGTCTTATCCGCGAATCCATGCCCGTATCTCATTTAGAAGTGTTAGAAATCCCTTTTCAATCTAGGTGATCTGTTCTCACCAGCCTGCCTCCACATTGCTCTAATCCACTCTGATCTCATCCAATGCATATCAACAGAGGATGTCATGTTTATGAATTGAAGAGCAGGCTCTGAGTTTTAGTTTTCTGCTAAAGTTTAAGTAACACTAGCTTCTATAAATAGAAGCTAGTTTTTCGTTTTTTCTTTTTTCTTTTTTTTTGTTGTTTTTTTTTTTTACAAAGATTAGATTTGGAAAGAAATGAATTAGCTTGTTAGAGCTGTGGTTTGTTTACTGTCATTTAGCTATTTTGGAAAAGACAAGTAAATGTAAGGCTTTCCAAACACTTGTCAAAGCCAAAACAATATTTCCATCAGCAGATACAGGCGATGCAGGTGTGAGTTGAAACATGATAGAAAAGTCTTTTCAGGAAGCCATTACTTCAGTTTGTAATGCGCTTAAAAGATCGATGTTAACAGGAGCGGTTCGTGTCGAGTTGAGTTAAAAAACAAACAAAAAAAAAAAACCGCTACTGCCCAACAGAACATCTGTGAAGAAAAATGACATCACTGTCTAGAAATGACCTTTAGGAAGATTTGGCTGCAGGGGTCAGCGAGATTTTACATTCAAAAACCCACTTTAGCCCCCAATGCTACAAATATTTTTCTCTAGATCCACACAAAAGGATAGATTTAGTAAATATAATATACATATATATTTTATTTTGAAATCTAAGGAAATATATATTTCTTCTATTTTCAAACAGGAAAAAAAAAATTATCAAAGTTTTCTAAAGGATTTTTTTTATTTATTTATTTATTTTATTTTTTTTTTTGCAGAATGAGGCCACCTGACAAAGTACTTTCCATAAATATGAAAAAAAAAGATAGGTAGCCCACTTAAAAATGTAAAGCACAGAGCAATGGAACAGATAGAATAGGGATGTTTTGAGAGGAGACCAGTTTCCAGTATCAACATATACCCCTCCCCCAATAGTAGCTGAACCATGCGAGCCGAAAGAAAGCCCTTACATTTGCTTCAAAGGCAAATTTAGCAGTTTGAAAATATTTTCAGTGGTCAATATTGGTGCAGTAGGAGAGTAAGAGCTCAATCTCTAATCTTAAACACTTTGTTGGATAATGTCATAGAACCGCAGAGCTACATCTAAATGCCACGCAGGATTCTTTTAAGTACGTATAAACAAAATGTCAACAACACGGTTGAAATGTTGGCTATAATGTAAGAATCTATATGTTGAGAAGATATGTCATATACTTATATCTGTGTTATTAATAACACTAGGAAAAAAGAAAAAAAAAAACAGGATTCCTAGACATTATTCATGTAAAACTTCCAAATTCAAATATGAAATACTAAAGTTCACTATTTATAGTAGATGTTTCTGCATTGAGCAGGCTTTATGTATGGAACCAAAAACTGCAAGGAAGGAAGGATTACAGAAAAAAAAAAACAGGAAAGGAAGAAGGGACAGAAATGAGGAAAGAAACAAGAGGACAAAAACTAAACATATAAATATTCCACTGTTAAATTTTTACTTTCAGGTTCTCAAAATGTTACTGTAGTGGTAATGCTCATCTCAAGTGCAGTAAATATTGGAAATATAGCTGATTTGAGGATGTGTGGTATATGTACCACTCAGTGATGGGAGACAATTACTCTTAATTTGATCAAGTGTCTCTCACCACCAAGTTGATTGTGTGTGTAGACTAGTTTGTATGTTAAATTTGAGTTCCTGAAAGATTATCATTGAGTATAGCTTAATTAGGGGGAGGGGAGGTGAACAAAAAAAAACAAAAACATTTTTTCTTTACTAGATCAAATCTGCTTTCCTTTCTTCTCCCATCCCTCCATCTTTCTCCATTTCTTCCCAAAATGAGAAGAGATGGGCTTTCTTCAGTGTGAGAAGCACTGGCATTATTGTCAGCGTGAGCTGCCTATTGTTGCTGTGTGTCAGGCTGGACTGCTCCCATCACGCTGTCACCGCCGTGCACAGACGTGATGTGAGGACTTTGGTGAAATCGTCGCGGAGGAAATAAAGCAAGGCACCCGACTGATCTGACACCCTTATCTTCATGGTATCAGTCCTGTCAGACACAGACAAGTCAGTCAACTGGATCAAATAAGCAACACATAAGAAAAATCTATCTAGAGTACATCAAAGATTGCCCATCCACTGGTCCACATGAAATTAGTATGACATACGCAGTTGATGCTGGAGACACCCAGAGCTTTGACCTAAATGAGAGAGCTTTACTTGAACAACAGAGTGAGCAGCGGAGAAATAAAGAGTTCTTTATTTCGGTTCTTGTCGCATTTATCATCGTTTTAAGATTCGAAATCTGTAATTGTCTTTGGGAGAAAAAGCATAAAACCTGCATCTACAGAGACGAGCGTAAAGCAGCACAGTTAAACAAATCTGTTTACAATTTGTTATGTTTTCTGTGGAGCATACATGCATGACCCTGACAGGGAGCCTGGGAGTGAATACAAGCTTTATATATATATATTTTTTTTTTTTTTGTTTTTTTTGTTTTTTTTTTGTTTTGTTTTTTTGTTTTGTTTTCAATTCCCTCCCAGGGTGACTGAGCCCTGCTCAGGGAGCCCTTGTTGTGCAGACAGTAGCGAAGCCACCAGCTGCTGACCTTTACTAGCATCACATAGCAGCAGGGAGTGCCTCAGTTTACCTGACTCACATTCTGAAAACAGCTAATCAAAAGGGTCCCCTGGGTTACCACCTGTGACGAGCACTGTGTGTTTGCGTGTATTTATGCGCCGTGTCAGTATGTGTGGATGTATGAGGCTGCATGCATAATTTGGCCCATAAATTGTTTTGATTATATCATTTCAAGTCAACAAGAGAAGCAAAAATGTACTCTTTGATCATTGCGAAAGTGGTTGTGGGCTGTGCTATTAAGGTCCTCAAAGTGGGTGTAAATGTGTAGTGGTTAGTAAATCAAATCTGAGTTTCATTCTCATCCTTTCATTTGCAGCAGCCATGGTATCACTCTGACCACCGATGCAAGTCAACAACCACAGCCATTGCTCAAAGTTCCAGAGGTTAGATGAGGCCATGATCAGACAATCTATGACTCAATTCTTCAAATCAGAGCAGAGTATAATGCCAGGCTATGCTTTCATCTTGAGATGCAAGCATAATATCTTCTGACTTTGCCTACATAAGAGTTGGAATGCAAAAAAAAAAAAAAAAACCCTGCAAGCTTTCATAGTGTTAATTTTAATTTGAAAATCAGAAGTATGAAACTGATGCATATGGATTTTGTTTCTAATTTGGGTCCCTGTGTATGAAAGAGTAAAGAACTACAGAGAAGGAAAAAGGCCATTAGACCAAATAAATCCCCTTCCCACCATGTAACCCACTTTTGAGAATATTTTTGGAGTTTTCCCAAGCAAAGGAATTCATCCCACCTTGTGACTCTCTCTGTAAACCTTCTTAAAATCCTGCATAGTCAGGAGACTGCCTAGACAGACTGTCTCTGAACTTACTAAAGAATGTCCTAGTAAAAGGTGTCTTTAATGGGGATAGAGCTATTTCACAACCCTCACAGCTTTATTACTACAGTAACTGATGCATATCTGCCTTTCATTTCAGTGCTGCAGAAAATTAAAAAAAAACATGATGCTATAGGAAAATAATACTTTGGTACTGCATTACTGAGCTTTTGACATTATATTATAGCAGCATAATATCAAAATGCAATTGTATGAAGCAGCACAATCACGAAGGACTGCTACTAGCCAAAAGTAGCGTATCAGGTCCTGCTGCAGCACAAAACTGTGAATTCTACAGCCTTGATCCCAGTAAAATGCACTATTCAGCTTGGGAGTCAAATGCAACGTACATAACTTCAGTTCACAAACATAATACGCAATTACGAAAAAAAGTGTTATTGTGACAATTATTGTGATTTATAATGATGACAATGCCTTTTGCAAACACCAAAAATATAATAGTATTGGGGTTGATTACTTTTTTCACTTCTGATTGCATTAGAGCATCAATAGCAAATATATTTAGAAAAAAAAATATGCACATAGATGCAAATAGTATTTGCTGTCTAGCAGCATAACCGCTCCATTTAGTGCAACTGGTGCAGTGAAATAGGCTATTTTAATTTGAACAGCTTAGGAAAACTCTTAGCTTTAACACAGAATGACCTTCTTTAATGAACAAATCTTCAAAAGCTCATAACACTTAGAAAAACATTATTAATTTAATTTTCTTTAATTCACAATTCCTGTCATGATATTTCTGGTACACCAAAGGAAGAACCTGGTTTTCTTGATCCCAGAGTAGCTTTGCTCTATCTGAAGATCATATGCTAATTGTGTTTTTTTACTTGATTAAATCAAAGCTGCATCCAAGAAGATAGAAAACAATAGAAAACAATAATGAAATTGTGTTTGGATGAGCTTCAAGCTTCTGGATTATTTGTATGGGTGCATGAGTGTGACTGTGCATGATAATGTGTGTGGGTGTGCATGCACGCGCACGCACAAGCACGTATGTTTAGAGCAGGTGTGTGTGTGAGCTAATTTGCCACCTGGAATTATAAAGATTTCACATTGGTGAGACTATATTTAGCACCCAAGAGCAACTAATGGCTAGTAGGCTCAACTCTCAGGGGAGCCGAGTCTACTGGCCGCAGCAGGCCCACGTTGTCCGACACCAAGTACCTCCACAGAGTAGCCATACACCTGACACAAAGGCAGATTGGCAGCAAAGCACAGGATGAGAAGTCCCCAGACCAAAGAGGCACAAGAAGAGATACAGAAAAACAACACTCCCCTTCCCAACCACATCCCCAAGTGCAGGCCAAGTTCACAAACTGGTCACTCCACTGACCAGGCACCCGCACAAGCTTCAAACAGCAGAACCGCCTAGCACAGGGGAGAAGGAACCTGCCAAAAACCGCCTGACCAGCTGGACCAGCAGCAGCAATATATAGCATCGGGAGGAAACGGCACTGTCTTTGTACAGATCCACTCAATAAATTATAATTATTATTGAAAAGCCCATTTATTTCAGGAACTTCATCACTAAATGAAACACTTTATATAGATTAGTTACACACTGATGGATGCTTGAAAACCTTTATTTCTATTAATCACAGTGATTTTCCACTTACAAGTAATTAAAACATGACATTTAAAAATAAATGTTTAATACACTTTTAATCTGGCAAACGGGCTTCATCTAAACACATATTATATGACTGAATTAATTAGTTAGTTAGCTAACTAACTAATTAAGTAACTAACTATCCACAAATCCAACAGTTTTTCCAATATACAGTACAAAGATAAATGGGAAAAACATAAGTACAGCTTAAGTAGGCACAAACAATTGTTCCTGGTCCATTGTCTTTCATTCAGTTCCAACAAGTGGTTCTCCAGATATTCTCTACTGCACTTCTTTTTTGAGTATTTTATGTTAAAAGCAAGAATCAGGGTGCTTGAACGACCCATCACAGTCAATTTGTGTTAAAGTTGGTACCAAAACTTCTTCAGAGAACCACTAAGGGCAGCACAAGTACTACCTGTGGTACTTGTATCACGGTTTGAGAACCATTGTTCTAATACAAGTTGAATAAATCCTTTATAGTCATCCCTCTTGACACATAGGCCAAAATTTTTTTTTTTTTTTCAAGGAGCTGAATTAAATTCAGGAGCTGCTATTTCATCCAAAGGGACAGAACTGCTGTTAGCTACAGCGGGATGGGTTACAGTCAGACTGTAACCTACAGGCTGTGACGCACCACAGCTCTCTACTTGTTTTGTCCATTGCGTGAGGGTCATTATTTTAGAGAAAAACAAAGAGTCAGCTCCAACCCACCTTGATTTCAAAATCGGATATTTAAGTTTTAAAATCTCAGTCTGAAAAGATACAGCGAATAAATGTACACTAGTGAAAAAAACAGTCAAATAGAAGAAATGCTTCCCCCACCCTGGTGCTTCACATAGCTTAGCTTCTTAAAATGAGCTTTATCAGTCAACCAAATGAGCAGCACCTGATGAAGTCATCTATTATTTTTGCTAAAGGAAATGGTTACAAAGAAAATGCAGAAATAAAGGTAAAAAAAAAAAATAAAAATAAAAATAAAAAAAGACACGGTGAATATTTGCACACCAAAGGATACAATTTCACTTATGTCAAGCCTGAGCCAATGAAGGACTTGGATGAGGGCTGGGGAAGGAAGAGGAGCAAAGTGCAATAAAATGGGCGAGGGTGGTGAGAGGGAGTGTCTTGGCTTCTATTATAGCTCTCGGAAAGTAGGAACTCAATCAGCGGCCAGGCGAGGGGCCCATTGTGCTGGAGTGTAATGGGAACTGTGAGATTTTATTAAGAGAGAGCAATTGCATGTGCTCCTCATCAGGGTTTCCATTGTGCCATTGGTGGTCACACTGACGTCCGGGGAAGATAGAAACAAGGTATTTACTGTCTCACATTGGGGAGAATAGACAGCTCCCAGAAATAGGGTTCCACTTTGACGAGAGGGGGTCTGTTACTTATAATTGTCACAGCATTCTCTTGTTCAATCTGTTTTTATCCCCATTGCTCTCACTCCACTTTTTCTAAGCTCCTTTTCCCTTCTCTCCCTTCCTCCTTCTCTCCCACTGTCAATTCATTTGTTTGTTCTTTCATTTTTCACTTTCTGAAATCCCTCTGTTTCTGGCATTCTGGTTGAGCCATAAAGAAGATCTATCCTCGGCGAGTTTTATCTCTACCATCATCGCATGCACAGTGATTCTTAGAAAAAAGGGATAATTGGGATGAGTAGTGGGAAAAAGTGTGGGAGGACAGCAGTGTGAGAGGGTGTGTCAGCCTGACTGGTGATGGACCCATCCTTGTTGGTTTGCTGCTGTCGGAGCAGGAATTTCCAGAGGACATGGTCTAAATTCGGCTGTTTACGTCTTTCCTCAGTGTATAATATATCTTGCTGTTCGCTGTTCCCTACTAACAAACAGAAGCAAAGGTTACCCACACATTGCTGCTGGTAACTGAGGCAATGTGTATTTGAGAGCTCTTAGTAACAAATGTTGTGAACAGTATCTCTATTGCTCCAAATGAGAACTCAAAATGGCCGTCATGTGCTGTATTTCTGCAGTCATACAGACATTATCTTTCTCCCTGTAATTTGATCTAGTTTCAGATGGAAAGGAATAGGCTGAAACACATCGGGTTTGGGCCCAAAACATGTCCTGTTATCTTTAGACATCACTAAGTTGAACAAAGATCAACTTGGAATTTCATTGCATACTTTTACAAACATTGAAACAAAGTTGAGCAGCAACATAGAATTCCTAATAATGTCATTGGCCAACAAATTGTAAACCAAATTACAACCAGCAAATAATCAGAAATATTTCTATTTTCACACTATTCCATTGGTTAACACCCAGGTGGTGACAAATCGAATCAATGATTATTTGTTCATCAGAGAGTATTACCACATTTATGATAACAGCAGGCATTATCGCAGTTTGTTAGCCTGAGCCAATCCTTAGAATATCAGCGCAGAGAAGAAAATGCATCAGTAGTGATTCTACAAGTGTTTCTGCCTGTTGAGTTTGAGAGGGATTACAAGGCCTTTTCTAAACAATTAGAGTCCATCAGCGAAAGGTCGAGCAGTGCAATGCTTGGTAAAAAGGCAACAAAAGAATCTACAAGCATCAGTTGTTTGATGTCAAAGGTTATGACAGAGTTACGTTAAAATGATGGAAGAATTGCTTGCTTGGAAGGAATGATAAAAGACGCCCACTTCTCTTGTAAAAGAACTGAACTGCATGGTGAATGTATGCCATTGCATCTGCACAAACCACTTGTGGAAAACCAAGGAGGAGATGCTTGGCCACAAAATACACCGTTACGTTTGGTGAAAGCTAAATATATTGTATAAGCGTCAACTAGATCTGAGGACAATCTGTCAGTTCAACTTGCTAGCCTGCCACAAAGTCTAAAAGAAAAAGGAAATAATTCTGTTTCAAAGAAAATCAATCCAGACCTGAAACCGATTCAAATTCTTTGGTGGGATCTAAAGCAAGTTTTGAACCACTGAATACCAGAAAATGTAAATGAAACGAGATCCAGGATTTTCTCACCAAACTGGTAATATAATAAAGTAGAAGACTACCTTTAATTGTGCCTGCTAAGAGTGGATCTGGAGATTTGAATTGCTTTTTTGAATAGATTTATTGTTGATTTAAACTTATTAAGCCAATATTTTTAACTGAGTTAATCATTAAGTTGACTTTTTCCAGAATATGTCTTTTACAAACTGGTTTATGTAGAGTGAGAACAATCAGTTATCAGGGTCATTTTCGCGGATTTCCATAGTAAACCTACAAAGTGCTACCAGAAAAGCTGTATTAAAAAAAACAAAAAACATAAGAGTCCGACATTCAAAATCTGAGAAATCGCTTTAGACCTTTTTTATAGGTGCAGCTCATACAGTCATTTTATTCTGCAAGAGACACACAAAGGATAAGGCCAGTGGGCTCAAAAGCTTGTCAAATTTAGGACAAAAATAATAAAACTTTAGTTTTCACCATTTTATATAACAAATAAACCAAGGTTTCATGGATTATAGTTTAATTTCTAAAAAAAAAAAAGAAGAAGAAAAAAAAGCTATCGTAAAACATAATTTAGTTGAATGTTACATCGTGTCTTATAAAATTCTAGAAAATATGTTGCTCTTCTGTATCCTAAAGTTGCTCTTCTGGGTTAAGACCTAGTAGCCATTCGAGTACAATAAGCTCTGTGCCTTTTTCTAGAAACCAGTTTGATCATTTTGAGCTTTGTGACATGGTGCTTAAAATCCAGCTGGATGTGGACATCAAAAAATGGGTACACTGGAGGATAAAGGGATGGCCATTATCAGCACCAACACCGAGACTCGCTGTGGCTTTTAAACTGTGTGCGGTTAGTGCTGAGGGGCCACAAAAAAAATCCTCAAGAAAATCTCCTCCAACAACTGCATATATTTTTGCTGTTTATGCAAAATTCTGACCCAAACAACTGATTGTCCCCGCTATAATTGAAACTTGCCATCCATATGACTGGCAGACTCACTTATTAATAATTCTCATGCCCTGTTGTGTACTTTATAACTGTAGTGTTTTAATACATTAAAGTTGCAATAGGTAACTTTTGTAAACATTTTTATTTTTACATATTTTCTAAAACCGTCACTATGTTCTGATAGTGAAATTTAAGACAAATATGTTTTAAAAAGAAGCTCATTTGCACTCATCCTACTGCGACCTGCAGAAACACACAGATTCCATGTCTTAGCACAGTTGTGTAAGTGCTGCTCACACCCTGTGTGCACAAGTGCAAGAGTGCCGGTTGCGGGGACACGACCTCCCCACCCCCATTACCACCCCGTCCGACCGTGACATCTGCCGCGCTCCTCTGAGCATTGAGCTAAGGCTGCGGGAGGGTTAAGATTAGTGCTCTTGCCAGGAAAAGTTTAATGTTTGACTTAAATTCAATTTATCCGAGATTACTGTTGTTATCTGATGAAAGAGACTATTTCTTCTTTGGTTTGGAAATATTTTTTTTTAACGTTCTATGGAAAACAGTCGTATTTGATAAGATGATATTAAACGGGAAAAGCAGTTATCAGTCAAGGTCTTGACCTGGCTCTGTCCTAATGAATCTAAGCTTACTCCTCTCTGGTCTCATGCAGTTAAAACTCCCTTTCCATCACAGCCAATCTGATAAAGGGATGAGAGAGGATATCATGTGTTCCTCACACAAATCCTGCCTGTAATCAGTACATTGTTGTTGTTCTACTTCCCTCACTGTAATCTCTTTCCAAGTCCATTCTATCCAATGCTGTCGTCCACCAAATGTAGTACATCAAACATAATAATAGCTGCAATATCAGGGAAATGAGGCAAGACAGAGGAGAATGCACAGCTACAGAGTGTCTTTATAAAGTTCTGTGTGTAATGTGACACAAGGGGGACTGAAACATACTGGCCATCTGATAATGAGGCAGGGCAGAAGGTTGTGGGGGGTTAAGGATTACATGCCCCAACAGTGACAGAGAGAACAGGACAGGACATATGTGGTGCTGTCCTTGAAAATCCCATTTGACCACAATGCATCAGAAAAAGGAAAACATCTAGAAAGCAGATTTAGAGATAAAATGTTTGAAATTAATGGATGGCATGGTGTGGGACAAAAATGTTACTTTAATCAAGAGATTAATTCTCTACCTTAAGTCCATCAACACAGTGACTAACCCAGAACAAAGCTCAGCCAAATGTTGTTTTCTTCTCCACAATTTCCTGCCCCTTCCCCCTGCCATGCTGCTGTGATTTTGCCAGTGCAACATTCTCCAGTATTTATGTTACAGTATAGTACGCTCCATCTGCTAAGATCTGAGGATGTGAAGTGAATGCTGTCGCATATAATTTCTTTGACACGACTGGATATTCCTCATAAGAGTGCCCCCAGAACGAGCGACCTGATGCGTAGGTAAAGCAGCACTCACACAGCAACAACTTGTCCCCAAATACAGAGTATGAGGATGCACACTTGAAAGCATGTGCTCTGTCTTTGCCTGGCCTTTATTTTTATCCACTTGGTGACACTTCCAATCACATACGGCATCTGGACTCATTAGCGTCAATGATAAACTTTGACAAAGGGAACAAAAACCTGCAAATGAAAGCAGACAGAGCGAGGAGTGCAGTAAATTAAAAGGTTCAATGCATCCCTTTCAGACATAGACAATGAATCCATGGACATCATGAAATCATTGGTTTTAAAGTATGACAATATGTAAAAGTGTACTTTATGTGAGCTGCACAGTGGCACAGATGGTAGCACTATTGAAAGCAAGACAGTCCCAAATTCGTATCCCGGTCTGCAGTTCTTCCTGTGCATGCGTGGGTTCTCTCTGGGTCCTCCAGCTTCCTCCCACAGTCCAAAAACATGACTGTTAAGATAACTAGTCTCTTAAATTGTTATTTGATATGCGTGTGTTTTTGTCTGTCACAATAATAATAATTTATCTTGTTGAGATAAATTATAATATTTAGACTAGGAACACATTCTCAAATATCAATAAACCAATATTTAACACTGGAACTGAAAGACTTTTTTAAATATCTAAAATAAATAAACAAAGCAACAGAAAAACAGAAACAACAAATATAATGAATTATGAAGTCTCGGTAAAAAAAAAAAAAAAGGAAAAAAAAGTACTTGAAAAAAGGGGCCAGTTGAAACCAAGGCACCAGACTGAAGATTTTTGTCATCCAATTTTTGGTAGAAAGAGAGAAAAATGATAAATCCTGCAAATTATTGAGTTTGTTTGAATTTATTATGTGACGAATTGATTCATTGCTTATTGGGACAGGCCTATATGTGTGTGTTGTTGTTCTGTACCCCTCTATTGTCCTGCAAAGAACTGATGACCTGTCTGGGGTGTACCACACCTCAGTTAATGACTGCTGAACACAGGAACCAACAACCCCCACACCCCGCACCCCACAGCCAACCACCTGCAAGGATAAGCGGGTTCAGACAACGGATGGATGTATTTTATGTCTGAAAATGAAATGCGATGGCAGCACAGGCATTTGTGTTTAGATTGGATCTTTGCCCATGATTAACAAGAGAGGAGCCAGGTGTTGTGGAGCCTCAGGGTCAGCTCGGGGCTCTGCTGGCTTAGCGATAGTGGCAAAGCTCCACTGAACACTGTACACTTGTCTGTATGCCACAGGATTCAATTTACAAGCTGCTGGTTTAAGCTGGCACAACGAACCACCCTGTTGTTTGCACCAGGATGTGCTGCCTGTTTTGGAGGCTTTTTGTCCTGCAGTTAACGAGCACTCTAGTGGGAGAGAATCTGTAACGGTCGATTACAGCTGTGATAATGGCAGACTCTTTTGTGTGCACAGAATGGTTAAAAAAAGCCATCCTCACCAGGGGGGGAAAGAAAACAAATGAGGAAAAAATAAACTCTCATGCAGTTTGGAGTCCTGTAAAGCCTAGTGTTTTCTTAAGGAGGACGGAGTGCATCTGATTCCAAGGCAAGTGGCTTCCAAAGACACACAAGCATCTATTATCTTGTGCAAGCCCCCACAAAACAACACATACCTTTACAAATACATATTTTCTCACATGTACTAATTCACAAAGGCACATTTAGAAGCATCAGTACATTGATCACATTGGCTGTCTTCTAGCACTTTAGGGATATAGAAAGTTTCATATAGACATTTTCAAAATGAAGCTGCAGGCAATTGGGAAAAGGACTAATACATACACAGGAGAAGTCGGTGATCAGAAAATGATGTTTCTGGTCTGAGTATCATGTGTTGTTTGAAATAATGCTTTCTTCCAGGCAGCAACAGATATTTAGTTCCATCTGGATTCCATGCAGGTCAGCATTAACAAGCTGCTCAAACACAAGGTTAACTCACTTGTAGATTACTAAAGATGTAACTGTCCAAACACATAGTCTTTAACAAATGTATCTCTTCCTCTTCCTGCATGCTACATTTTTATGCAAATCTACAAAGGAAAATATATAGCCAGTGGTTATTTTGCCCTTTCAAAATAATCTACTTTTTGGCAAATTGCCTTAACAATCTTCACTTGAGTCACATAAGGCAGACAGACTGGGAAGTGCAGGAGTCATTTATCTTTCACTACCAATATCATTATAGCCAGGTAAAAGCCAGCCCCTTGTTCTATACTTTGATTCATATAGACTTACTTGTAGTTCATTAGCCTTTTTTAAGCTATTCTACTAATTATTTCAAAATGCCTTGATTGGGACCCTATTCTGATAGCTTTGACTGCATCAGTACATCCCTATTTTGCATATAACTCGTTTGTAATTTCAAAGGAACACAGAACTTGACAAATTCAGAAATTTATGGTAAACCTCTAAAGCGAGGTCCAATCAATCCTGAATAGATTTCACCGGAATATCTTTTTTGTTTGTTTGTTTGTAGATAAAGGCAATGGGGAAAACATATTTGTTCTTATTCACACTAAATTTACAGGTGCCAGTGAAGAAACACCGCCTTTATCAACAAGAACAACACAGCCGTCAGTTAGTCCATGCCACTGAGGGTTCAGCACAATTAATCTTTGACTTGGGGCCATTCAGTCACAGCTACAGTGTTGCTCTGGTGATGAGGTCGCGTTGAGTGACCATGGCGCTGTCTTCTGCTGATTAGTCAAGAGACTTTACAAAGCCACAACAACTGTAGGCAACCATTTGTCAAGCTCCCTGTAATTAATCCATTGCAGGCAGTCTGTTGGGAGGGCAAAGGGGTTGCTAAGGAGGTTCTTGAAAGGCAATTATCAGAAACACAAAAACTAAACAGATTGACACACACCATACAAATGACTTTCTGAGTGACACTTTGGCACCCAATAAGTTTCTTGGCTCTAAAGTGTCTTTGTAAGAGGGTTGATTAGAGGAAGGGCCACAGCAGCAAAACCAAAGTGGACACAGCAGCAAGAATGACAGGTGGAAATGAATTATAGAGAACATAATATGTACTCCCTAAGTGGATTCATTTATCTACGGTTTAAGGTCAACACAGTTTTTTATGTCATACCAAGAAATATCTGAATGTTGTTAAGTGGTTGACATTTCCAGTGCGGTTTCTTGAAGATTGTTAGTGTCACTTAAAGAGTGATAAAAAAAAAAAAAACTGAAAAACCTGGAAAAATGTAGGCTGACCTCCGACTAAGAAGAGGATGTTAGTGTTATTTGACCCTTAGAATTGAGGTGAAGCCATGCCATGCTAATAGATGTATTTCCTACCAACACCCTTCCGCGCGCCACAAGGGGCGATTTAAGCTCAATAATGGAGAAAATATTTCTCCAATCACACAGGTGTCAGACTTCATGCCTGAGCGCACAATTTTATCACAACTCTGCAAGAAAAAACAGAAGTCCAGTGTTTTTTTCTACAGAGCAACATCCCACTCTCACCAGGCATGCAATGTCACTCAGTCACCCACACACTGAACAGAGGCAGCCGTCTAAACAGTGTCCATAACCTCACTATACAGACAGACATAAACAAGCATGACACTTACTTTTTTTGGGGATGCGAAGAACACTGATTGACAGTGCTCTGTCGGCCGGATTAGAGACGTTCATTTCGTCCTGAACTCAATTATATTTTACAAAGGCTGACATCCCCAGTTAATTGCAGCCTTTCCACATGAGGGAATTATTTGCACTTCTCAATTCCCTGGCCATGTGTACTCTGTTCCGCATGTACAGGCTTCATCTAACATGTGGAAATATTGCAAATTAGATCAGTGGAGAAAAAAAAATGTAGAAAGGAAAAACTATAATTTGGGAAAGAAAAAAAAAGTGTGTTACAGTTCCAAGAGAGTAGGAAATGAAGTGGTGGTGTGCCTCCGTCTCTGACTTCTGTCTGGATCTTAGCTCTGTCTCTGAGACAACATGGACATATCCAGAGTGACAGAATTTTGATGATTGACACGGTGATGAGGAGGAGAAGAAGACGGGGAGAAGTGAAGGAAAAGGTTATACAGTGCCATTGGCTGCACCAAAATGAAAATAAGGGTTTGCCCATAGAAAAATGTGACAAGAATCCCTGGGTGGTTTTTAGCGGTTGAGGAAATGTTTGTTTAGTAATAACAAGGAAGCCTACAAAGCCCAGAACAGTTGTGTCTGCAATGTGTGTATGTGTGATTAATTGGTGTTAAAATTGAGTAAAATAAAACTCCAACACTGTGTATCCTGGATTATACAGTCATGTCTGTCCTTACCCCCAAAGCATCCAACAGCAGACATCCAATGGTTGACATGTGTCACCACACATAGTCAGATTAGCAAACCTCTAATCCACCTCTGTGGCTGACTGGGTGGGTGAAAGGGTTGGGGATGATCTGCCACACCACAAATAATCCAGTACCTAGCATTTCATCTGCTAGGGGGGGGGGGGGGGTCATGTTGCTGTTCTCCGTCAAAATCGCTCTGTGTTTAATGGGCAACGAGGCCTTGGATTAGATTTGTGCTGTTGCTGACATGTGGAGAGACAGCTGTTCCGGAGATGTGCGAAACTAAAGCCCTACTCCAGGCTCATATCTCTGTGCTACCCTTGGGTTGTCCCTGATTGTCAGAGAACTAATCCGGTATCATTGTTTTGCAATTTTGTTTGTTACAATGGATATCAGTGACATCACCGGTGTTGACATTGGCCTGTCAGCAAACAACACTACTGTTTATCTTTGTCTGCAAGATACTGGGTAAAAAAAAATAGCAAACAAACAAAAGAAAAAAACACTTCCAGATGGGAGAACCGCATTGCCAGTGAGAATCTAGAGTAAACAGACAAACAGGGACTATTTACTGATAATAATCTCATCAAACAGCTGAATGAAGATTCCCTTTTATCAAAAGTAAACAATCCTTTTAATATGCTAGACTAGTTGGAATAGACCTCTCATCTCTCCAGGATGAAAACATTAAAGTTTGTCTCCTTGAAAGAACATTGTCCACAATAGTATCTCAGATGGCAGTAGTAATCTTTGAGAGAACCTGTGTCATGCTGTGCATGTCAGGGACAATGATCTCTCATTTTTGTCACACTGACCGAACTGCAAGTCATCAGCTGTTGTGTGTGGCTTACACAGCATTTTTTTTTAGAACAAACAAGACTTAAAGTCTAAAAGATATTTGTTACCCTTAGTATTAATTTGATTTAGCTAGTAATAGCAGTGAAAGCTGACGGAAGTCCTCTTGACATTCACTGCAAATCAGAATGTGCGGAGGACAGTAGTGTGGAGGAACAAGTTAGATTTGCTCCAAGCAGGGACACTCAGCTTCTGCAAAGGCACACCAGTGATTAAGACAGGTCAATCATTCTTAGAGTCAACGTCAGGTGTGCAAAGGACGTGCCCCCCTTTCTCAGCTTGGAGGAGGAGAGAGGCTTTCTACAGCTGCCAGAAGGCCAACAGTGCTTTAACCAACTCCCCATTAGTTGGAGTAAGTCAGTAAAACCTGACCCCAGGAGACCCTTGATTGTGAGCATAAACAACTTTGGAATACTCTAGAGAACTCCTGCTGTAATAATATAAACAACTCCTACAGACATTATACTGAGAGTTAGTTTGCAAAGTATTTTTCTTTCACTGTTTTATGAAAGAGTGCAGCTTTCCATCAAAGCACTAGAAAAGTCATATAGCAACGTGACATCTGATGAAAACGTAATGGTGAATTTGAAGAAAACTACACACATAAAGACAAGTATAAATATAAAAGTTTTGATGGGCTACACCAGAACAAGACCAGACCAGGTGCTACTCTTGTTCAGTTTTCAGGAACAGAAAACTGAGGCTGCAGGTCACACAGGTTCACCAAAATTGGACAACAGGAAAAGATAAAATATAATGGCTGATCTAACTCAGCTGCAACATTTAGATTGCGGGGTCATAATTTAGCATAGACGACAATACAGCATGGCTCCACCGCCTACTTCAGTGTTGTTACTAAACATGTTCATCCCTTTTTTTTACAGCACATTCTACCAGTATAATATTTCAGCAGTTAATGAGTAGCTTCATCAATACATTTCCCCACAACTGGCCCTTTAAGGGCATCCATGATCATGATATGATCTAAAATGAAAATGAGTGTATTGACACTCCTCCAGTAGAGGATCCTTCAGATGAATCAACTGCATAACATTATAATGTCTATATGAAGATATCAGGCACCTTGTTCAGTCTATGACAAACACAAATAAAACAATTCTGAGGCCAGACCGGGATCCAATTCGGGAATCGGAAAAGTGTTTCAAACCTGACAAACTGCACTTTAAAAAGTGCTGATTGAGCTCATGGAGCTACGAATGTTACAATTCTCAAAGCAAAAGCTGCCTAAATGGTGAAAACATTCACATTACAACAAAATATTAGATCAAAAAGTACATCCTGAAGTCATATATGTTTTGAATTATCTACATCTTCAAGACTTGTCTTTATGGTTAAATGTTTCCCCAGGGACACTAATCCAGAGGTTAGCGAGAGAACCACATTCTGCTGACTGCCCTGCTCACTGCTACAGGGCTTGGCCACCAACCCTAAAGATTTTTTAATAGCATACTAAAATTCTGTGAAAGCCTAAATTGCAGCCCTCAATGGGCAACAGATGATGGAATTAAAGAGATTTAGAGCTGTTGGGGAAAACGGGCTGCACGTCTTTGATGTGGGGTTGGGAATGAGGGAAGAGTGGAAAAGATGGAAGCCGAGCACACCAAGGCAGCATCTGGCCCTTGTAAGGACACACTGCTCTCTGGGAAGTCTCCACAGATCAAGAAAAGGGGCTAAGTGATAGCTCTTTCTAACACCCACTATGTGCACCAACTGGCACTCACCTAATAGTAACACCTGCTGCACCCATAAGGTGCTACAATATCACTCATCACCTAAACAAAAGTGGGACATGTCAGGCATGAAAAAAGTTTGAACTGTGAAATTGTGAGGCCGTCGTACCAAAAGGAAAAGAAAAAAAAAAATCCCTAATTTCAACCCGAGCCCCACTTGAGGTAACCATAGCAACCCCTCACCTGTCATCTCATCGACAACAATAGACAGCCAGGTCAGAGTGACACATTTTCTCAACCTAGCAAATATGCAGCACGATTTTCTATGTTAGGCATAGTGCCTTACTCTCTCTCTCAGGTTTCTACCAGAGAGTAATCAGACACACACAGCCTCCTCTACACACACCAGATTAATCATCTGCCTTTTTTGCCTTTGCCCTCCTGCTGTTCTGTGCTATGCTCGCTCTACTCCCTTTGTCTTTCATTAACTGACACTTGTACCATCACAGTTTCACACATAAACATATTCACAATGACACATTTTAGCTTCGCTACTCTTGCCAGAGGAAGCTGGCAAAATGGCAACATTTATCCTGACCTGGCATATTCCGATCCCAAGTGAAAACGTGGCCCAGTATAAAGGGCCGGTGGGCTGCCACAGCCTCTATTCACCCGAGACAAAACCTGGATCTGTGGCATAATCTGGCTGGCTGGACTTGTGAATAGAGCCAGCAATCCAGCAATGACAGACCCTGTTAACCTCTATGCTATGAGTTACTGCCTGGCTGTATACAGCAGAGTTGAAAAAGGAGCAACGTTAAAAAAATAAATAAAAAAAAAACTGGCATTGATGGAAACAGCTCTGTGCTTGGAGACTAAGGATTCCCGACACACAGCTGCAGTATACTGGGCATGAAGAAGTCAGTAAAATTTAGAGGGGAAAAAAAAATACTAACTGCAGAATCATAACTCACTATTCTCCCACACAAACTTTTGCTTTTATCTCATTCCAAAAGAGGAAAGAAGGTAAAAAAAAAATAATCCAGGGGGGAAAGAAAAAGGGAATCTGGAAGATTGACACTTTCAAACAAGCTGTGGCGAGAGTGACAAAGCAAACGCACAGCGGTTGCAGAAATGTCAGGTTGGGACAGTCTCTGTCCTGAGTAATAAGGGGGGGATGGGTCTTCCCACCTTGGCTCTCGTCTCTACCGATTTCATCGTGCTGCACACCACGGGCACTGTGACTCACCAAGTGAGCAAAACATAGCCAAAACCAATAGCCGGCAGATAGCATCTCTTACGCTAACAAGCTTTTCACTTGGGGATACCATCAGCTCTCTGGTTTTCTCATACAGCTAATTAGGAATGGACTGAGAAGCAGACCCAAAGCTATCTTTTCACCCTTTTTTTTTATCCTCTCACTCACAAATCTTTCTCTTTTTCACACAAACACTTCTTTCTCAATCCATTGCCCACTTTTTCACACTTTTTACATCGACCTACCATCTTCCAATGCACCACCATCGGTGCCATTGCTGTCACTGTGTCCAACTCAAGGCCTCTAGTGCTTCTTAATCCCATTAGACCAAACACAATCAATTATCCAGCCAGCCTTAAGGATCTGAGAGCATTAAAAGGTTAGCTCAGGAGATTTAAAGCCATTGATGTCTGTGACAGCAACGCACCCCACACACCCACAGCCCCGCTTACGACTGTGTCAGTGTCCGCATATGTACGCTGCATGTCAGCACGTGTTCATCAAGATGACACCCCAGCAACAACCAGAGCCACCGTGCATCGCTAGCGGATCTTTAATCATGTCCCTGCAAGTCCTGGCAAATTACTGCCTTGTGATGGTAATCGATAAAGCAATAAACACACTCAGGGACTTCAGCTGCTAGAGCAAAGAAATACCATTGCAGCCACTCGTTGTTTTTTCTTTTTTTTGTCTTTATTTTTGTCTTTTTCATAAATGGATACTTTCTATCAAAGAGAGAGAGAGAAAAAACATTTTTCCAAATCAGGAAGGCATTTGTGGGTGAGAGAAGAACAACCACCCCCCACATCCTCCTCCGCTGTGTTTGCATTGACAGACAAAAGAGTTACAGGTGCAGGTCAATCAATACTATCAGAAGATAGACTGATATAATCTTATTGTAATCTGTAGACTCATCTCATCTCCTTCTATCTGCCCCATCGCTGCCTGTCCATAAACTCCATGCCCCAGTGCTGCTCCATTCATGGCTTGATGTAATTTTCTCACTCCCTCCCTTTTTATCTTTCTCATACGCTTTTCTCCTTCACTCGCCTCTCACTGACTCTGTTCCTTCTCTGGCGAGAAAATTAAATATGATCATTCCTCTTCAAAGGCGCCACCATTAGCCACATAATGAATATTCAGTTAATGTAGCAAAGAGAGAGAGCGGGACTGTGTGACCAAGAGAAAGAAGTAGGTGACCGCAAGAGCCGATAGGTAAAACAGTGCTGTGATAATATGTTTGCCTGCTTACATATTCCGTCTGTTGTTGCATTTTTGTCGCACTTGCATGTTCAGAATCAAACAAATTTAAGTGTCAGACAAACATAAGTCCAATGAAGACATACAAATACATACAAAATGTTCTCTCCAAATGATGATTTCTTTTTATATATACGAAAAAAAAAAAAAAAAAACTTGGCTCTTCGCAAAAAATAATTGCCCCCTAAACCTAATAACTGGTTGCTTAACATTTGGCAGCAACAGCAGTCATCTAACATTTGCTATAACTGGCAATGAGTCTTTCAAATCACTATGGAGGAGGCCAGAAACTGTTTTAATTGAGCTACATTGGATGGTTTTCAAGCCAGTACCACAGGTCATGCTATATAATCTCATTTGCAATTAATTCTGGACTTTGACTAGGGCACTTGAGGCTTTCATTTCTTTTTTTAAAACATTCAGATGTGGGACTGACTGGTGTGGTTTCGATCGTTGTGCTACATCACCGAAGTTCACTGAAGCTAAAGCTAAAACCAGATGGCCCGACAGTCTCTTTTGAGATTTTTTTTTTGGCAGAGAGCAGAATTAATGGTTCCATCAGTTACAGAAAATTGTTCCGGTCCTGCAGGGATAAAGCAGCCCTGACCATCCCACTACCACCACCATGCTTGCTTGTCAGCATGATGTTTTGTTTCTGTGGTGGTGTTAGACCCATGCCTTCCAAAAATTACCCCATTTGGCAAAAGTGAGATGGGCTTTTGTGTTCTTTTTGCTAACTAGTAGTTTTGACATTGAAAAAAAAAACAAACAAACTTGTTTTTACGTGAGTTGCAGCCATAGAGTGGCATAACCAGTTGTTAGCTTACGAGGGCCAGGTTGTTTTAGGCCGTTTATCACTTTCTTTTTCTGAAATTACTTGATGATCTGAAAAGTGTGTATGTGTAAGGGAGCAAATACCTTATTTTCACAGCACTGGACCTTTAACAAGAAACTGAAAAAGAAGTGAAGACACATTTTCACACATTTTCACACATTTGACTTCTTAAAGTCAAATGCAAAATATTAATTATTACAAACTTCATTAGCATGAATGAACGCTCCAGTGATATTTAATAATCTGATTGCAGATCTATCCAACCAATGCATCATTTATATCTCATTAATGTATAAAATTTTTGAATCACTGACGACGGCTCTATTGTGAAATGCTTCCATTCGATGTCTCCATCGTTGCTTCTCACAAAAGAATCAGTTGACTGAAGCTCAAAGAGCCCCACAGCATTTATGGCTCGGAGGTAAAGTCTGCTCCAAAGAACTACTTCTTTTGCCGTCCAGATGCAACACCGAGCACCTTTTCTACTCAAATTCAAATGTGTTTCCTCATGCAGACACGATAGCCACTTTCCAATTTCAACTTAATCTTAAAGCACCAATTTCAACTGCCGTGGCAGTGATTGAAATATGAAACCCTGCATATATACAGGCCATTACAGAGAATACAAGGCTCCAGCTGCTCTCTGTCCGCTCAGGAAAGTAAGTGGGGGGGGAGGGAGAAGAAACAACAGGGATCAGCTTTGGCTGAAACACATTTCTGTTTATTTATTATTCAATAATGCCGAATTGCCCCCTGACCCCCAGGAACAGCTCGCACTGAACTACCTTCAGGACGAAATGGCAGTGATGCTGAATCAGGAGGAAATCAAACAGAATCCCTGGGGCTCTCTTGCTCAAGAGGTACAGGCTGACAGCTATTTTTTGTTGTTGTTGTTGTTTTATGTCTTGTTTAATTTATACAAAGAAATGCTAAAAGAAAACACAAACATTCAGTATGACATAAACATAGGAATTCAGATTAAAAAGAAAAGTCAGTGAAATAAACAAACCTGCAGTAAACACTCAAAGATAGCGTTTTTTTTTGTCAACTTTAAATTTGACAAAATAATTGTTGTTTTAAGGTGAAAACCAATTGACTATGACTGCGCACACTACTTAGCAAGATTAATACACTTTTGTCTACTGCTTTCAAGGTTGCTTCTGCCATTAATTAGCAAAGTCTGATGGCTTGAATCCATTAGAGCTGTCTAACCTAGTTAAGTCAGCTCCTCAATGGATTCTCTATGCGCCTTAAATGCAAAGCCACAGCTCTACAGGAACCTGGCTCAAGGTTAGCACCATGGTGTAAGTCGTGCCCAAAGTCCAGAGCATGCAGTCTGCCACGCTCCTCAAGTGGCTGCCAGAGAACACTTCACCAAGGTTATGCCTGTCAGAGGCAATGAATATTCCACTTATCTCAATCAAAGTCCTTCACAGAACTTTGAGGGATCGGTTCTGCCTGTGTTTCAGCTTAGGAAAACAAGGACGGCAACTCTGCTGGAAAATCTGAAAGCGAGGTTGGGGCTCAGCCAGTCACGCTCCTGCACCTGAGCTTAACAGCATGGCAAATAACATCTTGAATTATTAATCTGCAGCTAATCAGATCTTCAATTAATCAATTAGGATCGTCACACGCAGAGGAAAACAGATGAAGATATTAGCATGTTCTTTTTTCCATTTGGTAAAGGACAAACTCAGTGGAAGAAATCCTTTTGAGCACTCCATGACACAAGTTTGAAAGGAGAAACGGGAAAATGTTTTGGGTGAGGTGATGAAAAAATAAACTGCCTTGCAACAGTATTCCTTCCCCTTGAATTCACATTTGAGTCACAAACTTTGTAACGTATTTCCTTGAGATTTTACATGACTGACCAACACAGAGTAAAAGAGAATCGGAAAACGGTGGCTTAACATTGTGCACAACAAAAAATCTGAAGAGTATGGCAAGCATTACCACTTTTACTCTAATACCCCCAAATAATTTTCTGTACGATCAATTACCTTCATAAATAAACAAAACCCCCCTGTGTGTAATTTAATCTGTGTCTCATTTGGCTTTTTCAGAGCCGAATGAGGAAAAAAAAAAAGAAAAGTTTAGTTTAATGATGTGTAAAGCGAGGAAACGCCACAAAAGACTTGCAGCTGCAGCTGAAGCGAAAGTAATGACTACAAAATATTGACTTAGGGGGACTAAAAGCCTATGCATGCTGTACTTTTAAGATTTTAATTGCAAGCTGGTTTGGAAACCATGTGTCATTTTCAGTAATGTAATTTTGTGCTAGCACTGAAGTGTGTTGCTGTAATGTGATTTTATTTTATTTTTTTCCAGAAACCGTAGAAGGGTGCAGAAAATGGAACTAAAGAAGACATTCACTTTCTAATCTAAATTTCTGTAAATGGTTCAAGTGAGTGTTGTTATTAAGTAAGCTAAAGCTAAATTATTCCTTGTTCTTGTAGACATAGGCAGTGCGATAAAAGCCATTCAGTCAACAGTGGTTCATTATTAATAGCCACGTAAAGTAATGACTGTTCTTAAATACCAAACTGTTAGCGCAGAGATAAATTAATGCATCTTCATGTCCCCAAAGTCAGCCTCAACAGAATGAATTGTATGTTAATGACAATAAATTACAGCACTTTGCTTCCACAGGAAACAATCTATAAGTTGGCTGACAAGCAATGTAAATGTGTTTGTGCAGCATAAATCATTCGCTAACAATTGAACACCTGTGGATTTTCCAAATTAAAATAAATCCTCTTTCAAGCCTCCCATCTGTTCGATATTCCACAGATAGCATTTAATGATCTTTTTGGAGTGATATCCTCCACAAAATAGATGGAATTAGCTTTGATGGATACGATGACAGTTGACAGATTAGTATGGCAGACGCATTCTTTTGATAAACAAACATAGTGCCCAGTAAGTTAATAGGGTAATGAGATCTCTTTATATATTTATTTATTTTCTTAATGCCGGACCCTTCTTGAATGCAATCATACCGTAACATTAGCCTATGAACAATCGCAATGTTTCTGTGCGTGTGTGTGTGTGTGTGCGATGGTTGCATGTCTGATGCCTACAACATGCTGCATCTCCAGGGGCACTGGCTCCCTCTCTCATCAAGCATGCCCAGTCAATGTGGCTGTCACTCCCAATCTGCGCTGAGAGGGGAGCCTGTGCCTATTTTTATAAATGTATTCATATTCATTAGTCCTGAGTGTCATTCATAGCAGCAGTTCTTTAATGCGGCGGGTAACCATCACAGGCCGGAGAAGCCTGCCTCCTCTCATCGCACAAATTAATAACACAGGCAATCACTGCAAAGGTGCCTTCTGTCAAACAACAATGGCTCCTGATTTCCATCAACCGCGTGCACTTCCTCATTTCTACGAGACACACAGTTGAAAAAGTCACTGGTGTCCCTTGAGGAAAGCACAACAACAAAAAAAAGCCATTGTACCAGCCTATGAAATATGAAATAATTAAATTAACTAAGAATTAATTACAACCTTTTTTTTGTTCCCTTGACCCAGTGTAATATTTTCCCTCTTAACATCTCGGTGGCGCCGGGTTAATTGTGCAGAATAACTTATGTCAATGTGAACTGCTAATGAGAGCAATTAGGCAACAGACTCACAGTAACTTCACCATCTTGCTCAAAGATGCTATCTGTTGGCTTTATTGGCTTGTATGTGTCACATAAACGACTTTGTGAACTAATTCTAGTAAATTCAAAGACAACTAACATTACACCTTCCCTGAATTAAACCGAGGAAGACTATTTTTCTAAGACTCCCAGCACATCTAGAACTAAACCATGGGGTTTTCATGCTTAAGGCCTGGTACACATCCACTTCTTTGCGTTGCGTTCCGGTTGCAGTCGCCTTTCAGGGTAATGGAAGTGGGCTGCATCTCACAGCCTTCCATGTTTTTTTCATGCCCATTGTTTCTGCTCCACCCCACTTTAAATCAAGAACACAAAGCAAACCCTGCCATACTTCACTCTGGACAGCATTAATAAAACAAGCTTTCAATGATGCAGAATGGGAACGAAGCAGCGGTGTGATTACAGCTTTTAAACACTGCCACCCCTCAGAGTTTACATGTGCCAGCTCTGCAGACTGGGTGTAAGAAGGCTTTTGGCGTTCTTTCCCCCATTGTCATTCATCTTTTCTTCTTTGTCACAATTCCTCTCTAACAGAGAGGTACTGAATGGAGAAGCCCCCGAAGTAGAATGAAAAAGTAAAAATTGGAGTTCCTGAGAGAGTAGGCCTATTCCCAAGATCTGCATACTTTCTCTAGTCCTCTGATAGACTCTGAACCCAATCATATTTTTTATAAGATTCATTGTTTCTCTACCTGTAAAGAGGAACCTCTTCTCTCATTATGGAAGCTAAATATTCATTATCAATGTACTAATAGATCAATGTACAAAGCACTCAAAGAACACATTTCTGACTGGTCATTCCTTTACACATTTCCCTCTTTAAATCTCATCACGACAACCCCTTGAGTGATCACAGAAATGGAAATGGGGCCTTTTAATTGAAATTCACGAAATTAAACATTGACCAGAGCAACTTCATTAAACAGATATGACTCCAATTTCAGCAGTCCCTGCAGGCTTAAAGAGCATGCCCACTGTTACAACAGATGTGCTTAAACATTATCTTTCGTGGAACTGGGGGAATTACACAGGCTCATATCCAAAGTGAAACAGTTTGACAAGCGCTGTGAAAGACTTTCGAGGAGAGTGATGATGGGAAGCAGCCGGAGGTTTCTGGAACGGCACCACAAGCTTTAACATATCCACATCTGCTGAGGAGCAAACGCTTTTTGGCGTTACACTTTTGATGAATTCTGGCATCGCAAATCAGATTGAACTATCATATCTCCTGTATGTCACATGTGATGTAGATCCAAATTGGCTTTCATCTCTGGAGTAAAGCTCTGTCAGCCTAGAGTGACTTCACATGTCCGCCGTACCTTCCATCTGGAGACCTCAGGGAGACCATCGTTGTCAGCAGGCCTCCCAGTGCACAACGGTACATGTCCCTAACAGGGGACGCCTGGGCTCGTTTGTTTTGTTACTTAACTCGGGCTCTGTGACAAGAGGAGACAGTGACCGAGGCATCTGGGACATGGGAGCCCCCTGCAGAATTAAACAGGCTGCGTCTCGAGCCCCTGTGACAGGAAATCTCACTCAGATCACAAAAGGCAGCCCTGATTGCGTGTGACAGGTGCATCCTCTTCCTTCAGATGGCATGTCTTTGTTTTGTCTTGTTTGCCTGCGTGGCGGCAATGGCAATTTTGGGAAGTCAGGGTAGAGTTTTTTGGTGGTGCCGTTGCGCGTTTTCCACAGTAAATAAACTTCCCGTGGATACAAATTAAACATATTTTGTTTGAGTGAAAAAAAAACGTGTAAAAATTAGAATCATAGCATTTACTGTTCTACTGGCAAAACAATCACAAAATAAAATAATTTTTACTTCATTCCAGCCTGTGTGCATTTCACTAGTATTTATTTTAAGTTACTTTTAAAATGTATGACTTGGGACAAGTCATACAAATATTTTGATTGTCCTTACAAGCTTCTCAAAATGGCTTGCTGGAAAATTTGGACCATTGCTCCTTTGAGAGCTGATGTCAGATTTGAAGTCAGTCTTGCTCACACACAAATACACTTTGCCCACACATTTTCTATTGGACCGAAAAGAGGCTTTTGTAAAAGCCATGACAGAACATTCATTTTCTTGTCTTAAACCACTCACTAATTTGGGTTTACCCCGAGGCCAGTTGTCCATTTAAGCTTTGTGCCCAAGCTTTAACTTCCTGGATGACGTTTGGAGATACTTTAACATTTACACATTTTCTTTCCTCATTATGCCATCCATTATCTGAAGTGCACCAGTCCCTCCTGCAGCAGTGCACCTTATAACATAATAGTCACCACCAAATTTGACACTTAAGTTGTTATCATTATTTTTTAATATTATTTGATTTTAATTTACAGGCAACAAATAACATCAAATAAGTGAGCTTTTTCTTCTCTAGAAAATGGTATGGACATGGTTTAAATGTGCCAGTTTTGTTTTAACTTGTTCATTTTCTTTTTTTGTCTACAACTCCTGTTTTCCCCCTTTTTCCACAAAAAAACAACTGAAATAAAAGGAAATGCATGTAGAAAAAAAGCTGGCAGTCATAGAAGTGCAAGGGTTACTGTTTCAGCTCAAACTGGGCACACTAATCCCTTTGATCCCCCCATTTTACTGTCAGCTGTTTCCTAGCTACCATTGGATCAGCACAGAATTTAGGATTTGTGCTACTGTACGCCACAGCAATCCCTGCCCCAGTGTTGCAGTGCTCTTCTTTCTTTCCTCCATCAATATCCCGCCCAGGGCCCACCATTGACATCCCTAACAATATTAATTTCTCTTTTTTGTTCCCCTTTCTACTTCACGTCGCTGCAGTTGGCAGTGACTGCGATGTGGCAGAGGGAGTTAGGTTAAATTGGAAACTGTTTTGCACAGAGGGCCATCAGGACATGAACAGATGATTCATGCTGAAAAAGCTGATTCTGATTTTGCCAATTCATGTGAAATTACAGTGTTTCTTTCAAACGCTGGTTTGAGAAAGCTTCATTTAGCAATAATGAAACAATCTACTTCTATTTGTGCCAACGCGCGCGTCGGAATAAGAAAACGTGCATGTGCATTAGGAGCTGTGCACGCTGCTGCTGCGCGCATGTTTGTGCATTTGTTAGCATGCATTAGAGCAATAAAGGAAGTTTCATTGGGTTCCTCTTTCAGGCTGTCTTTGAAATTTGAATAAGTAGGCAAATCTGTCTGCGCAGGGTCTCTTTCATCCCAGTCAGTGTTGGCTGCTCTCAGAGGCGCAGTGTGCCATACACTTCTCATTCAACCTCTGGGTTGTTCACCCAAACTGCTCTGAAATCATTTAAGGCAAAAAAAATAACAAAAAAAAAACACGAAGGGGTTTGACTTGCATATTGGCAAATTTATGCTTCTTTGTCACACACTGGCTCTCCAGGAGTAAATGTTTATGACTGCTGCTTGCAGATACAAGAATGAGCGCTGCTTTTCCAATTTAATCATTTCAACAGACTGTGGAATGCCTATTCATTTTTGTATGTACGGTATGCTTGCATAATTTGTTTAATTGCACTGGTCAAACTTATTTTTTCATTTATTTTCTTTTGCAACCTTTACATATTCAGTATTTCATTTATTTATGCAATGTAGCTTACATTCTAATCATTCAATATGGACTAAATTATTTTCTAATTTATTGCAATAAGAAAAAAAAAATATTGCAATGACAGCCTGAAAGTGAAAACAGCATAAACGACAAGAAACATAAATCTTGAATAGGCTCATGTTTGAAAAGCAAACCAGCCTTTGTTGAGGTTGAATCCAGCTCTTAGTAGCCAACCTGAAGCACTTTCACGTGGGGCCAAGGATCCAAATTTGACATCGAGCCATAAAGAAGGAGCCGACACTTCTGCTGTCAGCCCACATTATCATCGCATTTCTTGACTGATACACGGCAGATGTTATGGGCAAGGACAGCAATCAAAGCTTATGCGACCACACAAAGTGCTGCCGAGCCTCAATGACGACCGGCTCCACTCTGCTGCGTACGCACGCCTTAACAACAAACAAAAGATCCCCGGATGAGACGATTGGTATGGATTTCTGTAGGTGTATCTCACTCAATGCTTTTAACATCCACGCTGATATCTGCTGGTATCGCTGTTGCACGTTTGTTTGTGGCAATGGTGGAGTGTCAAACTGTGACAGCAGTGGGGGGGCCCTGAGAGCAAGGTCTAAACTACGTGGATGATGAAGATGAAGACAGCAGGTGCTTGGAAACAGAAATCAAACATGATATCAAATCCCATGTGTCCAAGAGCAAGACAATGGGGGGGAAAGAGAGGCGGTTCAAGCTGTAATCAATACAGAGCACAAGGTATTGAGATGCAGTGAGAGGCATTTTGCCAGCTCCCCCCCCGGAGGGTCTGGTGGGCCTGCTGCCAAGCACAATCTGAGCAGGACCGCTAGCTCAGCTTTGCACATTTGCATACAAGAATTTGCCTGTAAAGAAAAAAAAAAAAAAAACATGTCTCAGTTTGGAATCACCTATGTCTCAAACTGGCTAACCTCTACGAAAAGTTGCAAACAAGAGCTGAAAAGTAAAATGTGGTTTAAATAAGTTATTTTCAAACTTTTTGTTGCAAATACCAAAGAGGCTTCCAAGTAGCACTGTGATGACAGATGTTTTACAACAATATCACAGTAGAAGATTGCAAACATCTTTTTTTTTTTCTAATTAACTGTCTAATTGGTTGACAGATGCAGATTTACTATTCCTTCTCTGCACTCAGAAGCTGAAATTTCTGAATTTTAATTTGGAAAAAAAAAATAATTGGAATGCTGGAATTCTTGGTAAGAAAGTTTTAGGTTTTTCTGCCAAAATTCAACACTATAGCTATAGGACAAAAACAAAAAAAAAGTGTATTCACTCTGGCAAGTTTTATGACTCGTTCAAAATAGGCAGCACTCCCTTCTCGGTTCGCTCCTTGATTCTTGCTTCACTGTCACCCACTTTAGTTCACTGTGAATTAGGAGTTCTTGAAAGTTTTCCAATTTAGATTTTTTTTTTAGGTTGTTAAATTTTATTAGCACAAAACAAAGATATACAACAGAGGGATGACAGTCTAAAGACAGCCTAGCCTCGAAACCAGCAATAGTACTTATGCTAGGTTGAGATCCATTCCTAAACCTTCTTTATGTTTATAAAAATATAGGTGTGTCTATTCATGTTGTCACTGTGTCTTGGTTTGAGGTCAGGGCAAGAATGGACTAGAATGTCAAGATGTGAATTTATTCACCTCATTGTTCAAAGTAAACAGGATTTCTATGACCAGCTGTTTTCATTAGGACATAGACAGGGAAAAACCAACAAACAAAATAAAATAAAAAACTCTGCTCCTACCCATACCACCACGGTATCGAAGCGGTTCCTCCATTCCTCCTCTCCTTGTGCCTTTTGCCATTTTAGTCACAACACAAGAATACACTCAGCAGTCCCCAGGAGGCGCATGCTGGATGTGAGCGGAGATTCAGTGGGCACATTATGCTATAAAAGGCATTGTTTCTCAACACAGCTTTCCTTGAGTTGCCTTTGTGTTCTTAAATGTTTACATGCAACAGCTCGGAGGCTCGAAGACACATGTACGTTTCCAATACGCGGTTCGAGTCAAATCCCTCACTCGCGCTGATGGAACTAATGACACCATTTGTGAGGGCTCTTCAAATGCCTCATTTTAAGGAGGCCGTTACAAAGAGCAGCATGCAAAGCATCTCTGCTCCCTAGTCAAAATTATATCAGACAAAACAAACAAATAGTGCCACACTTCACATTCCCCTCCATGCGGTGTCCAAGGTCATTTTCTGCTTTCAGTTTCTGGCTCAGCTCAAGGCCTCTTCTGAGACATTTTTTATTTCTTGATAGCTGAGGTGCCTCCAAGCCCTGCGTTGGATTGATTAGACGTTTAGCCAGGAGAATTAATATGTGAAGAATTTCCCTGTTCCCCCCTGCAGCGCCTCTCCCCCTCAGTCTCATCAGTAAACAAGTAGATATGGAAACAAAACCACTCGCGGGCTATGTGATTAAAATCGGCCCCAAAAGAAGAAATTGCTTGACAATCAATGTTGTTATTACTGAAAAAAAAACTCCATCTGAGTGTGCCTTATTCGAACGGTATTTTTTGACTCCGTACACCAATGCTGCTCTCTACAGGTATAAGGAATCTGTCTGAATAGCCTGATTTTGTTGTTTCCTATGCTTTTACCATTTTTTTGCGACAACTTCAACAAACAACTCACAACAAAGGTTTAAATGATGCCTAACATCAACAGATCAAAAAAAAAAAAAAAAAAGAAAAAAGTGCGTTCTTCAGAGTAAGCGAGGATTTTAGCAATAGTTACCCAAATCCGCAGACGTGATAGGACTCGTTGCCCTGTGCAAACAGCTATTACCACTGCCTTTTGGGCAAATGGCAATTACTAAGCAAAGGGAGAATGCCAAAACCCTGCAGTTAATTTTGATTACATTTGCATTATGAACTATAAACACAGTTTTACTGCTCAACTGAGCCAATTAAAGACTTCCTGAAGCTAAAAAAAGGAACACTGACATCAAAACAGCTCTTTTGTTCTTGCACAATGAGGTTGATTGCAATCATTTGTCACTCCTAAAAACCTTTCGGAGCATTTAGATTTTCCAAACAAAAGGAAAGACATTGTTACAAAAAAAATGTTGGCTTTTTCATTAATTTTCTTTAATTGCTACTGCCAGCGAGCAGACTTTTTCTTACTTGAGCTGTGAGATGTTGCCTCTTGCAGGATGAGGTTTCCTGTGGCAGCATGAATAAACATGTGTAGACAGCATTTGGCAGCAAAAGGAAGGAGAGAGGAAAAAAAAAATCTCAGCCAACCAACCAAATATGGGAGGCAGCCACAGAAGACACATAGGGAGTCTGATAGGGAAGCTGACACCATTTCACCTGAGGCTGGGCGAACCACTTGCTGGGCTTTCCTGGCATGAGCCATATTGCAAAGAAAACAAGCATTTAAGTCCAAATTTTTAGCGGCTGTTCTCTCTCTGGCGAATATGCTTCACTGACTGCATTTTACTGAGCACTGAAATACGAAACTATGTCATAAATATGAACAAAGTATAGCTGATGTATGATGGCTTTGGAGTATGGCACTCGCACAGTACTGTGATGGGATGTGTGGAGTTGTCAAAGCTCATCAGATTAGAAAAAAAAATAGACTTCCAGTTTGCGTAGAGATGTCATTATTTCTCTGTATCTAGCCAACTACTCGTGGCTGAGTGAATATACATATCACCCAAATATATAACGGATAACTAACACAGTAGATTACGTTGTATTCAACCACTGCCACAGTGAAACATGGTGGTGGCAGTATAATGAAATGGGGGTGATTTTCTTAATTAAGTAGGGAAAGGGAAATTGAGGTTGAAAGAGAAGATAAATGTTCTTGACATAAACCATATTACACAGAAATAAAGTTATTAAGTTGACGATTTCTCTCCGGTGAACATAACTCAGTTTTACTGAACACTGATACATAAGCGTATCAAAATAGGCAACAGGTATATCTCTGGCACAAAAGCAGTTCAACACAACACTTGCACAGTTACCAAGTTAGGATTAGTAGACAAGATTACATTAACACAATCATTTCATCACCTTACGAACTGATGATTAATCGTTAAGTAATTTGGTATTAGTGTGGACATTCCGCTCTTTGTTAATGGAACAGAATTTAATAATGAATTGCTAATGTCATAAGTCATATGCAAAATAATAGACAGCAACTGTCAAAACACTAACCTAAGTTTTCTGTTTGTACATGTATCAAAATAAAAAATAACAGTGTATAAAAGGGATGTTAGTGGTACATATATTTCTGTTGAGAATACTTGGCACAACCATTTTGTTTCAATACGCTCCCATACTGAATGACTATAGAATTATTTTAAACCTGAACATATGCAGAATGTTAACTGGCGGAACTTAAGTGTGAAATTATATATTTAGCTTCGCTTTAACTTTAAAAAGAAAGCAAAGAGTCGGCATTATAAGTTTTTTCCTCAACCACGGCGATGATAAAGAAAGAAACATTGACCAAAAGTTTTATGTCAGTTTTTTTCAATACTGTAAACATTAAAGGTATAGAGAAAACATGCTAAAGTCGAGAACAAGCTCCCTGTAGAAATCATATGAGTCCTTATACAGTCATTTGGAGGTTAGGGGTTTCATTAGCAGGTGCATTTATATGATGCATTCAAGAAAAAACTGGACTAATCAGGGGTGTCCAAAGTCAGTCTTCAGGGAATGGTATCCTACATGTTTTAGTTCCTTCCCTGGTTAAAAACACTGGCAGTGAATGCCTCCTCAGAATGTCGATGTTCTGGAGAGCCCGGCTCGTGAGTCTGCGTTTGATTCAGGTGTGTTGAACCAGAGAAAGAACATGCAGGATACCGTTCCTTGAATACCAACTTTGGATAAACCCTGGTGTAGACTCTCAGTCATCCAGGACATGATTAAAATTGAGTTTTAAATGAAGGCAACTGGACTTCTACCAAGATGAGTCCAGTTGCCTTCATTTAAAACGCTCCAGATTAACAAGTAAAACTTGTCAGAATCTGGAAAGAGAAACTCCTGATGCTAGGTGAGTCACTTCTGGGGCTTTTTCAGGCAAGAGCCGTATTGCAAAGAAAAAGTCACATTTTTCACCAACTGTTCTCTCTCTCTCTCTGGCAACATGTTTAGTTAACGGCCTTCTACTAAACTATTTATACGTAAATATAAATGCACAGAGAATAGCTGTGACATGACATTGTTAAAACACGTGTAACACCTCCACTTCTCTGTGTCAGCACTTGCACAGTTTTAAAGTTAAATGAATATTCCCGTCACTGTTTGTTACGGGCGACACAGTTACAACAGATTTAGCACTAAAATTATGTGACTTTAGTACGAATATCCAGATCTACTAGAGTATTAACGTATTAAATTTCTTTTATAGTTGCACATGCAGGTGGAGGTTAACAGGTTTGCCAGCAGTCTTTATAGGAAAGGACATCTGTAATTCTATTAAAACTGTAATATACTTGTTTTGTGTAATCTTGTACATATTGATTTTTCTATCTATCTGTGGATGCGCCTGCAAGTGCATGTGCTTGCTTGTGTGTCACCAATGGGGATGAATTATGATGTGCAGGCCCGCATTAGAGCAGGCAGCTTTAATCACACACAGATTCAGAGTGTTTTAAACAAATGTTTTTTTTTTGTGTGTAAGCACTGAGGATTATCATAAGATTTAAAGATTTGGAAATGGCTGACAGCTGTCAAGCTGCATAATAACGTACGTCCAGAAAATTATAGCAGCTGTCGGTTGGCAGAATGTCAATGCTGCTATCTAGATTAAAGCTCAATAGACAGGAACATAAGCACAGGCAACTGTGCACACACACACTTTTACACACAACAAAAATGCAAGCAGACACACAGTCACTCACAAACACACATCAATCTCTGCAGTCTTATTGAGGAAGAGAGAGAAAAAGAGACAACACAAAGGCAGCTATGAGAAAAATAAAAGCAGAACCTCACATTTATTTACCAGGCATTCTGATTACGGGATCTGCATGAGTCTTAAAATGGCTTGTTGAGTAAAACCAGCAGAAAGGTTCCTCCTGTGGATCAGCCACATATCCTCTTGTGCAATCGAAGAGCCATCTGTATTAAAAACAGCAGGTGCCTCAATATGAACCTGCTGAAAAACAAGCGGCTACATCGCACCTGTTCCCTGGAGGTGGCTATGTGTCGCCTAATTTCTGTCATCCTCAGAGGTCTTTGTCTCTCAGGGAATAACTACAGCATCTCTAACTTTCTGTACAGACACTGCTTTTATGCCGCTCATTTGCAAACAAAGATCCCCCCTTGAGGATAAGAGCTGTGTTCTACTTCAGAGGAACAAGGTGTCTTTGGATGCTGAGAGGACCACCCCCCCCAAGCCTGTCTGCAACGGGTACAACAGCATCCCCATCGAAGACCGAACAGCATAGACAATGCATCATAGAGGAGGCCCTTCTCAAATGAAAGAGGAGACAGACAAAAGGATTGGACCTCTCACCAATGCTAATGCACCACCAGAAATGCTCACAAGAACAGAAAAGGAACTGCAGGGATAAAAAAATGGTTCTATTTCAAGGAGGAAAGGTAAAATCCCAGTGAAGTAGCCCGGTGGCGCTCAATAGATCCACACACACATACTTCAGGCTTGTTGGCTTGAGAAAGGGATGCTAATAACAGCTAGAGGAACTGTGCCTTGCATAATAAGAGACGCCAGAGACTCTTCTCAGATAAGGTTGGGAGCACTTTAGAGCAACGTAAGTTGTTCAAAGGCAAACAAGTGCAGGGATTATGCTGCTTTTAGCACTCCTGTGTACCGAGCAGTGCGATTGTGAAACGGGAAGTGCATAGAGAAGGCACCTCTCAAATGAATCAATATCTGAAGAAGACATTTTTTTTTTTCCTGGGACCTCCAAGAAATGCTTGATAGTCTGGTGCGTCGAAGACATATTTTTTTTTTACTTCATCAGTAAAGGCCGT